>NC_064627.1:383393501-383700334 GCF_023864275.1 Schistocerca cancellata | reverse complement strand
GTAAGTCTATTTGCTTATAACTATGGAGAGTACTTTGTTAGTGTGGCCCATAGTCAGTGTACAGCTTTATATCTATGTACTACTTGCACTTGTAACATTGTCTGCACAGATACTGTGTATATATGTCGCTTTATTTTTGATTTAGGTGTTCCTTCATTTTCCCTTCCATACAAAAATGGTTCAGGTCATTCCTTCCTAACTGTCTTGTTTCTTTCCTTATCTATTCTCAAGAGTTTGACTGAGGATAATATTTGGAAATAAACATCTGTTTCATACCTTCCCACTCTAGGAATTCCTTAAAACTATTACTTGCGAATTGCAATAATGGATAATTTTTGTGGGTTGCATATATTGACAAAGTGTTCACTTAAGCAGTTGATTGTGGAGGCCATATTTCCTCATTTTATTGGATATACATTTATGTATTTAGACCAGCATTGCACAAGGACAAAAATATATGTTACCCACCTCTTACTTTTCATAGTTGGCCAAAAAATTCTGCTGCTGTTAGATTATGTAAAGTTTTTGGGATTATAGGGTACATTTTGTATGGTACACAGATATTATGTTTTTAACTCTCTGCCTTACTTCACGTGTTCTTAACACCTTCCATATTTTTCTGTTTAGATTTTTAAAGTAATAGAATTTACTCATATATTAGATACATTTACACATACCAAAATGCACATATCCTTCATGTACGAACCATATTAAATCATTTTCTACTGTTTGTGAAGTACATAACTTCCACTGGATGCTGTACTCTAGTAACTTCCGAAATAAAGCACCTTCACCTGTCATCCTCATAGACTTTTCTTATGATAATAGCACTGTCTGCTCTCATTGTTGTAACTTTGCTTTAAAGTATTCATCTATTTTTACATATTTTTTTATTCATAAGCCTAACCTCTTTACTTGGTTACTGATATAATCTGAAGCTAATAAACTGGTGGACAAAATAACTCCTGGTCTTCCAGTTTTTATCATTTCACTCATATCTGATAGTAGTCATGACATATAGTTAACTTCTATTTGATATTCCTGAAGGAATAACACCCATTGCATTAATCAGCTATGTAGAAACCCACATTCCATAAGGAAAGATAATGCCTGATGATCTGTATATAGGGATAATGATATTAGATCCCAAAATTAGCATCTGAAACTTTCACATGTTCCATGCAGTAGCTAACAACTCTTTCTCTGTAACTGTATAGTTGTGTTCATGTGTTTTTACTTCTAATATTGAAGGCTATGGTGTTATGTTCCTTTATCTTGGGATATCATTCACCTTGGAATATTTCACAACCTATACCATATTCAGGTGCATCTGTTACCAATTTAAATGCTTCATTCATTACAGGGTGTTTTAATATAGATGCATCCACTAATGTTCTGAAAAGTCTCTTACGTACCTTCATTCCATACCTATTTGGCTGTCTGTTTTCATAGTGATAATAATCTGAGGTCATTGGTAGGCTGACTTTGTAAGCAGTGATGGTGGTATCTGACTCACTCCAGGAAAGAGCATAATA
Organism: Schistocerca cancellata; assembly: GCF_023864275.1. Classification (NCBI taxonomy): domain Eukaryota; kingdom Metazoa; phylum Arthropoda; class Insecta; order Orthoptera; family Acrididae; genus Schistocerca; species Schistocerca cancellata. Next base: position 383,698,799 of record NC_064627.1, on the reverse strand, counting down.
TTTCATATTTTTCAGTTCAGGACAGTCTGTAATCATACTTATTCTTCCTGGGTCTGGTCTTATCCATGGATTGCTACTAGATGTGCTAAAAACTTGAGTTCTTCTCTTCCAAAATGTAATTTTTGTAACTTGACTGTAATTCCTTTTTCATAAACCTTGTGTAAAGTTGTAGTTAACAAAATACAGCCTTCTTCCCAAGTCTTGGACACTAGAAAATATCAAATATATAGATAATTAACTCTTGTAATAACTCGTACATAAGACTTCATCTACTGTTTGTATGAATATTGAGACTGAAATATTCTGTCCAAAGGGCAATACTCAAAATTGATATGACTTGGTGTCACACAAAAATTCTGTATACCTTTGTGAATTCTCCTGTAATTCTTCCTGCCGGTACCTGTCAGCCAAATCCATTAAGCTAAAATACTTCCCTTGCTCTAACTTAGCTAGCAATTCATCTCTTCATATATGTCTATCTCTTTCTGTCTTTCTATGTTCATTAACTGTTCATGGATCTAATATCAATAGCACAACTCTCACAGCTTTCTTTACTAGTAGTAAGGGACTGATAAAAATGATTAAACTCCTTTATGTTATATTATTTTCTACTGTTTTGTTTATTTCTTCATTTACTGTAAGTCTTAAACTTGTTGGAATACTATATGGCTTGCAAATGAAATGTTTTAGCTTAAATTCACAGATGTACTCACTGATCACTTCTACTCTATTGGAAAACACACTACTATACTTCAGCGAAATACTACACATATCATGCCTTTGTTCTGCAGTCAGTAGATTACATTCGTATGCTTTAATCTTTATTTGTTCACTTAACTCATCAAAATCCATTGTTGAATCTGCTTGGCTCACTACCTGAGCAGTAGCAACTAATAGCATTTTATCTAGTAACGCGTTTTTGCTATGTACTAAATTATTTATCTTAAATGGCACTACATATTTAGAACCTTCACTGTTCCAGTATAATACTTTGACATCAAAAGTATAATTTTACTTCATGTGTCAATAACCAAACAATGTCTAATAGTATTTGTTAATTCACATTGGGACTACTAACAGAGTTTGTCTGATCTTAAAATTATTTATATCTATTGGTAGCCATGTTTCTTCTCTAATTAACTTTTCTTCAGTTCCAGTTATTCTTTTGATGTAGACTCCCGTCACAGGTATTGTGGGACAAGGATTCTTATTTCTAATCATTTCCAAAAATTCCTGGCGCACTTAGGAAATCTTAGTTCTTAAGTCTATATAAATGTCTACACATTTTTCCCCACACTTTTCCTGTTTCTATTGGTTTTGCTTGTTCATCATCTACCATCTTATCTTCTTCCAATACCTATTCACTTGTAGAGATAGTCTGCATAAAATCATTTGATATCTCAGTATATGGGCATATGATTGTGATGTTACATCCTGGATTCTGACCCACATTCCAGGATGTTGCCCATTTTCTGTTACTATAATAAGATAATTATCCATTTTATTTCTTTGTTTAGGAAAAGATACATTAGGTTTTACTATAGCGTCAATGGAATTTGTGTTACTGCGTACAAATACCTCTGAATTGTTATTTATTTGATTATTTCTCAATTTGTTGCCTCCGTGTTGTATAATTTTTTTTTGTATGATGTAAGTTACTTTCTCTTTTCTTTTGAAACTTTGGTGTATAACGGTTAACTTTGCTATATTCTCCTTGATTGAAATCTCTGCTTTAGTGTGTCAGGGGCTTCTATAAAAGTTAACAGATCCTTTACATTAGTCCATCCTCTGTACCAAACTTCTTTCTGTACGAAGTAAGGTAATCTCCTAATCAGGACTTGTACCAAATGTTTTTCCTCAACTGTCTTTTCAAAATAGTTAGATTTAGTCAAATGACAGTATATTTCTTACAGGTATCTCATGTGCTATTATAGTACTTAGCCTATAGTAATTCCAGTATTCTTGTGTACTCAGTGACCAATGGTTTGTTTTAAATCTTGCCTGGAAATCATCCTGAGATTTAAATTTTTCAGAATGAGCAGTTCATCATTTCCCTTCATCAACAACTAAATGACTCAGAGAAAAATCTATTTTTGAGGACCGTTCTCACTTCTTGGGTAGAAATAGAGAGAATACTCTTAATAAATACTTAGATGCATCTCGCCATGTGGTTTAAATTTCAGAAACTGTTTTGACCAGTTCATCCCATTTCTTATCTTCAATTCTTCTATCAAATTATTTGATAACCCAGAGTTAGATATGGTGGACTTATTTCTGAGTTCCTGCTTGTGGTTTTAAATTTGTAATAGTAGTTGACAACTCTTTTTTATTGTCTTTCATACTATCAGATAACTCTACTTTATTCATACTATTTGACAGTTCTTTAAATTTTTTAGTACTTTTGACAGACTGCTATTCATTATGTGTCTGGTGATGGCCATACAGTAATAACAACAATATATATTCTCAGGACAACTGGAATCCTGTGATTTAGTTTTGATACCAACACAAAGAATCAATAGAACATATACGAGGGCTACTCAAAAAGTAAAGTGACTTTTCAAATTTCATGGGCAACTTACACTTGCCATAACTTCTGAAATTTGCTAAGACATTTAACAGTATTTTCCATAAAATAGGTATAGCACTAGTGCAATCTACTATTTCTTGTACCTTTTGTTCTACTAATGCCTGCACAAGCTTCTTCAAAATAGTCTAAGTATTTGGGCCACTAGTTATATCAACAAGTTCTCTATTGTGTTCTAAGCTTCTACTTGATTTAGCAACTCTGAGATTTGATTGTTTATACTTTCAAACTTCCAGGCAGATAGTTCCTCTGTATGTTTTATTTTACCATCTACCTCTTTCAACTGTTCTACAACAACGTACAATCATTTATCGAGTTTTTTTTTTTTTTGTTATGTTGGTACACATGTCCCAAACATATGTTCACAGTTTCAAGTGTACAGCACACTTTACTTGTTTTTGTCAGATGGAAAAGTTAAATGTGTTTTAGTGTGCTCAGAAATTTTTGATTATTATAAAAAATGGAGCAAAGAATTTTGTAAAAATGTTGACAGTGGCATACAGAGAGTCTGCCCCAAATAAAAAAGAAGTTTACGAGTGGTACAAGCTCTTCCAAGATGTCTGAGGAGATGCCAGTGATGAACCTTGCTCTGGATGCCCCACCACATCAAAAACCGATGATAACATTGAAGCTGCGAAGAAAATTGTTTTGGAGAATCATCGAATTACCATACGAGAAGTTGCTGCGGATGTTGACATATTGACCAGCTCATGTCATGCAATTTTATTTTGATGTTCTGGGCATGAGACTAGTGTCAGCAAAGTCTGTTCCAAAAATTCTCTATTTTGATCAGGAGAAATGTCGCATGAGCATCAATTAGGAGCTCTCGAATTACATCAATGATGATCCTGATTTGCTCAAAAGCATCATAACTGGTGACAAAACATGGGTTTATGGTTATGATGTCAAAACAAAAGCCCAATTGTCTGAATGGAAACATCCTGGAGAGCCAAGACGGAAAAAAGCACGCCAAGCTTGGTCAAATGTCAAAGTATAGCTCACTGTTTTTTTCAGTTACCGTGGCATAGTGCATCATGAAATTTTTCCTCAGGTTGTATGGTCAGTAAGAAGTATTACCTTGATGTTCTGCATGATTTATGGGAAGCAATATGCAAATAATGTCCAGAATTGTGGAAAAATAATTTATGGGTTTTGCACCATGACAATGAACCTGCTCATACATCATTGCTTGTGAGAGATTTTTTGGGCAAAAACATCATGACAATCATGCCTCATCTACCATATTCACTGTATATAGCCCCCTGTGACTTTTTCCAGTTCCCAGAACTGAAGAGGCCTATGAAAGGATGAATATTTTCAGAGACTCAGGAAATAAAAACTGCATTGCTGGAAGTACTCAAGGCTGTACCAAAAAAGTGCTTATGAGAAGTGCTTCAGGGATTGGAAAAAGCATTGGCACAAGTGCATTGTATCTGGGGGGGGGGGGGGGGATTGCTTTGAAGGGGACAACATGAATACTGATGAATAAATAAATATTTTTTTCATAAAAACATAAAGTCACCTAACTTTTTGAACACACCTCATATCTACAGCACCTGAAAAACAGATTGTTAAAAAAAAAGGAACAGCTTGGGGCTAGGCAAAAGCTGGTGTGTAGCCATTGCTGAGTCAGCTAAAGACTCATTGTAATGTGAAGCAAAGCTGTGCTGTTATCACATTGGTTGGTTGCCACCATTGCTGACAGAAATCATGGCTGCACTCATGGGCTCTGAATCAGCTCATCAAAATCTTCTGTTTTGTTGGCACAGCACTGCCTGACACACATTTTGATGGTTTTTTGGTCACATAAATATTTCTTGTTATTGACCTGTTTCTATCATCAGCTTATCTTGTTTTATCCCTCCTGCTGTGATAATTCACACTTTTTACCCAGTCACAAAATTATTTCTTCACAAATATTGTAATTACATTGAGTGACAATACTGTATAGTGTGTGCTCACCTCTATCTTCTTTGTTATTTACTTGGGTTGTTCTAGGCAACATCTTATATCCTTCTGTTATTTTTAAACATTCTTTTTATTATCACAAAAGCTCTCTTATTTCAACTGCGGCCTTCATCCATTCATCTTGGGGGCCAAATGAAGTGTTTATAGCCATGTTACAAGTTGTAATTGAGCCTTCAACTTCACTAATGATCTGTCACCCTGATGCTTTTCATGATCACTTTTAGCTTGATTATTTTCTTACGGTCACCTTGTTGTAGTTTATTGATGCTTTGGATTTGCTATTCTTTGACAGTAATTGCACTCCATGACTTTTTCTCCATCTGGAGAGGGCTGAAGACTGTAAGTGAGCTCACACCTATGCCAACTAGGTACAAAATCATTTAACCACTCTTAATAAACTCGTCTGTAGTTTGCTTCTCTCATAAAACTATTACAATTTCAGATACACAGATGGCTATTTGACTACTTTTACACAGTGAAGCTTTTGACAAAAGCTCCCAGAATGGTATTACAGTAGCAAGTGACAGATTCCAGAACATTCTATGTTTGTTTCAGAAAGTAGGCATTGTCACCATGTTCTATGCCTTCCATGACACCTCCAAGCTCCAGTGCCAAAGTGTAAGTGACCCTCCATCTCAGGTGGAGACACTCCTTTGCCATCAAGCCTTGTTGATGTTATGCACTCACATTTCTGTTCTCACATCTCTACACAGTTCAAACAAATGCTCACATAGGATGAGGTTCTTTCTGTACACTGCCTATCTAATTATTTTCTCCATCTTTCATCAGTTTCATAGGAAGAAGAGAAACATGTGGTTATATAATAACAACATGTTTCATAAAAACTGATATTCTGTGAAACACATTTACTCTCAGCGCAACCTTTCTGTGACAAATGTGAAGGACAGAAAGATCTGATTGAAGTCAGTTGATAGATATACCTGCTTAAAGGAAGTCCCTATAACTAAGGGCTCATGTTCAGAGGACATTGTGTTTCCAAGCAGAGCAGGAATTAGCATATTTCATCAAAATATAAGAGGTGTTACAGATAAAGTTAGTGAACTGCTTATAGATGTTGCCTCTGAAATTACTGGTATATCGGAGCACCACTTAAATAATTTGGCAATTCAGAGTCTTCCTTTACAAGGATACAGATTAGCTGGCTGTTTTTCAAGGATTTCCTTGTGGGGTGGTTGAGTGGCCATGTACGTAAAAAAACAGTATTCCATTTGAGTCCAGAGAGGTATCACAGCACTGCACTGAACAGATATTTGAATGTTGTGGAGGGACAATTGAATTTAATGTAACTAAACATGTAATTTTTGTTGTTTGTAGGTACCCTAGCTCTGACTTCAGAGCATTTCTGCTCAAGCTAGAGAGGGTTCTTGATTCACTTTATAGGAAGTAGCAGAAATTAGTTATATGTGGTGATTTCAATATTTATTTTGTGTATGATTGTACAAGAAAAAGGATGTTGGTCGATCTCCTAAATTCATGTTATCTGATGCAGACTGTATTTTTTTTAAACTAGAATGCAGAGAAACAGTAGCACAGCCAAAGACAATATTTTTACTCCTTCTTCATTACTAGATGGGCATTCTTTAGTAAAAGGATGAATGGTCTTTCAGACCATGATGCACAAATTTTAACACTAAAAGGCTTTTGTACTCAAACAGATGTCACATTTAATAACAAACTATGTGGGAAAGTTAATCTAAACTTTGTCAAGGAACAAGAGTGCCAGGATGTTTATAGTGCTGGTACAATAGATGATACATATAATGTTTTCCTTAACACATTTCTCATGATCGTTCGATTACAATGTTCTAAACATGGTACTATCAGTAATAAGCAGCCTGGGTGGCTGAATAGTGGGATAAGGATATCATGTAGAACAAAGTGGGAAACATATCTAAATGTCAGAAGTAGTCACAATCAAGCAACAGTAGCCCATTACAAACATTACTGTAAGGTGCTCATATATGTTATTAGGAAACAAAGAGTATGTGGTATACAAATAGAATAGCTAATTCACAGAATAAAATTAAAATCATATGGTCAGTTGTGAAGGAGGTGTCGCACAAGGTCGACGATGTAAAGTCAGTTCACAGTAAAAATATTTCTGTTACTGATAAATCAGATATATGTACAATATTTAACTATCATTTTCTGAGCATTGCTAGTGAATTAAATAAAAATTTAGTTTCTACAGGGAATCAAATTACTTTCATGGCAAATGCCTTTCCGAGATTGATGTCTGAAATACTCCTCTGTGATGCAAACAAGAGGGAGATTGAGTCAATAATTAAATCACAGAAGACTAAGGACTCTCATGGTTATTATGGAGTGCCTAGCAAAATACACTCCTGGAAATGGAAAAAAGAACACATTGACACCGGTGTGTCAGACCCACCATACTTGCTCCAGACACTGCGAGAGGGCTGTACAAGCAATGATCACACGCACGGCACAGTGGACACACCAGGAACCGCGGTGTTGCCCGTCGAATGGCGCTAGCTGCGCAGCATTTGTGCACCGCCGCCGTCAGTGTCAGCCAGTTTGCCGTGGCATACGGAGCTCCATCGCAGTCTTTAACACTGGTAGCATGCCGCGACAGCGTGGACGTGAACCGTATGTGCAGTTGACGGACTTTGAGCGAGGGCATATAGTGGGCATGCGGGAGGCCGGGTGACGTACCGCCGAATTGCTCAACACGTGGGGCGTGAGGTCTCCACAGTACATCGATGTTGTCGCCAGTGGTCGGCGGAAGGTGCACGTGCCCGTCGACCTGGGACCGGACCGCAGCGACGCACGGATGCACGCCAAGACCGTAGGATCCTACGCAGTGCCGTAGGGGACCGCACCGCCACTTCCCAGCAAATTAGGGACACTGTTGCTCCTGGGGTATCGAATGGAGACGTGTCGTCTTCAGCGATGAGAGTCGCTTCTGCCTTGGTGCCAATGATGGTGGTATGCGTGTTTGGCGCCGTGCAGGTGAGCGCCACAATCAGGACTGCATACGACCGAGGCACACAGGGCCAACACCCGGCATCATGGTGTGGGGAGCGATCTCCTACACTGGCCGTACACCACTGGTGATCGTCGAGGGGACACTGAATAGTGCACGGTACATCCAAACCGTCATCGAACCCATCGTTCTACCATTCCTAGACCAGCAAGGGAACTTGCTGTTCCAACAGGACAATGCACGTCCGCATGTATCCCGTGCCACCCAATGTGCTCTAGAAGGTGTAAGTCAACTACCCTGGCCAGCAAGATCTCCGGATCTGTCCCCCATTGAGCATGTTTGGGACTGGATGAAGTGTCGTCTCACGCGGTCTGCACGTCCAGCACGAACGCTGGTCCAACTGAGGCGCCAGGTGGAAATGGCATGGCAAGCCGTTCCACAGGACTACATCCAGCATCTCTACGATCGTCTCCATGGGAGAATAGCAGCCTGCATTGCTGCGAAAGGTGGATATACACTGTACTAGTGCCGACATTGTGCATGCTCTGTTGCCTGTGTCTATGTGCCTGTGGTTCTGTCAGTGTGATCATGTGATGTATGTGACCCCAGGAATGTGTCAATAAAGTTTCCCCTTCCTGGGACAATGAATTCACGGTGTTCTTATTTCAATTTCCAGGAGTGTATTAAAGTACTGTGCTGCACATGTTAGCCCTGCAAAATATTAAAGTACTGTGCTGCACATGTTAGCCCTGTATTTAGCCATATTTGTAATTTTTCCTTTGGGAATAGTCAGTTTCCTGAACAATTGAAGTCCTCAGTAGTAAAGCTGTTTTATAAAAAGGGAGAAAGGGATAACGTAGACAATTTTAGACCTATTTCTATGCCATCATTGTTTGCTAAATTTATTGAAAAGGCTGTGTATGTAAGGATAATTGATCATTTTATATCACATGATTTGCTATCAAATGTACAGTTTGGCTTCTGATTTCATTTAAAACTGATAATACTATATTCTCTTTTCTCTGTGAGGTACTGGATGAGTTAAACAAAATATTTCAAATGCTAGGCATATTTTTTGATTTAACTAAGGTGTTTTATTGTGTTGATCACCAAATTTTGCTCCAGAAGTTGGACCATTACGAAATATGGGGAGTAGCTCACAATAGGTTCACCTCTTACTTCAACAGACAGCAAACAGTCAATATGGTCATTATTCACTGTGTTGAAAATGGGTGTGATGTGGGGTCTGAGTGGGGTACAGTCAAATGGGGGGTGCCCTAGGGATCAGCATTGGGGGCCACTCCTGTTCCTTATTTATACAAATGATATGCCCTCTAGTATTACGGGTAACTCTAAAATATTTCTGTTTGCTGATGACACTAGCTTGGTAGTGAAGGATGCTGTGTGCAACATTGGCTTGGTTTCAAACACTGCAGTTCATGAACAAGTTCATGGCTTGTAGAAAATAAACTAACGTAAATCACAGTAAGACTCAGTTTTTACAGTTTATAACATATTATTCAACAAAACCTGACATTTTATTTCACAGAATGGGCATATGATTAGTAAAACTACTCAGTTAAAATTTGTAGGTGTTGAGATAGATAGTAAGCTGTCATGGAAAGCCCAATTTCAGGATCTTGTTCAAAGACTTAACGCTGCCATTTTTACTATTTGATATCAGAAGTGAGTGATCGTTCATCACGAAAATTAGTCTACTTTGCTTATTTTCATTCACTTATGTCATATGGTATTATATTTTGGGGTAACTCTTCCCATTCTAAAAAGATATTTTTGGCTCAGAAACGGCTGGCTCGGGCACTAAGTGGTGAAGTTTGCGAACCTCTTATCGACCTCTGTTCACTAGTCTGGGTATTCTGACATTGGCCTCTCAATATATATATTATTTACTGTTGTTTTTTGTTAACAGTATCAGCTTATTCTCAAGAATAAGCATCTTTCACTCAGTTACTACTTGGGAGAAATCCAACCTGCATTTGGATCGGACTTCCTTAACTCTTGTGCAGAAAGGTGTGCAGTATATTGCTGCATCCATTTTCAATAAGCGATCACAAAAACTCAAAAATCTTAGCAGTAATCCATGAGCTTTCAAATCGAAACTGAAGAGTTTCCTCAGGGGTCACTCCTTCTATTCTGTTGAGGATTTCCTTGAAAAATTAAGCTGAATCTTATGTTATATTGCTGACTTCATTTACTGAAACTTATGGTTTGACTTTTTTGGGTTCATGAACATTTTATTTTTATCTGTTATTGCTTTTATGTTGCAATTTCATGTACTGACACATTCCATGATGTTGAAGATTTACTCCTCAATTTGGTCCTACGAAACTCGATGTGTAAATAAATAAATCGCAATACATTGAGGGCTGGACCCCAAACCTTGTTTAAATTGAATCCTCCACTTCTTTTTACTAGTTTTCTTGAGGTCTTTGTTTTGATTAGCTCCTTATCTACACTGTCCCAGAAACTCAGCATTTGCACAATAATAATAGCCTCATTATATTTTGTTTCTTGATTATATTCAAGGCAGCTCTTGGTGACAGCTGATTTACTTGGTCATTTAGTCAAGTCTGTTGCTGATGTTCCTTACATCTCTCCTTGATTGTTCCAATAGGCTGCCCCATATAAGACATGTCACATTCACATGGAATGTGGACTATGTTTAACATTACAAGGAAGATTTTACCTCTGTTGACAGAAGCAAAATACACTGGATACCATGTTCCAAAAAAAGTCTATGATTTTCTAGTTATTGTGCCAGAATAAGGCAGATAAATGATTCTTGGCTTATCTCTCTCTGTCTCAGTCTCAACTTGTTTCTCAGATGTTCTTGCCTGCCTGTAATGCCCATTCAATTTGACAATCTGAATACTCAATCCTTTGGACTGATATTTGTAATGTTTTGTAACTCTTCATCGAGACTCCCCTTGTCACAAAGAGTTCAAGCTCTATGGAGCAGAGTCTTGGGGTCTGCCTAACTAATACCTTAAGAGCTATGAACATTTGTTCAATAGAGGAGATGTGTTTCACACTAGCGAAGATGAGCAAGTGCTCATAGCTCCTCAGGTATGCATTCTAGAGCCCATGTTTACTAGACATTTTTTCTTGTTGTGGTCCATACTACCACCTCTGAAAGTTGTGTACCCTGTGTTCTCAGCAACAACTGTATCAATATATGTATTCCACTATCAGATGCATCAAAATGATTTTTGATTGCAGCTTTTGACTCATTAATTACCAAACAAGAGACCCTTACTTTGAACTGACACATTTACAAATCTCTATCATCCTTGAAAGTCTGTAACATCATCACAGAATTACTTTGTATATAGATGCATTTATAGGTGCTTTTGACTGTAAGTTTGACACTCTGTAGTGTCATTGGGTGATGTTTCCAGACATGGGTTCCCATATAAATTTTGATCTACTAAGTCCCCTCTACAGGCTCTAGAAGCATGTAACAAGAATTATGAAACAAATCGTATAAAGTTATTCGTACAAGGAAATGAAAAGTGGCCTGCTACATACTGATCATAGAACATAAAACAATGATGACATTCTTTTTGTTAATATCTTTGTGTGACAGCAATATTAATAACTAAAAACTTTGTGTTTGTTACACAATCCATAGGAATATCATCTCAGTGTAAGATCGAGGGAATTGCACCTTGCAGGTGAGAGTATTAAAATCCTAGTGGTTAACCATTGAATCATTCACAATAAAGCGCCAGAGTTTGAAGTGCTCATGAAATGCAGTGAAGTTCACATAATACTGGGTACAGATTATTGATTGAAACCTGAAATTGATAGCAGTGAGATTTTTGCAGAAAATTTAAGGGTATATAGAAAGGATAGGCAAATGGGAAATGGATGTGCTGTAGTTGTCACAGTACACAAGAAACTCAAATTCATTGAGATAGAAACTGAAGCTACATTTGAGATTGTCTGGGCAAGACTCAGCATAAAAAAAAATGGTTCAAATGGCTCTGAGCACTATGGGACTTAACATTTATGGTCATCAGTCCCCTAGAACTTAGAACTACTTAAACCTAACTAACCTAAGGACAGCACACAACACCCAGCCATCACGAGGCAGAGAAAATCCCTGACCCCGCCGGGAATCGAACCCGGGAACCCGGGCGTGGGAAGCGAGAATGCTACCAAACGACCACGAGATGCGGGCACTCAGCATCAGGAGTGGGCATAAAAGGATATTTGGATTCTCCTATTATCCACCAGACTCATCTCTAAATGTGACCAAAAACTTTAGGGAAACCATCAGTTTGCTTATATGTAAGTTCCCCAGTCAGATGGTAAACACTGTGGACTCTTTAATCATCCAACAATCAATTGGGAGAATTTTTGTTTTTTTTTTATTGGTAGGTATGGTAAGACATACTGTGAAACATTACTAAATTCCTTCTCTAAAAATTCCCTGGAACAGATAGGCTGAAACCCCAATCATGATAGGAATATATTGGATCTAATGGCAACAAATAGATTTGACTTCTTTGAGGATGCCCACATTGAAACTAGTATCAGTGATTGTGTGATTCTGACAACAATGATTACCAAAGTATAATGGACAATTAAAACAAGCAGAAAAATATCAATAAACTAGATTAAAAATCAGTAGTGTTGTATCTCATGGAGGATCTTGAAACTTTCAGTACAGGGCAGAGGCATATGGAGGAACTATGGCTCAAGTTTAAAAGAACAGTTGACCATGCACTGGATAGATAACATTGATGACCACATGCTTGATAGCTTGTCTGTCTGTCTTTGGAACAAAATACACCACTAATTCTATGTAGCAGAGATCCATCAGTTTGTTAATAGGTTTTTGGATGTGTATGGCATTATATGTCCACACACAGGTCATGTTATCATGGAAATAATGGGCCACTGATTTGGATACACAGTGATGGTGCCCGATAGCAACCCAGAGGAGTTCCATGGGATTTACATCACATGAACTTGGTCACTGAGACACCAATGTGAGTTCACTATAATGCTCCTCAAATCACTCAAGCATTATGGGATGCAGGTGGTTCGCAGTTGTCAGCTTGTCTTTGATTACTACCACAAGTCCCATGCAAGTGAAGGAGAGTGTCTCCCATAGCATAATACCTGCTCCCACTAGGCTGCATCCATGGCATTTTGCACATTTTGAGCTGCCTTTCACCTCGATGATGTCATTTGAGGAGACGAACAGGGGCCTAATGTAGCAAAAATGTGATTCACCTATAGAGCCAAAACATTTCCATCGATTGATGGTTAAATCCTGATGGTCCAATTCCCACAGCAATCATAACAGATGATGTTTCTGGATCAACATGTAAATATGTAGAGGTGGTCTGTTGCTCCATGTTCGCAATGTACAAGGAATGACGTGCTCTGAAACACTTGTGCATGTGATAGGATTTTGCTCCTTCAAAAGAGATGCCATAGATCACTGTCTATCATACTTTACAGAGCAGACAAGCCCCTCAACTCCATGCTCTGTGAAGTGTCATGGACTTACACCATTTCGCATCTAGTGGTAGTTCCACTGTCCTCTTACCACTTTCCATAAATGCTCACAACAGTAGCATGTGAACGTTTGACCAGCTTTGCCATTTTTGAGTTACTCATTCACAGGCTCTGCGTAATAATAATCTGCTCTTTGTCAGAATCACTTATCTCAATAGATTTCCCAATTTGCAGCTCATATCTTTGCTAGGGTGATCCCCCGTCTATGTTTGCTCCTCTTAAATACTTTTGTAACTGCATCATGTACCCGTAATATCAGCAGGCAGCATCCTTGTCACAGTGGACAGTGGTCATAATGTTTTGGCTTGTCAGTGTATGTACCCAACAGAACAGTTCATAATGGAAGGGATCCTCCGTGATATACAGTCACCTTAAAGGCTCTTTTAAAGAAACAGAGACAACTGCATAATAGGTGTAAAACATAGTTGATAGGTAGAGAGATGTTGAATGAAACATGTTTGGCTCTCAAGAGAAAAGTTTGTGAATCCTTCAGTGATTACCATAGCAGAATACTGCCAAACGATCTTTCACAAAACCCAAAGAAATTCTGGTCATATTTAAAGGCTGTTAATGCCACCAAAGTTAGTGAATGAGACAGAATCTGAAATTGAGAGTAGCAAAGCAAAAGCTGAAATGCTTAATTCTGTTTTCAAATGTTCCTTTATGAAAGAAAATCAATGAAAAGCCTCAGTTTAATACTCATACCACTGAAAAGATGAGTGAAATCAGTAAGACAGTGGTGTTGAGAAGCTGCTGATATCATCAAAATGGAACAAAGTTCCAGGGCCTGATGAAACCCCTATGAGATTCTGTATTGAATTTGCAGCTGAGTTTATCCCCTCTTCAAAGTATAATTTATCATAGATACCTCCAAAAAACTGTGCCCAGTAGCTGGAAGAAAGCACAGGTAACATCCATCCACAAGAAAGATATTCGAAGTGATACACAAAACTACTGTCCAATATGCTTGACATTGATTGGTTATAGAATCTTAGAACATATTCTGGGCTCAAACACAATTAGGTATCTTGAACAGAAAGACTTCCTCCATGCCAACCAGTGTGCATTCTGAAAACACTGATCATGTGAAACCAGACTTACACTTTTCTCCCGTGACATACTGAAAGCCTTGGATTGAAGCAGTCAGGTAGATGCAGTACTTATCAATTTGCCAAAAAGTATTTGACTCAGAACCATACCAATGCTTATTGTCAAAAGAATGATCATGTGGGGTATCAAGTGAAATTTTTGTCTGGATTGAGGACTTTTTGGTAGGGAGAAAATAGCATGTTATCTTGGATGGAGAGCCATTGTCAGTTGTAGAAGTAGCTTTGGATGTGCCTCTGGGAAGTGTGTTGCAACTCTTACAGTTCATGTTGTATATTTATGACCTTGTGGAGAATATTAACAGTAACTTCAGAGTTTTTTCAGGTGATGAAGTACTGTCTGAAAGAAGCTGTATAAATATTCAGTCAAATCTTGGTAAGATTTCAAAGTGGTGCAAAGATTGTCAGCTTGGTTTAAGTGTTCAGAACTGTAAAAGTATGCATTTCACAAAAAGAAAAAATGTGGTGTCCTATGACTTTAATATCAATGAATCACAGCTCAAATTGGCCAACTCATACGAATACCTAGATGTAGCACTTAAAGGAATGATCACATAACACTCAGTTGTGGGTAAAGGAGGTGGTAGACTTTGGGTTATTGGTAGAATACCAATAACCCAAAGTGCAGTCAGTTTACAAAGATATTGCTTACAAATCACTTGTTTGACCCACTCTAGAATATTGCTTAGTTGTGTGGGACCCTTACAAAATAGGATTAATGGATTATATTGAACTGTATCGAGAAGTGCAGCATGAATGGTCACAGGTTTGGTTGACCTATGGGGGAGTGCTGCAGTGATGCTGAAGAAACTGAACTGGCAGACTCTTGATAATACTTGTAAACTATCCTGAGAAAGTATGTTAATAAAGTTTCAATGACTGGTTTTAAATGATGACTCTAGAAATATACTACAACCAGCTTATGCACTACTCACATAGGGACCACGACCACAATATTAGAATAATTACAACATCCAGAGAGACATCTGAACAATTTTATTCTTCCTGGGTTCCATACTTAAATGGAACAGCAAGAAACCTTAATAACTGAGACAATGGGGCATATCTTCTGCCATGCACTTCCTGGTTGTTTGCAGAGTATGGATGTAGGTATAGCTGCAGTGCATAATGGCAGCATGCTCACATGTGCTACAACCATTACGGCAGTGTTTGCATTTGGTGCCACTGGCAAGAAGCCAAAATAAGGGTATGTGCTTCACTCACTGGCAGTGCCATCATTGGACAAGAGTTCCTGTTGGCATGCTGCCATTGTAGCCTCACTCTCTCTTGCTTCATCCATGCTCAGTGAACGTTCCACTCACAGACTGGGAGAGTTACGTGTTATTGTAGGATGAACTTTGAATGAGATTGGACTCAATCTGGACTATTATTTTTCAGTTAATGGTCTCTTGTGCTTGTGCACTTCTAGTGCTCAGCTCACTACTGTTGTATATGTTTTATGTGTTCTTGTTAATAAAGAAATGCAGATACTACAGTTTTCTGGTTATGAGGTTGTTCATTCTCACATGTGTTCCATGAGTATGATGGCTTTTGTGTTAGTTCAGTTGCTACACCAACAGCAGCGGCAGTAGCTTACTCAGCAGCAACAGTTTGAATAGCAGCAATGCTAGTTTGAGCAACAACAGCAGTTAGATTTGCCCCTCTGCACGATCTTTTCCACCATTTCAGGAACTGAAGGAAGGTTGGGTGGTGTACATGCACCATTTGCAGCAGCATTTCACAATGTTTCAGGTGGAGGACATATCTTTCCAAAACTCTTTCCTCTTGTCTTAGACAGAGGCCAAAACATTTAATTTACTCTGGGAATTTGCTCCATTAAAGAACCCAGCAGTGCTACTGTTCCTGAATTGCATGAGCTGCTCAATGCTTATTATCTTAACCAAGCCCACATTATTTTTTCTTGTGTGGAGTTTCATCAGTGACAAAAGAAACTGGGCCAGTCCTGTCAGGTGCTGGTGGCCAACCTCTGTGGTTTAAGTAGGAAGTACAAATTTATTTGTGCTCATTGTAAATAGTCCAGTGCCAACTCTCTGAAATGTGAAATTGTTGGATTTCTTCTCTGGACAGGGAGATATGGCATGAGGCCTTGGATTTAGAATTCGTATAGTAGAAAATGGTCTTTCTCTTGCTGGGGCATTTGAAGTGTCACAGA
Organism: Schistocerca cancellata; assembly: GCF_023864275.1. Taxonomy (NCBI): domain Eukaryota; kingdom Metazoa; phylum Arthropoda; class Insecta; order Orthoptera; family Acrididae; genus Schistocerca; species Schistocerca cancellata. The sequence continues at coordinate 383,682,444 of NC_064627.1, read as the reverse complement.
CTGTGGCAGAACAAACTGAGTACGTCATGGAAGTGGCGCCAATCTGCATGTTACCACAGCAGAAACATCATTCACCAATGCCCTCATCATGCTCATCTGACTCGTGCAATTTGCTGTTGGATGGTGCCCCCTTTCAACATGGGTCCCTCTTGTGTCCTGATCATTTCCATGCACACACACATCTTCACTGCCTGTACTCATGGGCATAGTGTGCGGCTTGTCATAAACATGGCCATTTTGCAGCTGTCTGCTGTAGCTGCCCCTGCAGCCAGTCATTGGTCACGGACATAGAGTTTTCAGAAGTCCATAGTGTTACACCAGTGCATGGCCAGGAGCTCAGTGTTCCCAGTAAGATATGCACATTCAGCAGCAGCTATTCTGTTTCCAGGTCAACACCTGGGCTACTGTGTCTTTCATGAATCTTGAAACCTGTTTTTGTTAGAGACACCCCTCTCTTTCCCCAACAGACTTTCATTTGGTTGGTTATGGGGAGCAATCCATTTCTGTTCATGGCCAGTGCATGATAGATATTGATTATCAGCATGTCATGAGAGCAACCACATGTTTGACTACTGGCAGTGTGATGTAAAATATTTTTGACCTTGGTGCATTCATGGTTTTTTGATTTTGTCTTCAGGTTTCTGTATACCTTGTTTCCAACTGCCTCCTGTTCCAGGCATTGGACGAGCTCTGATGTGACTGGATTGGGTGCTGCAAAAGACTGGGAGGCTCACATCATCCTTAAACCTATAGCTATTCCTAGATTTTGTCAAGCTCAGTCTGCCCATTTTACTTTGTGACTGGCTGTCCAGGACAAATTAGGTAAGTTTCATGGCCTGTGTATCACTGAATCCATTCATTGTATCCAGTGGGTTATGTCTCTGATCGTTATTCGTAAGCCTATGGGGGCACTTCATTTGTCCAAAGATTGTAAGTCCACCATTAACACCCACTCAATAGCTTGATAGTAGATTGCTACTCCATACCTGGCACTGAAGAAATACTCATGAAGCTCGTGGGTGGTAAGTGATTTCCAAAAATTGACTTGATAGAGGTGTACCTACAGCTTCATCTTGATTCCACCTCTAAACAGATTATGATCATTAACACTCCCTCTGGCTCTACTTTTATTTGCACATGTGATTCAGCTTAGCAAATGCTCCCACCAAACTACCTTGATGACATCATTCTCACTAGTCCCAAGGTAATAGAATGCATCTTGTACCAACAATTATCATCTCACTTTGAGAATCTAGGAATAATTAATGCTACACAATACGGGTTTAGAAGAATCTGTCAACCATTGATACAATCAACACGGTAGTCAGTTACATCCTCAAAGTTTTCGAGAACAAAGGCTTTGCTCAGGTCTCATTCTGTGACCTAGCAAGGCCTTCGACTGTGTTGAGCACATGCCACTACTAGAGAAACTAGAATTCTATGGCATCAAAGGAAACAGTCTCAGACTATTAAAAGCTTACCTCAACAACTGTAAACAGGTAGTTTTTGTTGGTAAGGAAATGTCAAATATAGAAAATGTTAAAGTAGGTGTGCCTCAGGGATCTGTACTGGGGGCCTTCCTGTTTCTGATAATGACCAATGACCTCCCCACGTTTATTAGATCCACCACTGTATTGTATGCAGATCATACGACTTTTCTTCATAGCAGTAACAATCTTAATGATCTTAAAACCTGTGCTGAAAATACACTCACTAATGCAGCATATTGGTTCAGAGCAAATGGTTTCCTGCTAAATGAAAATAAAACTCAGCAGATAATCTTCACTCTAAGAGACAAGCCACTATCTGATGACCCTAGTTCTGTTAAATTCCTTGGAGTTTATTTAGACGAAAAGTTATCCTGGGGCCAACATGTAAACTATATTAGTAGTAAGCTATCTAGAGTAATTTATTTATTAAGACAACTCAGAAATTGTGTACCTGAAACATACATCAGATCATCTTATTTTGCATTTTTCCAAAGTATAATATCCTATGGCATTATCTTGTGGGGTAACTGTAGTCATATACATGACATCCTATTATTGCAGAAGAAAGCCATTAGGATCATTACAAATTCTTCACATAAGGCTCACTGCAAACCCTTATTTACCAAACAAAAAATTATGACTGTAATAAACCTCTATGTATACAATGTCTTAATCTTTACGAAGAAGAACCTACAAGATGTGAAACGTAGAGAAAATGTACATTGTTACAACACAAGAAGCATCAAACACATATACACGCCTTACCACGGACTATCAAAATCAATAAATAGCTATGAAGTCACAGGGCACAAACTATTTAATAAGCTGCCACATGCCATACAGGATCTTCCTGGACATACATTCAAAGAAAGACTGCATGAATGGTTTATTGCCCACCCGTTCTATGATATCAATGAATTCTTCAACTGTAAAATGCAGTAATCCAACAGATGACCCACTGTACATTTATTGTAATATAAGCTAAAATATTTCAGTAGTCAATACCTTATCACACTGTATTATAAATTGTAACTTCATTTGACGTTGTCAATTGCTGTAATGGCCTAAAGACAATAACATCTTTATTATTATTATTATTATCATGACAGGAACCTGTCCATTAATTTGCAAGATGTGAGCTTTAAGTGCAATTTGATGAAGTTGAATTTTTTTCTAGGTGGACATTGAATATCTTGGCCACCCTCTTTTAAAGGATAGTTTCAAACCTGTGAAACAGCAGATGGTGGCCATTGCCAACCTACCTAAACCATGGAATCTGAATGAACTCAAATCGTTTCTGGGTAACATCAGTTGTTATATAAAATTTCTCCCCAACATGATGGATATCATTCATCCACTCAACAGCTTGTGCAAAAAAAGGTGTTCCTCCCTTTCAGTTGGTGGATTGTGACAGAGCATTCACCTGCACAAATCACTGCTCATGTCATCATTGTGTCTTGCTACTTTTACACTGCGTAAACAGCTTGTCCTTGCCACAGATGCTTCCCTAATATGGAGTTGGGGCAGCCTTAGCTGACAAAAATTCTGACAGTTCTGTAAAGCCTATCATGTATGCATCCAAGACATTGACAGCTTAACACAATTAAAAAGGCAGCTTTGTGAGTTGTATAAACAGTCCAAAAGTTTCATCATCTTCCTCTATGGCAATAAATTCCATCTCATTACCAATCATAAACCACTTATGGCACTTTTTGGCAGTCATCTCTGATAATGTCCCACAGTTCACTTCAGCATTGTTTCATACTTTCTGCACCTGCAGTAGTGTTACTCACCTAACTTCCACTCCATTTCACCCACAGTCAAATGTGGAGGGGAAGCATATGGTGTGTACATTTTACACACAGTTAAAAAACTGTTGGCAGATTTCACTGCAGACTCAGCACTGCCTCTGCTTCTCAACACCTAAAGGGCCACATCCCCAAGGATCTCATTGCCTTCTCTATTAGGAGATCTGATGTTTTATTAGTAACTTTGATGATGCAATACTGTCATCACTGAAAATAACTTTTTCTCCAAGTCTGACAAACTCTGAAAAGTCATTGATATACAGGGTGCCCATTTATATTGACCACCCTAAATAGCTGTTTGTCTAGATGCAAATTGCAAAATGTTTCAAGAAAACGTTGTTTACCTGTGAGGGGGACACCAGTGAGCATGATTGCCTTCGTTATAGCTTTGTTTTTTTACAAAGATATGAACAGTAGTATGACTTTTCTTAAATGGCACCCTGTATTTTTTATTCAGTAATTCATTTCCTCTCCTAAAGACCTAGTCAAAAATGTATCACAGTGTACCATTCACCAAAACACAACATTATTAATTACATAACACAGCACTTAGTCAGGTACTCAGGGTAATGGAACACATCCACATGCTGACGATGACAGAGGACAAATGTAAAAATAAGTAGAATGCACACCCATCATTCCGTCAACCATTGTCAGTTGAAGAGTTGTGTGAGTAGAATGTCCACCAACTAAGAGAAAGTAGAATTGCTACTCATCTATGGCGAATGTAAGTTAACAGAACAGTAATTGCAATACTATTTTCTTATGTACAGGTACATTTAGTACAGTAGTTTAGTCCTTTTAAATACTGTTGTGTAGAGTAGGCATACAGAAAAGACTGTCCTTCCTACAAACTGCATCGACATAATGTTTCTTTCATTGTTATTGTTGAAGGTAGGTGAAATGCTATGCAGGCACAGAACTGTACAGAGAGCGATATCCTTACAAGAACCCACCTTCCTGATGGATGTTTTCTTATCTTGTTGCGACACTTCAGGAAACAAGAAGTTTTAACCCATGACAATGCAGCCGTCATAGCATTCGCACAGACGAAGCTGCCAAAGTTACTGTTCTCGCTTCCGTTGCTGTGAATCCACATGTGAGCACAAGACAGCTTGAACATGAGCCTGGTATTCCTAAAACCGGTGTACATCGTATTCTTACATGTCACCGGTTCCATTCTTACCACATACAACTACAACAAGAATTACATGGGAATGATTTCCAGAATAATGTACAGTTCTGTCAGTGGGCAAATCCTTGCCTACCTGAACTTCTTCTCCAATGTTCTATTTACTGATGAATGTTCCTTCTCAAACAAGGGACAGGTAAATAAAAGGAATGTGCATTATTGGTCCAGCAACAGCCCACGGTGGCTTAGACAGGTGGAACATCATCATCAATGGAGAGTTAATGTCTGGTTTGGGATGCTTGGTATTACAATTATTGACCCTTATTTCATCAATGGTAGTCTAAACGGCACAGCATACACCAAATTCCTCAGATGAATTCTTCCTCCTCTTCTGGATGAAATGCCGCTAAAACCGGATTGCTTATGTGATATCAACATGATGGATGTTCAGCACATAATGCCTTGCATGCACGTCATGTTCTGAAGTGAAGGTATCCTGCCAGATGGATTGGTCGAGGAGAAACTGTTATTGGCCTGTTAGGTCTCCTGATTTAAATCCTCTGGAATTTTTTCTTTGGAGATGCATTAAAGACATTGTCTATCGCAATATTCCAACAACTCCAGAGGACATGCAGGAATGTATCATGCTTGCTTGTAATTCTCTTCAGCAAGCAACCCTGGAAGCAGTAAATAATTATTCCATTCAACAAGTGCGCCAGTGTTTCAGTGTCCAGGGTCACCACTTTGTGCACCTTTGAATGTTCTACTCCTGGTCAATGGTACAGATGAGTCAAAGTCAATTTTTTGTTATGTTTTTACTTGGTTTTCATTTGTTTTCTGACAACTCCAGCAAGTGGACAATTTTGTGATCCCTGGCTCAAAGTCAATGTTGTGTTATGTAATTAATAACGTTGTGTTTCAGTGAATGGTAGTCTGTGATACATTTTTAATAGGTCTTTGGGAGTGGAAATGAATTACTGAATAAAAAATACAGGGTGCCATTTAAAAAAGTCACCTGCTGTTCATATCTTTCTAAAAAACAAAGCTACAATGAAGGCAATCATGCTCATTGAATGTTCCCCTGATGGCTAAAGAACATTTGCTTGAAGCATTTTGTAATTTGCATCTGGACAAACAGCTATTTAGAGTGGTCAAGATAAATGGGACACCCGTATAATAAGTACAGCGCTGGATTCTGTATGCTACCTGAGGAAAATCTATGTTTATGTTTCTTGTCTAACAATTGTTTTGCTAAACTGTTTTAGTAAAAATTTATTATCACAAAACGTGTGAAATATTTTATTGAGCCCTATTTTCCAGGTAAGACTGGAACCATTCTTTACTATTCCTCTTACACCTAGTGCTTTAGTTTTTTTAGTAGCATTTTATGGTCGAAAGTGCCAAAAGCCCTAGATAAGTCTAAGAATATGACTGTAAAACAGTCCATTTTTGTGATCTTTGTTATGGGTGAAACATACTTCTCCTACCTCTGAAACCAAAGCTAGCTTTGTTAAGAAAGTTGTGTTTATCCAGCTAACTAATTAGTCCATCTCTCATGATTGATTGAATTATTTTTGAGAATGCTGACGGTAGTGATACTGGTTTGTAGTGTTTCACAATTCTGTGCTGTGGTTCAGGCTTAGCTCAAGCACACTTTAGGTAATCTGGAAAAATACTTAAATTAAAGGACTCCTTTGTTATGCTTATTGATAGGGGTTGTACGATGTCTGTGCATGTCTTCAGACCAGAGTCTGTAACAACACCTATGTTGGCTTCTTAGTTTTTAATTTATGTATTGTCTTCCTAACTTCTAGTTCTGAGAAGGGAAGTTGCTACTCATCATATAGCAAAAATGCTGAGTCACAGATAGGCACAACAAAAAGACTCTGAAAATTAACGCTTTAATTGTGAGAGTCTTTTTGTTATGCCTATCTGTGACACAGCATCTTTGCTATATGGTGAGTAGTAAGTTCCCTTCTCATAATATTGTTACATTCCATCCTGGATTTCCCATTGCTTGGATTCTAGTTCTGTTGTAGGAAACAACATCATTTTGCTTGCAGCATAATTCATAGTGAGTGCTACATGCGTTTTAAGAAATTTTTGATTCAAACTTCTCCACAATAACAGAGAAATAGTCATTTACAATCTTTCAAATTCCTTCTTTGATATGTTTGTTACTATAATTTTGTCTACCTTACCTAGGTTCATGTTTTATAACATCCCATTCTATTTTGCTTTTATTTTTTGCATTATATATTATTTTGAAATTGAATGATGTTCTGCAGCAAACAGTAGCCTCCTGTATATCTTTTTGTACCTGATACTAATTTAGGAAATGTGGACTGGTGTAGTGCTTGTGAAAAGTACTGAGAGTTTTAAGTGTCTGGAGGACTCTTAATGCTCACAGGTATAAATATGTTTTCTGTAGCTGCTGTTATTGGACTGCCTACTTTTGAATATATCTCCTCAAAAATTAATTTAAACAATGACCAGAATTTAGAAAAATTAGCATCTAGATTTTTTTCCCATACACTTCAGCTCACATTCGTTTTGCCAATGCCCTAGAAAAATAAATGTAATTTTCATTCCATGAAGATCTGTTTGTAGATCTTTAGTATTGCAGGTTTTACCAAGAGTACCTTTAGCTTTATTATCTGACAGTAATGATCAGAGAGGCCAAGATCTGTTACAAATACTATAAACTTTTCCCATTGATATCTGTAAGACATGGTATAAGATTGATTCTGAACTTTTTGATACTGCAGTAGCAGTGTTTATCATTTATGCCATGCAAAAAGTGTTCAGAATATTTAAGAAGTTATAACTAATTCCATCCTCAACAGCTGTGTTTATACTCATAACAACATATACCAGTACAATTATATTACGTATATTGGCCTATGATCTCTTTAGGGACTATATTTTTGAAACTAATGCCTATTGATGGGGTATGCAGTGTCTGCACAGGTAAACCTAATGCATTTCTATTTGGTTATTTATTGGTGTGTTCAGTGTTTACTGCTGTTGTGAGGAAGTAATCATTGAATTTAGTTACAAATAATTTAAAAGTATGACAAGTTCTGACTGAGCTCTTTTCTAAGGGCTCCTTTTTATTTGGGTCACTGTTTCTGTTTGTTTCTTGTTTAATAATGATGTTCCAAACAATTTTTGCCTTGTTCTTTGGACATCATTTTGTTTTAGGATAGTATATGTGTTTTGCTTTTCTAATGACAGACTCAAGGATTTTACAATAGATGGCAATGAAGTTCCAAATCTTCTGAATTGGGTAGAGATCTCTCTTCCAACTGGAAGTGTCCTCTGCTCTCTAATAAATGTGACTGAGTCACTTTTTCTGATTCCATGATATAATACTTTTCTTCTGTGGTCTGCACTTAATTTATCTGTAAATTTTAGTGTTAAAATTTGACCTTCATCAGCAGATAAATCATTGACTATTGGTTTTACTGTTGAATCACTGAACTTTGTTGGGTCTAAAAACAAATTCACAGTAGCTGTTACATTATTCCTTCAGTCTTCATAGGGAATTTCTATGTGGAAAATGTGGACATCAACAACTGTAAGTGTATACCGTGAGTATTATCTGACAGAAAATCAACATTACAGTTTCAATAAACAATGATTCGCCAGTTGAGGGGACTTGTATGTGAATAATTGTCAAAATATTGATTTTTTAATTATTGTCTAATAAAATTGTCTGTAGTTTTCTGAATAAGTAAAAAGGAAAACAGACCACAGAAAGTACCAAAATTAGAGGAAAAGTGGCTGCACGCACCCTGACATCCCTATGGCACACAATCAGCTCTGTTAAAAATAAAGTTTTGCTGTCATGTGTTTTGTTTTCATGACTTTTTAGTCCCTTAAGTTGGCTAATCTGTGGAAGCTTTACAGTTGCTTATCTTTGGTTTATATAGAGAGTTTAGTCATTGTTTGCTGTTTAGGCGTGAATATTTTGTTTACAGCGAAGTAATTTTGTGCGTGAGTTTCATATTGCATGCATGAGTTTCTTAGTCCACTTGACAGCAATGAGAAGAATTAACAAGTTTGGTGTCAAACAATGTAAATGTTATGGAAATCAGTTCACCAAATGGATTAACTCTGCTAATACTGAAATACGTGATACAACACTTGAATCAGCTTCAACTGCTCCAAGTGCCTTGAAGCTAAACCACTGGACAATGGGCTTGACAGTATTAATGCTGATAATATAGGGAAGCCAACTATTGATTCAGGTTGTGTTATTGTTGAACCATCTGCTCTGTCTGAACTAATAAATAAACCTTTGCAGTGTAAGGAATGTGGCAATAGTAGTGTGGAGGTAGTTGATGAGATACATGCTATGAGGTGTATAGGCAGGGGGTACAGGAGTGCACAAATTTCTGTGCTCTTATGGACTTGCCTCCCCATACAAGATTTGACAGGTACAGTAAAATTATTCTACAGACTTAAGAAGAAGTAGCAAATGATAGTATGATAAATGCTGTTCAGGAAAGTGTAGACATGAATGACAGCAGTACATGTATGTCTGCAGCCCTGGATGCATCCCTGCAATGAAGAGGCCATAGATCCCTAAATGGTGTAGTGACAGCTACCCCCTTGGACAATGGTAAAGTCATTGATGTGGAATGTATTACCAAGTACTGTCATGGCAGTACTAGTGGAACTGATAATCATAAATGTTTGATTAATTTTAGTGGTTATAGTGGAGGGATGGAATCTGAAGGTGCTGTGAAAATATTTCACATGTCAGTGGAGAAATATGGTGTGATGTATACATCTTACCTAGGAGATGGAGACTCAAAAGGTTACCAAAAAGTTTGTGAATCCAAACCATATGCAGACACAAAAATTGGAAAAATGGAATGGACATGTTGGTCACGTCCAAAAAAGGTTAGGTACAAGACTGAGGAACTTGAAGAGTAATTTGAAGGGAGAGAAATTTGCTGGTGGCAAGTGCATTAGTGGATGTAGTCAGCTTACAGATAAAGAAATAGATAGGTTGCAGTATTATTATGGACAAGCCATAAGACAAAATAAAAATGACCTTGAGGGAATGCAGTATGGACTACCTACTTTCATAAATCATCCACAGGTGACAACTCATGTCATGCACTCTGCCCACTTGGCAATGACTCATGATAAGGCTACCAGAGGGCTGTTACTCAAGGTGAGACCTACAACCATAAACATTCATAGCCATTTGTTACAATGAAAGTTATAAAACCTGTATGTAGGGATCTTAGTGACACAAGATTATTAGAGAAATGTTTACATGGTAAGACTCAAAATCCAAATGAAAGTTTCAACAATTGTATATGGGAACAGATACCAAAAACTGTTCTAGTAGGACTGAATACTTTGAAAATAGGTGTACTAGATGCTGCTCTATGCTTCAATGACAGTGCTGTGTCAAGGCTTAATGTTATGGAACTGATGGGAGTGCCAGGTGGACTAAATATGCATAGAGCACTAATAGCCATTGACCGAAGAAGACTCTTCAAATCAGAAAAATCAATGTAAGAAGCCACCAAACTTAAACAAGAATGAGAAGAAGAAGAAATGGGAAAAAGGGAATGGAGGAAGAACAACGCAAGAAACAAGCTGAATATGGACCTGGGATGCATTAGTGCCATGCAAGTTCAATATAAAAAGCAAGTTTTAAGTTTAACTTTAATTTCCTGAAAGTTAAATTATTTCATATTCTAGTACACTTTGGCTAGGAACTATTAAATATAGAGAGCTGAAATGTTGTATACTGTCTTAAAAATACTTAACTAAAATGCAGACTACTGTTGTGACTTAACTTTGAAAATAAAACCCTTTTTTGAAGAAAAACCCTGAATTCATTTCCAAAATTTTTGATAATCATACTTTAAATTTCTTGTACCACAATTTATGACAGCAGCATCTTTTCAGTAGTTTGCTGGAAAGGGGTAGGCTGTCAAATGTGTTGACTTGGAGCAGAAGAGGCACTACAGGACATTTTAATTTCCATTGCCTATAATTTTACAAATAAATTCAAAAAACTTTGTCAGCATGACCGGGAAGGATTCAGGATTCGCACTCATAGCAGTGGAAGTAAAAAAACATACAAAATAATTTTTTTTGCATATGAAATTTCATAATTTTTTACTTACTATTGGCTGTATGTGTTGCTATAGGTACACTTTTCTTCATAAGCAAGAGGGATTCTTCCATGAATTTTGTGCAGCATACAAACCATACTTACAGGAGTGTGAAACTATGGAATTTATTTATGAAATAATGAATGAGATGTTACATTTTAAACTTCATGGTTAGAAAAAACTCAAATTTTATAGTTAATTATCTCAATTTTTTCCATAGTCTTTAATAGACTTTGAAAATTCTAGAGTTTTGCATTAAAGAGTTCATGTTTAATAAGCATACCAAGTTTGAAAGTAATAGGATATTTATTTAGGGTATTACATGAACTTAAGTACAGAAATTTGTGTTTTGTGGAAACTGGCCATTAAAGTTTCTGCATGCTTGTATTTGGCATTGTTCAGAACTGGCCAGCACCATAAGCAGGCTCTTTTTCATTTTCTAAATCAGTCGTCTAACTTTTCACATTCCTATGATGCACTCTTCTTGATTTTATCACCTCCAAAAATGATTTATCTGCTTTCACTACATGCTCTCTGTCTGTCACATACAAAACTTTGATGCAGTTCACTCCGGGCTTAAATTCCATTTTCTCTAAAGCATATTTCCTGTTTTGCACACCATCATTAAAACATCAAACTGTATCATAAACACCAACATCAATGCATTTCATCCCACAAAAATGGTTTTTGTCAATCTTTTCCATATAGATTGGTTAAAACTTCCATTTGGGTTTTGGGTACCACAGTGAAGACATTCCTTCAGTGGAAGTATCAGTATCAATAGTCCTTTGTTTCACATATGACAATCTCTGGTGTAAATAAACATTCAAATTCTGCAGAGCAAAATACACTTTGTATGACAGAAGAATGCTGTGCAAAGGGGTGTGGTGCTGCATTTTGGTATGTTTAAGACCAAATACCTCCCATGAACCATGGACCTTGCTTGCCGTTGGTTAGGAGGCTTGCATGACTCAGCAATACAGATGGCTCGACCGTAGGTGCAACCACAACGGAGGGGTATCTGTTGAGAGGCCAGACAAACATGTTGTTCCTGAAGAGGGGCAGCAGCCTTTTCAGTAGACGCAGGGGCAACAGTCTGGATGATTGACTGATATGGCCTTGTAACACTAACCAAAATGGCCTTGCTGTGCTGGTACTGCAAACGGCTGAAAGCAAGGGGGAAACTACAGCCATAATTTTTCCCGAGGGCATGCAGCTTTACTGTATGGTTAAATGATGATGGCGTCCTCTTGGGTAAAATATTCCGGAGGTAAAATAGTCCCTCATTCGGATCTCCGGGCGGGGACTACTCAAGAGGACATCGTTATCGGGAGAAAGAAAACTGGCGTTCTATGGATCGAAGTGTGGAATGTCAGATCCCTTAATCGGGCAGGTAGGCTAGAAAATTTAAAAAGGGAGATGGATAGGTTAAAGTTAGATATAGTGGGAATTACTGAAGTTCGGTGGCAGGAGGAATAAGACTTTTGGTCAGGTGAATACAGGGTTATAAATACAAAATCAAATATGGGTAATGCAGGAGTAGGTTTCATAATGAATTAAAAAATAGGAGTGCAGGTAAGCTAGTACAAACAGCATAGTGAAAGCATTTTAGTGGCCAAGATAGACACGAAGCCCATACTATAGTAGTACAAGTTTATACGCCAACTAGCTCTGCAGATGATGAAGAAATTGATGAAATGTATGATGAGATAAAAGAAATTATTCAGATAGTGAAGGGAGATGAAAATTTAATAGTCATGGGTGACTGGAATTCGATAGTAGGAAAAGGAAGAGAAGGAAACATAGTAGGTAAATATGGATTGGGGGTAAAAAATGAAAGAGGAAGCCGCCTGGTAGAATTATGCACAGAGTGTAACTTAATCATAGCTAACACTTGGTTCAAGAATCACGAAAGAAGGTTGTATACATGGAAGAAGCCTGGAGATACTAGAAGGTATCAGATAAATTATATAATAGTAAGACAGAGATTTAGGAACCAGGTTTTAAGTTGTAAGACATTTCCAGGGGCAGATGTGGACTCTGACCACAATCTATTGGTTATGAACTGTAGATTAAAACTGAAGAAACTGCAAAAAGGTGGGAATTAAGGAGATGGGACCTGTATAAACTGACTAAACCAGACGTTGTACAGAGTTTCAGGGAGAGCATAAGGGAACAATTGACAGGAATGGGGGAAAGAAATACAGTAGAAGAAGAAGGGGTAGCTCTGGGGGATGAAGTAGCGAAGCAGCAGAGGATCAGGTAGGTAAAAAGACAAGGGCTAGTAGAAATCCTTGGGTAACAGAAGAAATATTGAATTTAATTGATGAAAGGAGAAAATATAAAAAATGCAGTAAATGAAGCAGGCAATAAGGAATACAAACATCTCAAAAATGAGATCGACAGGAAGTGCAAAATGGCTAAGCAGGGATGTCTAGAGGACAAATGTAAGGATGTAGAGGCTTATCTTACTAGGGGTAAGATAGATACTGCCTACAGGAAAATTAAAGAGACCTTTGGACAAAAGAGAACCACTTGTATGAATATCAAGAGCTCAGATTGAAACCCAGTTCTAAGCAAAGAAGGGAAAGCAGAAAAGTGGAAGGAGTATATCAAGGGTCGACACATGGGTGATGTACTTGAGGACAATATTATGGAAATGGAAGACTATGTAGATGAAGATGAAATGGGAGATATGATACTGCGTGAAGTGTTTGACAGAGCACTGAAAGACCTGAGTTGAAACAGGGCCCCGAGAGTAGACAACATTCCATTAGAACTACTGACGGCCTTGGGAGAGCCAGTTCTGACAAAACTCTACCATCTGATGAGCAAGATGTATGAGACAGGCGAAATACCCTCAGACTTCAAGAAGTATATAATAATTCCAATCCCGAAGAAGGCAGGCGCTGACAGATGTGAAAATTACTGAACAATCAGTTTAATAAGTCACGGATGCAAAATACTAATGCGAATTATTTACAGACGAATGGAAAAACTGGTAGAAGCCAAACTTGGGGAAGATCAGTTTGGATTCCATAGAAATGTTGGAACACGTGAGGCAATACTGACCTTACAACGTATCTTAGAAAACAGATTAAGGAAAGGCAAACATATGTTTCTAGCATTTGTAGACTTAGAGACAATGTTGACTGGAATACTCTCTTTCAAATTCTAAAGGTGGCAGGGGTAAAATACAGGGAGGGAAAGGCTATTTACAATTTGTAAAAAAACCAGATGGCAGTTATAAGAGTTGAGGGGCACAAAAGAGAAGCAGTGGTTGGGAAGGGAGTGAGACAGGGTTGTAGCCTATCCCCAATGTTATTCAATCTGTATATTGCGCAAGCAGTAAAGGAAACAAAAGAAAAATTCAGAGTAGGTTTTAAAATCCATGGAGAAGAAATAAAAACTTTGAGGTTCGCCGATGACATTGTAATTCTGTCAGAGACAGCAAAGGACTCAGAAGAGCAGTTGAATGGAATGGACAGTGTCTTGAAAGGAGGATATAAGATGAACATCAACAAAAGCAAAACGAGGATAATGGAATGTAGTCAAATTAAATCGGATGATGCTGAGGGAATTAGATTAGGAAACGAGACACTTAAAGTAGTAAAGGAGTTTTGCTATTTGGGGAGCAAAATAACTAATGATGGTCGAAGTAGAGAGGATATAAAATGTTGACTGGCTATGGTAAGGAAAGCGTTTCTGAAGAAGAAGAATTTGTTAACATCGAGTATAGATTTAAGTGTCAGAAAGTCGTTTCTGAAAGTATTTGTATGGAGTGTAGCCATGTATGGAAGTGAAACATGGACAATAAATAGTTTGAACAAGAAGAGAATAGAAGCTTTCGAAATGTGGTGCTACAGAAGAATGCTGAAGACTAGATGAGTAGATCACATAACTAATGAGGAGATTGAATAGAATTGGGGAGAAGAGGAGTTTGTGGCACAACTTGACAAGAAGAAGGGACCGGTTGGTAGAACATGTTCTGAGGCATCAGGGGATCACAAATTTAGCATTGGAGGGCAGCATGGAGGGTAAAAATCATAGAGGGAGACCAAGAGATGAATACACTAAGCAGATTCAGAAGGATGTAGGTTGCAGTAAGTACTGGGAGACGAAGAAGCTTCCACAGGATAGAGTAGCATGGAGAGCTGCATCAAACCAGTGTCAGGACTGAAGACCACAACAATGACAACAAGATAAAATAACATGTCTTATAATCTCTCAAGTATATATGTTATATACATTAAGCTATTCAGGAATATGTGCACCACAAAATAGGCATATTTTTGAAAAATTGATTTGGCTTCTTGCCCCCCCCCCCCCCCCTTAAAGATAAAAGTGTAAAGAACTTACAGGGAAAAAATAAACCTTCTACTTTGTTTGTCTTTTGATTAATGTGTACCTGTGATGCACATAAATAATTAGCATGGTGTATGTCATTCGCAACAAAAAAATACAACTAAGAAAAAGTGAGAGAGCTAAAGCTGTGGTCCACACATGAAAATGTTCGTAAAAGATGTCTTAAAAGATGATAAGCATTATATGGGCTTACAAATCTCATTTTTTGAGTTACACTGTTTAGAAAACTGACAATTATTACAAGGTCTCCCTTGGTTTTGCAGATCAGTCCACTTAAGTCATCATAACTTTATTAGATTAGATTAGAGATTAGATTAGATTTACTTTCATTCCAATTGATCCTTAGTGAGGAGGTCCTCCAGGATGTAGAACATGCCAGAAAAACAATAATACATGACAAACATTTACAACTCAAACAAATAAGCTAATGTACCATTCCACAGGTCCCAAGTGAAATGATCATCATTTTTTTAATGAACACTATATGAAAGAATCATTTTACAAATACTAATGCAGTGAATTTAAAATAAAAAAGTTTTTTAATTTATTTATAAGGTAATAAATGTGTAATACAACTACTATAATACTTATTTACAATGAACACATTACTGTACTGAAATGGTACAGAAGTTAGATTGTACTTGCACACACACACACACACACACACACACACACACACACACACGCTTATTTAGAATGAACACATTACTGCACTGAAATTGTACAGAAGTTATATTGTACTTATATATAGATACACACAAATCAGTTGGTTCTACTGAGAAATTCATCGCTGGAGTAGAAGGAGTTGGCCACCAATAAATCCTTTAGGCTTCTCTTACACTGAATTTCATTGGTTGCTAAGATTTTATGGCTGCTGGCAAATTATTGAAAATGTGTGTTCCTGAACAATGCACACCTTTTTGTAAAAGACTAAGTGACTTTATATCATTGTGAAGACTATTCTTATTTCTAGTATTGATTCCATGAATTGAGCTGTTGGTTTGAAAAAGTGATATATTTTTAATGTCAAATTTCATTAAGGAATAAATATAGTGGGAAGCAGTAGTTAGTATCCCTAGTTCCCTAAACAGGCTTCTGCAGGATGTTCTTGAGTTCACACCACATATAACTCTTACTGCACATTTTTGTGCCTGGAAAACTTTAGCTTGGCTTGATGAATTACCCCCAAAAAATAATCCCATATGACATTATGGAATGAAAGTAAGCATAGTATGTCAGCTTTTTCATTTTTATACCCCCCTATGTCTGACACAATTCACATTGCAAATAGAGATTTGTTAAGATGCTTCAGCAGTTCTCTGATGTGCTCCTCCCAGTTGAATTTATTATCAAGCTGTAATCCCAAGAATTTAACACTGTCCACTTCTTCTATCTGCTTGTCATTGTATTTTAGACATACACTCGTGGGACACACCTTACAAGTTCTGAACTCCATTTAGTGTGTTTTTTCAAAGTTTAGTGACAAAGAATTGGCTAGGGACCAGTGATTAATGTCCAAAAATATTTTATTAGCCAATCTTTCTAAGACTACACTTGATTTGCTATTTATTGCAATATTTGTATCATTGACAAACAAAACGAACATGGCATCTAGTAATGTTACTGATGAAAGGTCATTGATACACACAAGAAAAAGTAAGGGCCCTAAAATGGAACCTTGTGGGACCCCACATGTTATTAGTTCCCAGTTGGATAAAGCCTGATAGCTTGATACATGTCTCTTTCCTAATAACACCCTTCATTTCCTGCCAGAGATATAAGATTTGCACCATTTTGCAGAATTTCCTGTTACACTATAATATTCTAATTTATGTAAAAGGATATTGTGTTTTACACAGTCAAATGCCTTTGACAGATCACAAAATATACCAGTTGCCTGCAATTTTTTGTCTAATGAATTAAGCACATTTTCACTGTATGTGTAGATAACCTTTAGAAATACGAACTGTGACTTCGACAGTATGTAATTTGAAATAAGATGGTTATAAAGCTGATTGTACATTACTTTCTCTAAAATTTTTGAGAATGCTGGCAAAAGTGAAATTGTATGGAAATTTGATGCTATTTTTTTATCTCCATTCTTAATCAGTGGCTTAACTTCAGCATATTTCAACCATTCAGGAAATATTCCACTGATAAACGACTAATTACACAGATAGCTTAGTATGTTACTTAACTCAGAATCACATTCTTTAATTAACTTTGTTGATATTTCATCATACCCACTAGATGTTTTTGATTTAAAAGATTTTATCATGGACATTATTTCTGCTGCGGTAGTGAGCATCAAATTCGTATTATGGAAGTTACTTGAAATGACTGGTCTGAGGTAATCCACAGCAGAATCTACAGAACCTGACAACCCCATATTTTCAGTAACAGCTGTAAAATGTTTGTTAAAAAGTTCTGCAACACTATACACATCTGTCACCAATGTATCATTTACTCTTAATGCTATTTGTTCCTCTTCATGTCTGGTTCTACCGGTCTCCTCCTTCACTATATCCCATATTGTCTTTATTGTGTTATCTGATATGACTGTCTTTCCCTTGTAATATATTTGCTTTGATGTCCGTATTACAGTCTTTAATATTTTGCAGTATTTCTTGTAATGTGCTATTGCATCAACATCAGAACTGTTTCGGATTGACAGATACAGTTTTCTTTTTTGTTTTACAAGATACTGCTATTCCTTGAGTAATCCATGGCTTCTTTGTAGACTTTGCTCTAGCCTTGGTAAGTTTTGGGGGAAAACAGTGTTCGAATAAGGTAAGCATTTTATTAGCAAAAGTGTTGTATTTTTCATTCATGCCATGAGCACTGTAAACATCAGTCCAGTGAATGTCTCTGAGGAGTGTCCTAAAATAATCATTTTTAGCTTATTGAATATCCTCTTGAGCTCAGATTTAACAGATTTTGTATCCTGTTTAGTATTAACATTTAACAGAAGAAACTGCATGCCATGGTCTGAGAGGCCATTGACTATTGGTTTTGTGATATAATTTTGTTCATTGGACTTCTCTATAAAGATATTATCAATGGCAGTTTGTGAGCAATTGGCTACCCTAGTGGGGAGCTTTACAGTGGGAATTAAGTTTTATGATAGTGTTAATAACTCAAATAAGTTCTTATTGGGAGAGTCTTTAAGGAAATCTACATTGAAATCACCAGCAACCACTATTTCTTTGTTTTTGGTTGTTAAATGGGCCAGTACAGCTTCAAGGTGGTTTATGAACAGATTAAAGTTAGCTGCAGGTGCTCAATATGCACTTAATATTATGAAGGATTTTTTGTGAAATTCTACTTCTGTTGCATATGCTTCCATATCCTGTTATAGGCAAAATTTATGAATGTCTATGTTCTTAAATTTATGACAGTTCCTGATGAATGTGGCAACTCCTCCTTTCTCCATTTCTGATCTACAAAAGTGAGATGCTAACCTAAACCTTGTAACACTTAAAAGTTCTATAACAGTGGTTACATGATGTTCAGAGAGGCAGATTATGTCAGCTGGGTTTGAAGACACTGATTCATCTATGCAGATAATTAATTCATTAATTTTATTTCTCAGTCCTCAAATATTTTGATGCAATAAAGATAGCTGACATTTCACATTGACTGAGTTAAAAATGGGTAGAGTTAAAATATCTGCTGACTGTTGAAAATTCTTAACCAGTAGCTGTTTATGCTGATGTAATAAGCTAGAATTATGCTTTTTGGTTTCTTTCTCAAACTGAACCTTTCTTAAAATTTGGTTTCTTTCTGTCCTCCCTACCCTAAAAAAGGGTCTTTTCTGAACCCTATAACCACTGGTATTTTATCACTCATGACAGTGCCTCCCCCCTTTAACTTTCCTGCTATTTTCCCAGCCAGTTTACCCTTCCCCTTCCTGTAGAGGTGAAGGCCATGCCTAGTATAATCCCACCTATTGAGAGAATCAACAGGAACCACACCAATGCGTGACCTTGCACCTGACATAAGCAGCCGTTCCAAGTTCCAACTCCAAATTAACTCTCTTGACAGAAGAGTTCAAATGAGGTCGGTCATGGCGCCCAAGAACAGATACAAACTCAACACTAGTATGCTTCGGTGCTGATGCAATCTTTGCCAGGCCACACTCTATACTGTACCCAGGATCTCTGTCAATACTATTACATGCCCCACCCGCTATAACCATGGTGTCTTCCTTAGTTAAATATTTGGAAAGTGATCCTAAACCCTCTGTCACCTGCTCCAGACAAGCACCAGGTTTAAAAAAATTGGTGACCTGGTATTCTGATCCTAGTTCATCCTACAAAAGTTGGCCAACACCTCTTCCATGGGAACTACCTAACAACAACACTTTCTTCCTCTTTACTGATTTCCCTACATTCTTACTTTTCGATTTGCTACCGTAAGTTAGTTGTGCCCTGTCTACACCTGCAACTGCTTGAGGCTCACCAGCTTCTCACTGAAGCAACAGGTCAAACCTATTTTCCACATTCACCATGAAGCTGTCAGACAAAGTTCTAGGCCTGTTCCTCCTGTTGCCTGTTGCCACTTCCCACCTCTCTTTACCCTACTCCCTCCTTAACCTCTCAAGATCTCCCCTGGCCTTGTCTAACTCAGCCTGCAGGGCAGCAATTTTCCCCTCCTGTTCTAGTATCTTCCTATCTCTACTACAAATCCTACAAAACCACTGATGAGTCTCATTTACTTCCCCTATTCCCACACCACTACAGTCACCCACATGGAAAAAACTACAGCACCCATCACACCAAAGCCCCGACCTAACAATTCTACGGCAAGTCAAGCATTTTTCATTTATGATAAACGTAATAGTTTATTAAGAATAAGTCAGTTAAATTACAGATAAAGTTAAATTACAGATAAGTTCCTAGTGAGAGAGCTAAAGCTGTGATCCACACATAAAAATGTTTTTTTCAGTAATATCCAGGCTTTGTCCAAGCTATAGTATTTTGCTAGTGTTAGTAGCTATTTGAACTGTAACTATATTGATTCTACAGTTATCTTTTGCAGATGCATTTATCATAAAAAGGCTTAGAGAACATATCAGAAGGCAGTTGCATAAGATGGATGCAACTTTAGTCAGACTTGATGCTTCTGTTATTTAACTGTGCAGGTAAAATCTTACTAGAAGCATGTAGTTGCAAACCATGCTGTGTATGATGAGACAGAGTGAGGGGCAATGCATGAATCATACCCATGTGTGAAAGTCCTTCTGTCCTGAGAGGTCTGCATTAACATATTCCATATAATGCTTCATCCAGGGTGATTCATATCACTCAAAGTGACATGATCTTCATATTAGTATAAGGAACTTTTTCAGCAAAGACCTGATATCATCCAGATTTGTACAGACCTTCCAGATTTGTGTATAAAATCTTTTCAGTGTTCAGATAGCAATTAATTGGAGTTAAAACTCAGACTGTCAAAGAATAACACAATCTTCTTTGTCAGAAAATGATTGTTTGCTGGGAGCAAAGTTTGCTTTCCTTATAGTGGTGTTCAAGCTTGTAATTAGTTTGATGTTGTCATTTGAAATTCTAAGTTATGTTGGTGGTGACCTGGAGGGCAGGATACATATGTGCAAGTGCATGAAATTAGTAACATGGTAGTATGCTCTGCCCCACAGGCCTGTGATTTGAGACCCAAGTTTCTCCTGGCATATACAACTTTCAAATAACTTCTGGGAATTCAGCCAGGTAACACTTTCAGCGACCGCCGATATTTTGGCGGGAGAACACCCCGCCATTTTCAAGGCAAACTGCAATGGACAGGCGACGTACATGCAAATTTAAAAGCATCTTGCTTCTCTGTTGAGTCCACAATTAGGTCAGTGTGAACATCATATCAGCAACTCAGCTGATTTTTTACGTTGTTTGGAGGGACTGCAGTTGAATTACTCTGATATTTTAGTGAGTTACGATGTGGTCTCTCTCTTTGCTCGTGTTCCTCTGTCTGATTCATTGTGGTTAATTGAGGCTAGGTTTGGTGCTGACTTAACTAATCTCTTTTGGCATGTGTTGACATCCACTTACTTTTTATTCAATGGCCAGTATTATGAGCAGACAGATGGAGTTGCGATGTGTAGTCCGTTATCTCCTGTGATTGCAGATTTGTTTATGGAAGACTTCGAGGAACAAGCATTGGAGTCAGCACCTTTGAAACCTGCCTGTTTCTTTAGATATGTTGATGGTACCTTTGTTGTTTGGCCTCATGGTAGGGAGAATTTGAATGACTTTCTAGAACATCTGAATTCGATCCACCCGAACATTTGTTTTACGATGGAGGTGGAAGAGGATGGTTGCCTTCCCTACCTTGACTTGTTGGTTAGGAGGAAGGATGATGGATCATTGGGACATGCAGTCTACAGGAAATGTACTCACATCAACTTGTACTTATAGGCTAATAGTTGTCACCATCCGGCTCAGCATGAAGAGGTACTTTACACCTTGGTACACAGGGCACATGAAGTTACTGACACTGAGACTTTGCCAACTGAGCTGTCCTGTCTTGAAGTTACATTTTGTCAAAATGGTTAAAATGATAGACAGACTGAACTTGCATTGCACTATCGACCAACTGTACATTAGGTGATTGATGATAATTCTGAGTCAACATCCAAGTCTTCTGCCTTTTTGTCTTATGTAGGAAACACTTCCAACAAGATTGGTCATATTTTATGGAAATATGATGTGAAATGTGTTTTCTGACCTCCATCTAAAATTATAGTGCTTTTGAGTTCTGTTAAGGATGATCTTGGTCTGTGTAAGGCGGGTGTATATCGTATTCCTTGTAGCTGTGGCATGGCATATGTTGGTCAAACTATCAGGACCGTGGAGGACTGATGTACTGAGCATAAACCACACACACGATTACAGCAGCCAAGTAGATCTGCTATTGCCAAACATTTCTTGGATACTGTTCACCCCATGTTATGTAATAACATCGAGTTATTGGCATGCACGTCCAGCTATTGGGACAGTATTATTAAGGAGGCAGTTGAGATTAAATTAGCGAGCAACCTTGTTAACAGGGATGGAGGTTTCTGTTTAATTTCTGTTCGGAATCCAGCTCTCTCCCTTGTCAAAAAACAGAGGGACAGAGTCAATGCTACCTCACCTGCAAATTCATAGCCTCACTATCGATAGCCCTGACTTTGGTAATCTTTGGTGGCATTAGTTTTCAGTGTGTGTGTGTTATCTTTCCTGCTTCAGTCCAAGAACTGAGGTTTTAAACTTGCATGTACGTCACCTGTCCATTGCAGTTTGCCTTGAAAATGGTGTGGTGTTCTCCCGCCGAAATATCGGCAGTCACTGAAAGTGTTACCTGGCTGAATTCTCGGAAGTTATTTGGAAGGACTGTGATTAATTGATGGGAGGGGAACAGAGAACAGCTCTAGCTTCATCTATCTCCTTAAAAGTTATTATTTTTGGTCATATTTCTTTGAAGACACTGTCTCAATTGCTTATTTCCAGGCACAGTGCAGATTGTAACCTCCTTCTCTGTTACAACTGTTATTGGATATGCAAATTTCTGTAGCTTCTTTGATTACAAAATCCCATTAGGTTGATAATGGGAGAGGACTTTTGTTTTCCCAAACTTGATCTTGTCCCTTTCCACTTTCCATAAGGCTGTGTTCCTCAACCCATGATTTCTCAAGATTTCTACATTTAATGTGTCATATATGTTCAGCACAGCACTTGGCTATGGTGCAGACTGCCTGTCCTAAGTTATTTTCACCACCTTTACACGTCATACTATAGACATAAGATACTCTCATATCCAGGCTGTCTTTCACTGGATGTAGCAAATCCTTAATTTTCCACAGAAGTCAGAATACTGGTCTAATACAATATGGGCACAATATGTGTCCAGTTTTGCTTGAGGTCACCTCACAGAATGGAAGGAATGCTATGGATTTGTCTTTTTCCATTGTCTACATTTATCATCAAATACAGCTCTAATTTGATGTGGTTTACATCCATATTTCCTAAACACAATCTTAAGTTGTTTCAGTTCAGAACTGAGGTGATTATG
Organism: Schistocerca cancellata; assembly: GCF_023864275.1. NCBI lineage: Eukaryota > Metazoa > Arthropoda > Insecta > Orthoptera > Acrididae > Schistocerca > Schistocerca cancellata. The sequence continues at coordinate 383,659,439 of NC_064627.1, read as the reverse complement.
GTGTGAAATTGTCTGTGCACAGAATAACCTCTCCCCAGTGGGCTTGCCACTCTTTGGTGCATTTGTGCTTGGTTACCAGGGGGCCCCAGCCTTTGCAGAATCTTTTCCCTGCTATTCTTTTTCCCCTCCCTTGGAGAACATATCGGATGTTATTGGGAATGTTCTGCATTGTCCATTGCTGACGTAAGAACAGTCTCACCACTGTTTTTCATTCCCTTTTCCTTTCTTTGTTTACCTTCTCCTATCCTTCCTCTGCTTCAGTGTTTGAGTTTCCTCATTTTCTTCTTCCTCCCTGTGCACTCCTGAAGTCTGGCCCATGCGTCTGACATGTAACAGGTGTCTGGGTACCACTTAATTCCCAGCCCAGGATTGTCAGGTAGGGTTCATACATACCTCCTGGTACAGGCCAGCCAGCCCGGGATTGTCAGGTAGGGTTCACACATACCTCCTGGTACAGGCCAGGACCAGGGAGGGATGACTGCTTGAGCTCTACCTTCCCAAGTTGCCAATTGGTACCTCTGTCAGGTGTTTGGGAGGTGTGAACAACCACCTATGGTGGGTGCACCGCTCTCTGGGGCCAGGTCCCCAGTTGGAAGGAGCACACAATCGGAGATGCTGGCAATCATGAGGGATTTTCTCACAATGAGCCCATCATCTTCACAGTCAATGTCTACAAAATGTAAACGGAATGACACTAATGATTCAAAGACCCTTCCAGCTGCACCACTGTTCCTTGTGGTTTCACGTACTGAAGACAGTCAGTCCTTCATAACGGCAAATCCGTTTCTTATTCAGAAAGGTGTTGATATAATTGCTGGCCCTGTGAAATCCTGCTCTTGTTTACTGAATGGAACTTTGTATTGGGGACAACTTCTGATTCTCAAGCACAACAACTGCTTGCCACTTCACATCTCCATGGCTATCCTGTTCATTCAAGGCCCATAGAACTCTGAATTCTTCTTGTGGTATTATTTACAATAGGCTGTTCGACAGTCTGACTGAGGCTGAAATCCAAACATACCTCTCTGATCAGAGTGTCATTGCCATCCATGAGATGAAGAAAAATGTAGATTCCTCCTTAATGCCCACACACAATCTTTTTCTCACATTTGATAGAGGGGTGCTACCGTCCGAGATCAAAGCATGCTATGAAGTTATCACAGTCCAACTGTACATTCCAACTGTGATGCACTGCTACCAGTGTCATCATTTCAACCACACTTGAATCTCTTGTTGACACAAAGCCGAATGTGTAACCTGTGGTAGGGATATGCACAAGGGTGACTGTTCTCTTCCTTCTCCACGCTATATCAAGTTCAATGTCAACCATATCACCACATCTCAAAATTGTCCCACGTATCTCAATGAGTGATTTGTCCAGAAGATGTGGGTAAAAGAAAAAGTTCCTTACCCAGTCGCTCGCAAGTTATTGGCTAGTCTCAAGCCCTGCGTTATACCGTCTGGCACTTACAGTACTGTTCTTGCTACGTCTCGCTCCATGAAGGACATGGCCACACAGGCATGTGACCTCAAATTTAGTTCTGAGGTTGCAAAATCACTCAGTGTCAAGGTAGCATCACTATCCTCTTGTCCAGCTGTGCAACAAGCCATCAAACTCTTGCCTCAAGGGGCGAAGTCACCAGCTACACAACCGGCAGGCCGGAAAGAACAGAAGGAATACTCCCATGAAGACTTCCTATGTCCTTCCAGCCGACAAACACCTCGGTCTTCTTCTGCTAACTGAAAAGGCTTGAAGAAGTCCAACAATGGCAAATGGTCTTTTCCTTTGCCATCTCGAGAATCCTCTTTGATGGTGGTACCACATGATACCTTCGCCCGGTCAGCCTCCGTGTCGGTAGTGCGCACCACAAACCATTTTTCTGCATTGGACTCTGCAGAACAATAGCACAAGAAAGCAGATGCTTCTGTGGACCTCATGGAGCAGGATCCTCCTGCCTCTGTGCCCTGTAGCAGTGAGGCTTCACGGGCTGGCACTCAGCAGCCGCTGAGGTGACACTCCTTCATTTTTTCCTCATCATGACCCTTCCAGTGGAACGTTTGGAGCCTTTGATCCAACAAAGAGGATTTATGGCTGCTTTTAGAATTGCAGCATCCCCTTGTACTCTGCCTTCAGGAAACGAAATTGGATCCTCATGACTGCTTTGAGCATTCGCATTTCTTCCCAGTCCATTTTGACCTTCCCCCTGAGGTCAGCATTCCATCTCATGGAGGAGTCATGCTGCTCATACAGGGTGATGTAGATAGTCAACCCATCTCCCTGACTACCCATCTTCAAGCTGTTGCAGTTCACCTTTTCCTTCCTCACCTGACTTTTTCGCTTTGTACTATTTATATCCCTCTGTCATTTAATGTCACCAGGGCAGATCTCCTCCAGCTTATTGGGCAGCTACCTCACCCATTTCTGCAGCTCAGTGACTTTAATGTACACCATCCCCTTTGGGTTTCTCCCAGAACCTGTCAGAGAGATGCCCTTTTGGCTGACCTTCTTAATCAACTTACCTCTCCTGCCTTAACACAGGAGCACCTACATACCTTTCCAACTCCTTGCACACCTATTCCCATTTGGACCTGTCCTTCTACACTGCCCAGGCTGCCCATCATCTTGAATGGTCCATTCTATCTGACACTTCCTCAAGTGACCATTTCTCATGTGCTATCCATTTTCTAGTTCCTACCCCACCTGAGTTAACGCCCAAATGGCAGCTTACTAAGGGCAACTGGTAACTTTACTATTCCCTAGCGACCTTCGACAAACATGATTTTCACAGTTGTGATACAAGGTGGATTATCTTATAAACATTATCCTTACCACTACAGAACTTTCCATTCTCCACATTTCCTCTTTACCACACCATGTCCCAGTCTCTTGGCGGACTGAGGCATGCCACAATGCAATATGTGCATGGAGATGTGCTCTCCACAATGGCAAACTGCATTCATTATAATCAGATGTGTGCACAGTGCTGTTTTGTTATTCAGGATAGCAAAAAAGCTAGCTGGATTTCATTCACCAGTTCTTCTAACAGTTCTGCTCCCTACTCTGTTGCGTGGGCCAATCTCTGATGGCTCTCTAGGACCATGATCTACTCCCCCATTCCCCCATTTTCAGCCTGACAGTAGTAATGAGTGCTGCAGGGCTGCCTTTTCTATGAGGGAGCTAGATCATGCTATCACTTCACCCTGATCCTCTGTCCCAGGACCAGATGCTGTTCACATTCAGATGTTGCAGCAGCTCTCTCTTGCGGGCAAGAACTTTCTGCTTAATACATACAACTACTTCTGGGCAGAGGGTACATTTCCCAGAGGCTTGCATGAAGTCACTGTGATGTCCATACCTAAACCCAGTAAGGACAAACACCTTCCTTCTCTCTCACCAGCTGTATTTGCAAGATGATGGAACATATGATTCACATCCGGCTAGTATGATGGCTCGAGTCTCACAATTTACTAACCACTGCGAAATGTGGATTTTGAGCACGCCGTTCTGCTGTTGACCAAGTCATCACTTTTTCCACCCATGTCATGAATGGTTTTCTGTGGAAATACCAGACTGTGGCCATGTTTTTTGATTTGGAGAAAGTCTATGACACCTCCTGGAGGACTGGTATCCTTCGTACTCTCTACACATGGGGCTTATGTGGCTGCCTGCCCCATTTCCTTCAGAAATTTTTAACAGACCAAGTTTTCAAGGTCTGCGTGGGTTCTGCCTTGTCAGACATCTTCATACATACATACATACATTAATCCCGTCCGCCGCTCGTGGTCTCATGGTAGCGTTCTCACTTCCCGAGCACGGGGTCCCGGGTTCGATTCCCGGCGGGGTCAGGGATTTTCACCTGCCTCGAGATGACTGGGTGTTTGTGTTGTCCTCATCATTTCATCATCATCCAGGAAAGTGGCGCAATTGGACTGAGCAAAGATTGGGTAATTGTACGGGCGCTGATAACCACGCTGTTGAGCGTCCCACAAACCAAACATCATCATCATCATCACATTAATCCTTGTTCCATAGATCATGAATACAACATTTCATGATAATGTGGAATGTATCACTTTAATGTAAGTTTTCTTTACACAAAATAATTTATTTATTTATTACTTTTATTTTTATTTTTTTATTTTTTATTTTATTTTTTTTATTTTTTTGCTGTTACTACTTCATATCTGAGAATTCATCTACTGAGTAGAAGGAGTTGTCATTCAGGAATTCTTTTAATTTGCTTTTAAATGTTGGTTGGCTATCTGTCAGACTTTTAATACTATTTGGCAAATGACCATAGACTTTTGTGGCAGCAGAATTCACCCCTTCCTGTGCCAAAGTGAGATTTAATCCAGAATAGTGAAAATCATACTTTCTTCTAGTGTTGTAGCTATGCACTTTGCTGTTACTTTTGAACTGGGATGGGTTATTAATGACAAATTTTATAAACAAATATATGTATTGTGAAGGTATTGTGAATATCCCAAGTTGCTTAAATAAATGTCTGCAAGGTGATCTTGGGTGGGCTCATCCAGGAAAACAATGTGCCTCAGTGTTCCATCCTGATCGTCATCCTCTTTGCTATTGCCATTAACCCTATAATGGCCTGTCTCCCGCCAGGCATCTCCAACTTCCTTTTTGTTGATGATTTTGCCATTTATTGCAGTTCTCCGCAGACTTGTCTCATTGAATGGCATGTTCAGCAATGTCTCGATTGTCTTCACTCATGGAGCATCGACAGTGGCTTCCGTTTTTTCACTGACAAAACCGTTTGTATGAATTTACGGTGGTGCAGTTGATTTCTCTCACCATGTTTACATCTTGGGCCTCTTGCACTTCTGTTCATTGAAACTACAAAATTTCTGTGGCTTATGCTCAATAGGAAACTCTCTTGGTCCTCCCATGTGACTTACCTGGCAGTCCACTGTACAAGGCCCCTCAATGTCCTACATGTCCTCAATGGTACTTCCTGGGGCACAGATCGAACCACCCTCCTCCATTTGTACCAGTCTCTAGTCCATTCTTAACTAGACTATGGGTGCCGTGTTTATGCATCTGCATATCTATCCCTCTTGTTCTATCTCAATACTATCCACCAGTGTGACCTCCACTTGGCCACTGGCGCCTTTTACACTAACCCTGTTGAGAGTCTGCATGCAGAAGCTGCTGAACTACCACTGTCCTACAGCCTTGAATTTCTCATCAGCAGGTATGCCTGCCATTTGTCTGCCATGTGTGGCCACACATCCTATGCTTCCTTCTTTCATGACACCTTTGATCATAAGTATGGGGATCGACCCTCTTCTCTGTTACCTCCTGGAGTTTGCTTTTGGTTCTTGCTCCGGTAGCTTAACTTCTCACTCCCTGCAACTTTCCCGGTGGGTGTGAACACTTCAGCAGCTTGGCTTCATGTGGTGGTCCGTGTTCACCATGACCTTCATTCGCTTCCTAAGGACGCTACTCCAACCTCGCTTTATTGCCTACAATTTCATGACCTTTGCATGGAACTTTGCAATAGTACCTTTGTGTAAGCTACTCCAGCCTCGCTCTATTGCCTTCAGTTTCATGACCTTCTCAAGGAACTTTGCGATAGTACCTTTGTGTACTCTTGTGGCTCTCGGACTGACCATAGTGTCAGGTGTGCCTTCATCATTGGCACCAACGTTTTTCGGTATCAGCTTCCAGAACATCACTCAGTGTTTACAGCAGAGCTCTTCACCCTGTATCAGGCCACACAACATCGGGTGACAGGGCCCTTCAAAGCCTCTGTGTGCTCCACACCATCCATCCCTTAGTGCAAGGGTCCAGGAAAGCTGTCATTTGCTCACTCTTGGTGGAGCCAATGCGCTGTTTATGTGAGTTCCTGGTCATGTTGGTCTTACAGGAAAAAGGCTGCTGACGCTGCTGCCAAGGCTGCAGTCCTCATACCTCAGCCCACTAGTTCTTATATTCCCTCCAATGATCTCTGTGTTGCCATCTGTGAGGGGGTGGTGTCACTGTGGCATTACCACTGGTCCTCCCTTCATGGAAATAAGCTCCAAGTTATTAAGCCTCTCCCAGCAGCTTGGACGACCTCCTATCATCTCTCCCGCCATGAGGAGGTCATTTTAGCTAGGTTGCATATTGGGCAATGCCTTTTTAGCCATCATCATTTGTTAAGTGGCACTCCCCCACCACTTTGTAAGCATTGCACCCAAGTTTTAACCATCCGCCATTTCCTGACAGAATGCCCATTTTTTAACCATTTACGTTCCCACTTGGGTTTTCTGTCTGAGTTATCAGCCATTTTAGCAAACAAAGAGTGGGCTGTCCACTGCATTTTACTTTTTATCCATCATAGCAATATAGTGAAGTCCATTTAAATTTTAATTCTGGACTTTCATTTCTTTCTGGTGTATTTTATAGACCTTTCTCCATGTACCTGGTTTTAGCTGTCTTCTCTTACATCAATTGGGATTGACGTGTAGTCATTTTTTAACTCCTCTCTGTCTTTGTGTTCTATAATTTTAACCTGGGCACCTAGTTGTTTTTGCACCCTAAAGACAAAATGAACAAACAGAATGACTTAATCATCCATTCAATTTACATTCAACCAACACATCCAAAAATGGCAACTTGCCTCTCATTTCTACTTCTACAGTAAATTTTATGACAGTATGTATGGAGTTCAAGTGATCCAAAAACTGATGCATTGCACGCATTCCATGAGGCCAGATTAAAAATGTATCTTACACATACCTATAAAAACAAACTGGCCAGAGAGGAGCAGAACATAAAGCTTGTTCTTCAACAACTTCCAAAAAAAAGGTAGCAATGTCTGATGATAATGGAGAGCCCACAGGCCTTACCATCAGTCATTTCATAACATTTCCAACAGTACAGAAAGTAAGTGGTTGTCAAGATGTATTGAAAAAGTTAGATAATGCCAGGTGGAAAATGGGCAATTAGAAGTTCCAATGTGTCTACTATCGATACTTTTCTAGATAAAGACACCATGTCTAGGTTCACCATAATGCTGCTGAGAACTAACAGTACCATTTAATCATCTCAACAAAAGCTTCATAGTTCCAAATGTGGTGGCTGCAGTTGATGACTTTAGGTGCCAAGAACTTTGTCTGATGTTTTATCAATTTTTATTTGGGAGGCACTATGGTATTAATGATTAGGCTGAGTGGAATGCCCTCTTTTGGCAAACCACATGTCTAGGTAGTCTGGCAATATGAGATATGAGGCCCTTAACAACCTTATCAGGAAGCTAGAGTTTTTCAAAAGCTGTCCTATTTACCTGATGCTTGTGGACATTGGGTCCCTCTTGAGTAAGTGATATGTGCTATCAGAAACTCTGGCTTTTTTTATGGCGCGTGCAGAATTAAGGACCACAGGCACAATCAAAGACCTTGCCTCTCTGCAAAGCTGATGTTGAACTTTGTTTGCTTAGCCATAGCCATAGCACAGCCTGCTGCTCATCTTACCCCATCTTCTGCATTTCGTGAGAGGTGCCTGACAGACTGTTGCACTCCATTAATATGTCCATGATGTGGCAGTTGCTGCAGCACTGACCCAAAATTTAAACATTTACTCAGGGCCAAAATAGTTTCAGCATCCAAACCTTAGTCAGAGAGATTGATAAGAGTTTTCTAAGCCCCTGCTTTTGCAGGCACTCCATTTATTCTGGTGAGTCATTCAAATTTGTTTATTTCCCTCATGGTCTCTTTGCTTAGGCTGGTGTGCTACTGAGCAGTGGCTGTTGCAACTGCCCAGTTCCAATGAAATGCAGACAAGACTGTGAACAGAAAGAGAGACAGTTAAATAAACTATGTGAATTAATGTCAAGATTGTAGACCTACCTGGTGTTTTGAGTTCTCTCTATTACAATGGCATGGCTTCTCCTTCTTAGAATCCTGTCTGTGAAACCAAATGAATATGATGTTTCATCTCTGCTACTTGTGTTCTTATCCTGCAGCACTGCAGGAAAACTAATGTGCTGAGCAGCTGTAAACATTTCATGCACAGTTATTCCAGTTGGTGAACACGGAACATTATATTCTCCCCACAGAAGAATCTGATATGACACAAAAGTTTTTTTGTGTTGGCATTCTTCTACAAAATCTTCTTGCATTTGAACTGCATCATATCAGAGTTAAGATTTGAGCTTCCAAAGATTAACACCATTTTCTTAGTCAGGAGATGATTGTCTGCTGGGAGTGAGGTCTGCTTTCTGTATAGTGGAATTCAAGCTTGTAACTGGTTAGGTGACATCAACTAGAATTCCAACTTCTATTGGCAGTGACATCAACTGAAGGGTGAGATTTGCTTGTGAAATGCAGGAAAATGGCAATGTGGTGGAATCCCAAGCAATATCGTCCAACTGATGACTAGCTGGAATGCCACTCTAAAGGAAGCAGATTTTTCTCCCAGCTGACAGTCATCTCCTGACAAATCTATCTTCAAAAGCTTGAGCTTTAACTCTCATCTGACACTGCATGCTCATCAAACCTTGTTAGGCACAGTGCAAGTATTCAGGACAAGAAGGAAACCACTGTTGCAGTACAATGCTTGACTCGGTGTCACATGGGGCAGCATCCAGCATCAGTTATGGCCACAGCAGCTACAGGCCACATCCCAACAGTGACCATGTGCCCCCCTCATCTTGCCTGTGCTGCTTGATCCAGCATGAGTGTGCTGCATGCTCTAAGCATTCGGCTGTTTGTGACAAATGTTGAAAGAAAGGCCATATTGCATCAGTATGTAACTCCTCTTTAAACTTGGTGGACACAGCAGTACCAATGGACATAAACTGTATCTTGGACTGTCTCCCTGAACAAATTGTTGGGCTCCCCTCCTTTCACATGGGTTCCATGGAAGTTGGTTAGCTACAATAAACAGCAGATTCCAGTATTCGATCAGTTCTCCGCTCCTGTCTCTTACAAATCTATTGTTCACCTTCTCACCTTCCTTGTTGTGAATCATCTCCATGCTGCAGACTTGTTTGGGTTAAATGTGTTTTTAGCACTTTCAGTTTCTCCTTTGTTGATGAGGTAAATTTAGTGTCAGATGAAGTTCTGTATCAACAGTTGGAGTGCCCCTGCTCTGAGTTTCCTTCTCTATTTTCCCCTGGGCTTGGTTGTGCTAAAGAGTTTCAGGCCCACATTACCATAAAAGAGTCCCCCCAATCCCATTTTTTTCGGGTATGGCAGGTGCCCGTCACATTGCCCAATTCTGTCGAGGACGAATTATACCATTTGGCAATGTTTGATGTAATTTGACCTGTTTCTTCTAGTGAATGGGCTACACCACTGGTCATTGTTAAGAAGCCAGTCGGTATGCTTTGCTCTGCGGCAACTTCAGTATCACAATTGATGCATAGTGCATGATGATAGATACATACCCTTTGCCCCACCCTGATAGGTTGCTGAAAAATTATCAGATGGCCACTACTTTTCCAAGATTGATTTGTTGGAAGTGTACCTCCTTCTCCCCTTGCATGATGGCACTGATCATCTTCTCATTGCCAATACACCTTTTGGCCTGTACCAATCTCAGTGCTTGCCTCTTGTCATTGCTAGCATGCCCAGAATTTTTCAGAATTTTTTAGAACAATTGACAGCCTCTGTGCCTGGCTGTATAAATTACCTTGATGATATCATTGTTTCAGGCTCTTCCACTGAAGCAGTCTCCAATCATTGTTTTCTGTTTTGTAGTCTGCGGATCTCAAGTCCAATCTTGCCAAATCTCAGTTTTTCAGCCATCAATTGAGAATGTAGGTTTTGAGGTTTTTCACACAGCCCTTAGCATCATCTTGGGATGGTGTTGGCATACAAATAAGCAAACAGGTCTGAATGACAGATTGCTTATGCTTCTAAGACTTCAGCAACAGTATTCTCAGATTGAAGGAGGCTTTAGTGATTGTGTTCACACTCAAGAAATTTCACATCTTCTTGTACAGTTCAAAGTTCCACTTAATCACACAACGCAATCCTTTGGTTGCTCTTTTTAACTCTTCAGATTCTATGCTGGACAAGGCAGCACATTGTTTGCAGTAGTGAGATCACCTCCTCTCTCATTGTCATTATAATATCTATTACCAGCCAACAGGAAAACACATCAAGACCAATCCATTATCTCACCTTCCCATTGGGCCAGACATGCTGTTCGATCAGGATGAGTTGCTTTTTTTCTATTTAGAAAATGAGAACCAGAACACAGTCGACGGTTTTCTCATCACTAGTACCATGATAGCATCACACATTGCTGCAGATCCTGTACTTAATCAGGTCCTCTCTTTTGTGTGGCATGGTTGGCCAGAAAAACACAAGGGGCCCCAAAGCTTTGGCCCACTGGCATGTGTATTAGCCAGGCATATACAGGGACATTACATGGCTTATTACTACTTGCACTCCCCGTGTTCAGCAACAGGCAGACCTGCAGGCATCTTTTTCCACCTGGACTATGCTACAGTGCCTGTAAGAGTGTCTAAATGTCAATTTTGCTTGGGCCTTCCTAAATCCGTATTGGCTCATTGTGGTGGATGCCTATTCCAAGTTTACGTACATGGTTTGTTGTCTGCGGCGGTGACTCTTTTGGCCCTGTCTGAGATTCTTGCAATTGAGGGTCTTCCACATAACACAGTTGCCGATAACGGCCCCCAGTTTGTTTCTCAAGAATTTGCATCTTTTTGTCAGGCTAGTGGTGTTTGCCACCTTACAGCTCCCCCATTTCAACCTCAATCCAATAGTGAGACCGAATGCATGGTTCGGACATTTAAAACTCAGATGCAGAAGTATGTATCTGGCAGGTCCCCTGAAGCTGCTTTAGACCTTTTATTAAGTTTTTACTGTTTGACTCTGGTGGGGGACAAGAACCTGGCTGAGCTGCTACATGGACACCAACAACATACCCTCCACCCCTGCTGCATCCAATGTCACATTTGCCGGCATATTTGGCTTTGAGATGGTTCCGGCCAGGTATGCCTGTCTGGTCTCGTGGGTTTGGTCGCCAGCTGAACTGGGTTTCAACCATCATCAAGCATTATTGGGAGCAGTGCCTGTGTATTGTCTGCACTCCTGACTGGAGACACCCCGTCACTTTGACCAGCTCCAGCCACATACAGCGGGGTCTGTTTTGGAGGGTCCATCACCTCCCCTACCCCTGCCACTGCCACTGCCAATGCATGTTCCTGTGTCATAGATGGTTCAGTTTACATTGCGGCAGGAGTCACTGCCTGGTAGATCACTGTCTGGGTTTCCTGACTCTGCCCCCACTCCTGGACTGCCATCGCCAGTGCAACCCTTGCTGCATCTGATGCTGCAGCCATTGCCACCTCCGTCGCTGGGTCCTGTGTGGCTGTCATCTATGATACCGGCATTACTGCCACCAGCACTGACTGCTGACCTCAACGGGGTGGTACTATCCCTGGTCCTGCCCTATGGCCTCTCACAAGAGGGAAGACAACACACCAACCTGCCCGTCATCAGTTCCGCTCCTACTTGCTGGTGCCTGCCCACCACATGCTGCAGCAGCCACCATCATCAGGCAATGAAACTGATGTGAGGAACATCATTGGTGCTTACCATGACTCATAATCTCAGTGCTTTGTGAGGTCAGTGCTTTTTTTTCATGGTAACATAGCTTTTTCGGTAGCAGTGTTTTTCAGTTCCAGTGCATTTTTTCAGTACCATGCAATTTCTCTCTACCATGTATTTTTTGTGCCAAGTATTTTTATGTATGTATGTCATTTTCCCACCCCCAAAGATGAGAAGAGTGATGTATCTTCACTCAAGATATGCATGATTTCAGAGATTGCGCATTCATACAGCTCACAGGCCCGCTTATGGAGGCCACTTGGGTTGGCCTCCAGGCACACTCTGGTAAGTTGCGAAGGAAACAATGTTATTTAAGTGATCACCAGCAAGTGCTAGGCCTATTCTGCAACCTGCATTACTGCTGTCCAGTCAATGTGTGTAGTGCTATGCACAACCTGTATGTATCTTACCTAATGCTCTACAAAATACTGTGTTCCATAAATTGTGTTTCTTCTTGCTATAACAGTTTTGGCATTATCTTCCAGTCTGGTTGTGAATGAACATAGAAGTGGCACAAGTAAATAAAGAAATAAGGAAACTTTGTAAATACTTTAAAAATGTCTCTTTTGTAGACGTAACTGACTAGGGTAAAAGCTTTCATAAGACTTATGGCCTCCATCTGAATAAACTTCGAAACAAATATCTAAGTAATGAAATCATAAAACTTGCTGATGAGTTAGACTTACCACAAACTGGTAGGTTAGAGTCAGTACCACTTAGTTTTATGGAAAATGAGCTCCCAACTACCAACAAACCTACCCTCTGTGAATGCCCAGACCTTGTGGGCCGAGAAGCTTCCTCTGGAACAGGGTGGATGACTGTATCCGGCTCAGAGACATCATCAGCTACAGATAACACCCAAAACCTGTTCGTCAAACGAACCGGGGAGGCCCTGTGATCAGCCCCTTGGTAAGTTTTTTGGTGCGTGCCAGATTTTGAAATGATCTCCCACTCGAACACCGGTGAGGGGTCAACCTCAGTGCAGGCAGTACCTGGGGTGGCCACAGCAGTGGACCGTTCGGAGGACACATGGGATGTGCTCGACGTCCCTCACATCCCCGCGTCCGATCCCCTACAGTGACACCCCTTGCAGGAGCCTCAAGCTGTGTGATGGAAGCCAAAGCAGCCTGGAGCTGTGAGCGAAGGGTCACCAACTCAGCTCACATCTGTACACAACCATCACAGTTCCTATCCATTACTGCAGTCGCTCCTGTTTGAAGCTCGTAAAAATATGCAACAAACAAATGGTGTACTCACCTTATTAGCAGGGGGAAATCGAAGCGCTCTCTCACTGATGGTCTAACTGACACTGAGCTGTTGTAGCCAAACAAACAAAAAAACAAAGTCGATAGCAACAGCAGTACTGTACACTACACTGTTATTCAAGTGCCTAGTAAGCACTCAAATACGCAAGAAATTACAAAAATAAACTAGTAACTACTAAGATAACTGAAAGTAAGTCGCTCCTGTTTGAAGCTCATAAAAATATTAACAAGCAAACGGTATATTCGCCTTATTAGTAGCAGGAACTAGTGGTACGCACGAATTCTCATCCATGAAGACGAATGCCTCGCCAATATGCTGCCGATATGGTTGCACTATCGGTCAGGGGATGGCATTCACGTATTGTACACCCATTACAGCACCTTCCATGACCACCAGTGGCATACATCGGCCCCATATAATGCCAACCCAAAACAGCAAGGAACATCCACCTTGCTGCACACGCTGTACAGTGTGCCTAAGGCGTTCAGCCTGACTGGGTTGCCTCCAAACATGTCTCCAATGATTTTCTGGTTAAAGGCACATGTGGCACTCATTGGTGAAGAGAACATGATGCCACTGAGCTGTTCATTCAACAGTTGTTGGGCCTATCTGTACCGCCCTGCATGGGGTTGTGGTTGCAACAATGGACCTCACCATGGATGTTGGGAGTGACGTAGCACATCATGTAGCCTATTGTGCACAGTTTGAGTCATAACACGTCATGTGGCTGCACAAAAAGCATTATTAAACATAGCGGCATTGCCGTCAGGGTTGCTCCGAGCCACAATCCATAGGTAGCAGTCATCCACTGCAGTAGTAGCCCTTGGGCAGCCTGAGCGAGGCATGTCATTGACAGTTCCTGTCCGTCTGTATCTCCTCCATGTCCAAACAACAATGCTTTGGTTGACTCCAAGATGCCTGGAAACTTCCCTTGTTGAGAGCCCTTCCTGGCATAAAGTAACAGTTCAGACACGATCGAACCATGGTATTGACCGTCTAGGCATGGTTGAACTACAGACAACATGAGCCGTGTACCTCCTTCCTGGTGGAATGACTGGAACTGATTGGCTGACAGATGCCCTCTGTCTAATAGGTGATGCTCATGCATGGTTGTGTACATCTTTGGGCTGGTTTAGTAACATCTCTGAACAGTCAAAAGGACTGTGTCGGTGACACAATATCCACAGTCAATGACTATCTTCAGGAGTTCTGGGAACTGGGCTGATGCAAAACTTTTTTGATGTGTGTAGTACAGCCAAACCTATGGCATTTAAAGCACTGTAGATTATTTAGAATAAAAGCTCTTATGCTCAATTGAAGGAAACAGGTAACATCAGTGGAGTGGAAGTTAACACAAACATAGTAACTTTCTTTAGTATCCCATCAAATATGTCGTTATATTATTTACCTCCATGATACCTTCTAATCACCATTCTTTCTACAGTTCTGTTAGGTCTGGATCCATTGAATATTGATATCTCACAACATCCATATTTGAATTATGTATTGTACACAGCTTGACTTCAATTTTCTCACTTTTTTAAAAATTTTGCTCCCTACTGAATTGTTATCGTCTTGATAAGAAAATGCCATATTTTAATTTCCTGTGATCTTAGTGTATCAGCCATAGGCACTATACCTCTCAGTTCAAGTCAATTGAATTTCTTTATTTATTTGTTAACAATATACACTGTGTAGTTGTAGGCAATTCATAGCCAAGGCTAGTTGTGATAAAATTTCTTATTGTAAGTTGTTTACAATCTTACATAAAAATACAATTATCTTACATCATTATAAGTAAATAATTTTACTTTTTCATACTCAGATATTCTTCGACAGTGTAAAAGATGTGAATTATTAAAAATCGGTTTTGCTTCACCTTTAATTTATGAAATTCTTTAATTTTCTTTATTGTAGTAGGTAATGCACTAAATTGAATTGATAATGTACACTTTTTTGGTAAAGGGCTTTTTTGTTGGTGTCTCTGTGAAAGTCATCTCTCTTTCTTGTTCTGCAGTTATGAACCTGATTGTTCAATGTTGAAAATTAGTGGTGAGCCTTCAGAAAGCACACATGTTCATAAATGTGTAAACCAGGAAGCGTCATTATTTTAAATTCTTTAAATAGTACCCTATATGGCTCTCTACAGGAAACTTCTTTCATTATGCTAACAGTCTTCTGTTTAAGTTTGGAAGTTTGTTTTGACATAGGTGCATTATACCAGAAGATCACACCATATATAAGAAAGCTATACATATCAGCATAATAGGCACAATGATGCAATGCTGCAGCAGTGCAGAACAGGTAGTTAGGAACCCTCCTCAAGATGGAAATATTTTTGATCTAACGGCAACAAATAGACCTGACCTCTTTGAGGATGTCCACATCAAAACTGGTATCACAGTTATAGCAACAATGATTAGCAAAATACAAAGGACAAGTAAAACAAGCAGAAAGATATATATGTTCAGTAAAGTAGAAAAAAAGGTCAGTAGTGTCAAATTTCAATGAGGAACTCGAAATTTCAAGCAAGGGGCGGTAACATGCAGAGGAACTCTGGTTCAAGTTTAAAAGAATAGTTGAACATGCACTGGATAGATAGGTACCCAGTGGAACAATTCATAATGGGAGGGCACCTCCATGGTATACAGTCACTGTAAAGAAACTTGTAAAGAAACAGAGATTACTGCATAACAAGTGTAAAACAAAGCATTGGGCTATGGAAAGAAAGATGCTGAATGAAACACATTTGGCTGTCAAGAGATCAACCCATGATGCCTTCAGCAAGAATGTTGTCAAGTGATCTTTCACAGAATCCAAGGAAATTCTGTTCATATGTAAACACTGTTAGTGTCGGCGAAGTTAGTGTATAGTCCCTAGCAAATAAGACAGGAACTGAAATTGAGGGCAATAAAGAAAAGCTGAAGTGCTAAACTCCATTTTCAAATGTTCCTTTACAAAGGAAAACCAAGGAGAATTGCCCCAATTTAATCCTTGTACCACTGAAAAGATGAATGAAATAAGTATTAGTGTCAGTGATGTTGAGAAACTGTTAAAAACTGAACAAAGCTCTAGGGCCCAATGGAATCCATATCAAATTCTTATACTGAATTTATGGCTGAGTCAGCCCATCTTCTAACTTTAATCTATTATAGATCCCCGAACAAAACACAATGCCCAGTTCTTGGAAAAAGGCACAGGTCACACTCTTCTGCAAGAAGGGTAGTTGAATGGTCCATAAAACTACTGGCCAATATCCTTGACATCAGTTTGTTATAGAATCTTAGAACATAGTCTGAGCTCAAACATACATCTATCCTTGACATCAATTTGTTGTAGAATCTTAGAACATATTCTGAGCTTAAATATACTGAGGTATCTTGAACAGAATTACCTCCTCAATGGCAATGAGTATGGATTTCAGAAACATCAATTACATGAAACCCAACTCATACTTTTCTCACATCACATAGCGAAAACTTCAGATCAAAGCAAGCAGGTAGATGCAGTGTTTATTGATTTCTGAATAGCATTTGACTCATTACCACATCTATGCTTATTGTCAAAAGTAAGATCATGTGGGGTATCAAGTGACATTTGTGACTGGACTGATGACTTTTTGGTAGGGAGGACACAGCATTTTATCTTGGGTGGAGAGTCATTGTCAGTTGTATGAAGTATGTTGGGACCAGTGCTGATCATGTTGTTCATTAACGGCCATGAAGACAACATTAATAGTAAAATCAGGATTTTTGCAAATGATGCAGTTATCTATAATAAAATACTACCTGAAAGAAGCTGCATAAATCTTCTATCAGATCTTGATAAGATTTCAAAGTGGTGCAGAGATTTGTAACTTCCTTTAAATGTTCAAAAATGTAAAATTGTGCTTTTCACAAAATGAAAAAAAAGTAGTGTCCTTTGACTATAATATCAATGAGTCACTGTTGGAATTGGCCAACTCATAGAAATACTTTGGTGTAACACTTTGCAGGAATATGAAATGGAATGATCACAAGGGTTCAATCATGGATAAAGCAGGTGGTAGATTTTGGTTTCTTGATAGAATTCTGGGGAAATGCAATCAGCTTACAAAGGAGGTTGTTTACAAATCACTCGTGTGATCAGTTCTAGAATACTGCTGAAGTGTGTGGGACCTATACAAGATAGAACTCGGAGGGAATATTGAATGTATACAGAGAAGGGCAGCATGAATGGTCATGGGTTTGTTTTAATCCATGGGAGAGTGTCACAGAGATACTGAAGGAACTGAAATGGAAGACTCTCGAAGATAGACATAAACTATGGATCATGAGGATAAGATTAGAATAATTACTGCATGCACAGAGGTGTTCTTCCTGCTCTCCACTTGTGAATGGAACAGGAAGAAACCCTAATAACTGGTACAATGGGACATTCCCTCTGCCATGCATCTCACGGTGATTTGCAGAGTTTGGATGTAGTAGTTGGAAGCATTCTCAGTACATAACAGAATTTACTCAGTTTTTTACTCATGCTTGTCCCATCTCAAGTGCTCATCCACCCACATGCCTTAAAATTTTGTGGATGGAGCTTGCACAATAGAATAATTACCAGACTTGACTTTTATGCTGCTTTTAGCTTTACTTCTAATATTACTTAAAAACATTCATACTGTTTTTTTCCTTATCTATGACCAAAATGTTATCCCTAAACCATCAATTGCCTCAGAGATATTCAGCTGTAGGTCACCAGCAAACATCAATGTGTCTGCAGTGCTCACAAGGTTTGGCAAATCTTTTAAATATACCAAGAACCATGGGGCTCTCCATAGCTATTTTCTTTCTTTCTTTCTTTCTTTTTTTTTTTTTTTTTTTAACTGAAAAGTATTCCTTGCGTTCATGACATATTTGTACTTTCTATTGTCTATCAGAGAGATAAGGTTTGATCCATTTGAAGGCCAGTCCCCTGACCCCATAACAATCTAAGCAAGACCTTACTAAGCAGTAAGTCATGGCTGATTAGATCTAAGGCTTTGGTTAAATCTGAGAATATCCCACAGTTTACTTCATTCCTAACCAAGCCATTTAGGACCATTTTCATGAATCGAATGACTGCTGTTTCCTGTTTATGTATGGAAGCAATGCGTAACAAATAATCCTTCTTGACTTTTTATTACTATAGAAACATGCTGTATTACAGCATACACTACTCTGGTGCCATGTCCCTTTTTTGTTTGGGAGCTTATACCCCCTGATGACATACCCATTCCACTGAGTTGCTTTCAACTACAAGGTCAAGGACTATGTCATTACCATGAACTGCTAGGAGTATATACAGGCCATACAGGCAGGGCTGCACTTACCTGCATTAAGGCTTATGCAGTAAGGAGTGGCAGGCACCCCGGAGATTGCCCACTAATGGCAGTCATGCATCAGTAGCTATTCACTCCATTGGTTTGCTGCACACTTTGAGCTTGAGGATTTTGTGATGGAAAATACACATTCCGCACAATCTGATGATTAAGCCAAGATCCTTATTCTCTGTGAGAAATGACTTTCAACTGACACCTATCTTCGTGTGGTAGGTTCCAGGACTAATTGGTACAAGACATCGGTTGGGGCATCATGCAGAGAGGGGTGCCAGAGGCACCACAAGATTTTGGTGCATTACAATTACACTACTGGCCATTAAAATTGCTACAGCAAGAAGAAATGCAGGTGATAAATGGGTATTCATTGGACAAATATATTATACTAGAACTGACATGTGATTACATTTTCATGCAATTTGGGTGCATAGATCCTGAGAAATCAGTACCCAGAACAACCATAACAGCTTTGATGCGCCTGGGCATTGAGTCAAACAGAGCTTGGATGGCGTGTACAGGTACAGCTACCCATGCAGCTTCAACGCGATGCCACAGTTCATCAAGGGTAGTGACTGGCGTATTGTGACGAGCCAGTTGCTTGGCCACCATTGACCAGACGTTTTCAATTGGTGAGAGATCTGGAGAATGTGCTGGCCAGGGCAGCAGTCGAACATTTTCTGTATCCAGAAAGGCCTGTACAGGACCTGCAACATGCGGTCGTGCATTATCCTGCTGAAATGTAAGGTTTCGCAGGGATCGAATGGAGGGTAGAGCCACGGGTTGTAACACTTCTGGAATGTAACGTCCACTGTTCAAAGTGCCATCAATGTGAACAAGAGATGACCGAGACGTGTAACCAATGGCACGCCATACCATCACGCCGGATGATACGCCAGTATGGCGATGATGAATACACGCTTCCAAAGTGTATTCACCGTGATGTCGTCAAACACAGATGTGACCTTTATGATGCTGTAAACAGAACCTGGGTTCATCTGAAAAAATGACGTTTTGCCATTCGTGCACCCAGGTTTGTCATTGAGTACACCATCGCAGGCGCTCCTGTCTATGATGCGGCGTCAAGGGTAACCACAGCCATGGTCTCCAAGCTGATAGTCCATAATGCTGCAAGAATCGTCCAACTATTCGTGCAGATGGTTGTTGTCTTGCAAACGCCCCATCTGTTGACTCAGGGATCGAGACGTGGCTGCACAATCCGATACAGCCATGCGGATAAGATGCCTGTCATCTCGACTGCTAGTGATATGAGGCCATTGGGATCCAGCATAGGGTTCCGTATTACCCTCCTGAACCCACCGATTCCATATTCTGCTAACAGTCATTGGATCTCAACCAACGCGAGCAGCAATGTCGCGATATGATAAATCACAATCGCGATAGGCTACAATCCGACCTTCATCAAAGTCAGAAACGTGATGGTACGCATTTCTCCTCCTTACATGAGACATCACAATAACGTTTCACCAGGCAACACCGGTCAACTGCTGTTTGTGTTCGAGAAATCGGTTGGAAAATTTCTTCATGTCAGCATGTTGTAGGTGTCGCCACCGGCGCCAACCTTGTGTGAATGCTATGAAAAATTAATCATCTGCATATCACAGCATCTTCTTCCTGTTGGTTAAATTTCGCGTCTGTGGCACGTCATGTTCGTGGTGTAGCAATTTTAATGAACAGTAGTTTAATATCACAGTGATGGCTTGGGGTGCCACACTGAGAGGCAGAAAGACCACCCAAGTTCAAGACTTGTATAGAGTGTATACCACAATTAGTAGCGAAACTGACTTAGGAGAAAGTATGCAATGGAGGAAGAAAGGGGGGGGGGGGCAGCATATAACAATTCGCTTGTGTGGGAAAATGTTAAAATGTTCTCGAACTGGCCCTGTATCAGTGGCCACTGAAGCATGACCAGAGATTATGTTAATGATGGACATGTGCTACTGGCAGTCCCTCCTGCAGGGCTCTGAAACTGCTAGGCCTGCGGAGGGGAGTGTATAGACCAGTAGGATGTTAGACTTGCTACACAAAAAGAAAAGTAGTATACTACCCACTGCAAATGCTCAGGGCCTCATGTTCGACAATTGTATACTTGCAGGAAAGTTACCGAGTTGCATGGTGTGTGCGTGTGCGCACATGTGTGTGTGTTTTGGAGGTGAGGAAGTGTTATCCATGATGAAAGGAAAATATGGATTGGGAAGAAAATGGGAAAAAAGTAAATGTTGGTAGGTGAAGGAAGAACCTGGAGATGAATGGAAATCAGCAACCATAGCCAAACCCCTAGGAAGAATAAATCAGCTCCCCTGCTTGTACATGGACATTGCAGGGATGTACAGGATGGGACAAATAGGGGAAGTTGTACCTTGGACCACTAAATCATATTTTTAAATAAAACACAAATATACAGTTTTTATTACATCAATACCATACATTTTATTAGTGTATAGTATAATACATTATGACACTCTTTATGCATCACTTTACATCACACATTGTGGTGAAGTCTACAGGGAAATACAACCATGAACTTTGCCTATGGGATGTCCCAACAGTGGAAGGTTTAGGAAGCGTCAGTACAACATCTTCCATAGGTGCATGGTGTCCGGTTTTGGCATAGAGAATTTATTGCTTTTCCCAATTCTCTTTAGCTACTGAACTTCATACTCATTACCAATGACTTTTGATACATAGTATGAAATATTCTTTTTTCCAGCAAGACAGGTCACACCATATTCTCCTTCTTCCAGTTCTGTTCCAATTTCAAAATCATCAATTTCGTTTTCGAGGATCTGTGATCTTAATATTTCCAGATCATCATCACTTGTATTGTTCAAATTTATTTCGCAGTTTTCGTCTTCTGAGGAAGGGTCTGGAAATTCCAGACAACGTGTGACTGACAATTTATTCTTCTTCTTGTCTTTTTTTCTTGTTTTCAATTTCATTTGTCTCTGGTGTATCCGTTAGGATTCTAGTCTTTCCAGCTCTTTGTCCACAAGTTATCTTCCGTGGTCCTGCTTTGGGTTATGGATGCAACATTTCTGATGATATATCTTCTGTCAACTGTGCTCCCTGTTGAGAGACAGCAGTGTGGACAATTTCTTCAATTTACTTTGGTTCATCGGACTCACAAGGTCTATCATTCAGGAATTCAAAGTCACCAAAAGTATTCTCATCTACTGGATAAATTTCAGTAATCTTAAAGCCTTTTTCAATATTTTCCTTGGTGAACGCTATCCTAAATGCCTTACCTACAATGACTGAGATATCATAAATTGATGCTGGTTTTCCAGGATTAGTCAACATCCATTCATTCATGGTAGTGTTGTAGAGAGCTTTAGATGGTCCAAACACTGTGCAGTCAAGTGGTTGCAGTTTGTGCGATGTATGTGGAGGCAAATTTAATAAAACTACACTAGTCCTGCATAGATCAATTGCGTTCAAAGAAATGTGAGACTCATGGTTGTCCAGGCCCAGTTCTGTGACAGTTGGCTTCTCACATGATATAAAATGGTTTAAAAAACCTAGAAAGAGTTCTTCATTTGACCACCCTGATGGATTTGCTCGTCCGATAGTTCCAGCTGGGGATCCTTATAGTGCACACGTGGGTATATTAGCATTGGTGGAACACGATTTTCTATGGCACTGACAGCAACTATCATCGTAATATTCACTCGCCTCTCTCCAGAAGTCATGCTACCAATCTGCCTGGTGCCTTTCTCACAATAACTTTTGGTGGAATATGGACAGTTGTATTTCCAGTTTCATCAATATTTTAAATTTTGCTTGGTGGAAAATGTGTCCTAGACATAACAGTTTTCAAATTCTTATAAAATTCAGAAACATTTGCATAACTGAAGGCCTTAGTTCGAGACAAGCTTGTTGCTTCTGGTTTTCTTAACAAAAGGGAATGAAACCTCTAAACCACATTAAACCTCCTGATTTGTTTTTATCCCATGCATCTGGAATACTTACATCATCGGCTACAGCATTATCACAAGCAAGTTTCAATGCTTTCCCTTCTGTCAGTCCATAATTCAGTCTTGCTGCTTGCTTTAAGTATTCCACTAGTTCCATTTCTTGTTGTTCTGAAAACACTATTTTTTACATCGTTCCTGGATGCATATACAAATATGTCTTCTTCATTACCCAGCATAGTTAAAAAATGTCTTGTCTAGGCAGTTCTTGAAAGTCCACACTTCTTTGCTGCAGATCTAACCTTAGTTTTATTGGATAAAACATACTTTACAGCTTGAGAGAGTGCATCACTGTCCACCTTTTTCCAGTTTTATTTGGTGGCATTTTCCTATAATTAAAGTAAACAAATAGGAGATCGAAATAAAAATATTTAAAACATCATGGACCAAAGTACAACACGTGATGTAGCCCAAGGTACAACAACCAGCATCTTGCTGACCAGGATCCTCTGCTGTGTTTCTTTGCACCCTGGAACTCTGTTCTCAGTGCCAATCTGATTTGCCCCACCTTGTATTTTCAATTTCCAATTGCAAGCAATTCATCCTAGATGCAAGTCGCACTATAACAATCTACCGCCATGAACAAGACTGTAGCGTGTCATCACAGCCGTGAGGGAATAAAATGTATTGTACAGGGAACAGCAATCTCTATATATAAGCGTGATAGCGGCAATAAATGTTTATCTGCTATTTGGCTAAAAAATAGTTACAAATGATGATATCGTGACTTGCATAGACTGTGTTGCATAGACCAGAGAGATCCTTGTGGGTAGTGTTGGCAACACCGTTTGGGAGCGAAATTTTGTTTCATGTTTGTATACAACATGTGTCACATGTGTTTGGTGAATATACAGCCGTGAATAAAGAAGAGAAAAATGAACAACTACAAAGCATTCTATGATTTAAATATCGCCATAAACGAACAAGATGTGACAAGATTACGTGATATCTGCGATACACTTGTGACTTGTAAGTTTACTTCTTATAAATTATAACACGTAAACAAATGATGTCCAGTTGATAATCTGTTTCAGACAATACTGTGTTTGTAATTTAACTTACATTTTTAGACAGTTGCTTGCAAGAGAATACTCAACCAGTTTCCTAATCAGAACGGGTTAGTCCTGTCTTAGCTTGGCTAAAACAAAACCCGAAATGCCCATTGCTGTACATAGCGCGAGTTCCTGTAGGGCCCAAACGAGAATAATGATAATAATAAACTAAAAGAATGTTGGCGTTAGCTGACTTTATAGTACATATGTAACAGTCAGTTGTGCTAAATAGAAAAAAAGTCCTGTTTCAGTATGGGTTTAGCAAAAACATACCGCGCATTATAACAATACACAGCTGGCTAAATTAAATTAGCAGGAGGCCATCGGTATTTCCTACTGCAGAGAACTGCTTGGGCTTAAGGTCTAGACATAGTTTCAGTGTGTCTTCTTTTCTCAAATGCAGAAGCAGCGTGTTGCTTCTAGCAAAACCACAATGAAACAGTAAAATACCGAATGAATCAAAAGTTTCAAAAGTGTGCAATAACGATTTCGCATTAAGACTCTACTATATTACTTTAAAGTAATCAATAATTCATATGTATGAAAGTCGTAATTAGAAACTGTATACTATAATGAAATTCTGAACGTCCATTTGTATCGGTTTCCGATGTTTATTATTTCAGGCATGATGAAAATAGAGAACTCAGTAAAACTGTTTTCATTGTAAATATCACGTAATAGTTGTATGTTTTGTGGGAAAAGAGTATCTTGGCAGTTTCTTCGGGAAAAGGTCATAATAACTGGAACCAAGGGATGTACCTGTTGTCATGCAATTTACTGTGGTTTACACAGTATGGTTGTAGATGTAGGAGGAGCAAAAATGAATGTGTTTTTCTTGTCCTTGTGGTGGTAGTCAGCTCGAAGACTTGTTTGACGCCGGTCTCCCCAGTAGTCTATCTTGTGCAAGCATCTTTATTTCTACATAACTAATGCAGCCTACATCTGTTTGAACCTTCTTGTTGTATTCAAGACTTGGTTTTTCACTAGAGGGGAGAGGAGGAGATGGACAGAGAGAAAGGGGCATGGAGAAAAATGACAGTGGGAGAGAGGAGTGAAGATGTGATGGACAGTGAGTGGGAGGAGGGAAGGAGGTGGGCAGAGAGAGGGGGGGGAGGGGTAAGAGGAGATGGACAGAGAAAGGGGGAAAGAGGAAATTGACAGAGAGAGAGGGTGGAAGTGGAGATGGACAGAAAGGGAGTGGGGAATGAATATGGTCATAGAGAGGGATGAAGTGAATATGCTTGTAGAGAGCAGGGAGATGGTCGTTTAGAGGGGGAAAGTGGTGATAGAGGGATGGGGGAGGAGGAGATGCCTGTAATACATGTATTATTGTAAGAAGCTATGATTCAGTGGTGACTGATGTTAGTATCGATTCCATAGTTTTTGGGGTTCATAGACTTACTGGTGACAGTTACAGTGATGTTTCAGTGCAAGATTTGACTGAAGGGGGGCAAGACAGTGACATATCGGCATAACTGTGTAATACGTGAAGGAATTTCTACCAGTTTCACTTACTGTTGGGAAAAATTTACTGTGACAGTAACACCTCTACAGCTCCCTATGCTGAGGGTTTGGAGTGAAAAGGCATTAGGCCCTACATAAAACCATAACTCAGGAATGTCTGAACCAGTTTCCCCAAATTTTGTGTATGCACAGGAAATTATTTGCATAAAAATACTGTGGGAGTAAGATGATCCTACCACAACCAGGGGTGAATGTGACGTGTGGGAATGTCCAAAAACGACCTGCTCATATTTTGTTCCTTGGAATTAGGTGAATTGGAACACATTGAACGTATGAAGTTCAATCTGTGTCTCATTTGTGTTGTTCAGTGCAGCAACCACATCATATAGTGGAGCCAAAGATCCTACTGCATGGCTCAATACCACAAATGCATTTAATGTCCTCTCTAGTGTTGCTTGATACGGAGAATCAGGCAGTTGCCCGCGATAGTCTTTTTTCTCAAAACTACAATCAGTTGCTAGCAGAATTACAAGTATCCTCAGAATTCAGATGAAACTAAAGGGTTAATGTTTGCTAAATGTATAAGGATGCAAGTACCTTCTGCATGATGTGTCACTTCCAGGTAACATAGTTTGGTGAAACTTGGACCATACGTAGAAAAAACTGCTATGGTATAGAACAGAAGGTAACTGATGGAATACACAATGAGATGAACGGAAATGACACTTCTATTCAGAGACAATAATTATACTGAAGTCTCCACAATTTATTATGGGCTCGTGAATTCTACAAAAGATGAGATAGGATGCGTCATCATCATGGATGGCAGTGCATGCTCTGCGACATGCTTACTACAAGGTTGTGGTAGGGTGTTCAATTCCTACACCAACAGAGTTCAGTACTGCTGGATGGTTGTCCTTGTTGTGGACATGCTGCAATATTGTCTCCCCCCAACGTGTCCCACACGTGCTCGATGAGATTTAAGTCTGGGGGATGGGCAGGCCAGTCCGTTTGTTGAATATCCTCTTCTTCTAAGAGCGTCTCCACCTGCACAGTTCAATGTGATCAGACATTGTCTTCCATAAAAATGAAGTTTGGGCCAACTACACTTTTGCCCATGCACATGGGAAGGAGTACAGTGTCACACTAATGTTGACTGGTGAGTGTACCGTGTTCAGAGATTTGGAGGGCAGTATGCCCTTGCAATTTTTTATTTTGTGAAGATCCGTTTAAAGACTGCAATTTTGCAGCTTTTACCAAACTTCTCTTGAGCTGTATTATCTGACAGTAATGAGCAGAGAGACCAAGATCTTTTATAAAAACTGTACACTTTTCCTCCATCAATACCTGTAATTACACGGTATAAGGTTGATGCTGAACTTTATGATACTGTATTCATACCATTCCAAAAATGTTTAGAATATTTAGGAAGTTTTCACTAATTTCACCCTCAATGCCGATATTGATATTCATTTCCAAGATTTAAGTTAAGTTGTTGCAGAAAGTGTTCATATTACCACTAGGTGAACGTACACACACAAAATGATTAACTTTTTAAGGACGCCTAGCTCATTAATTGAACAGCTGATAGCACAAAATGTTTATCAGCACAAATTGCTATCAGAATTTCTTTAGCATTAAAATATGTGTTGTTTTTGATGTAAATACATGATCCCTCACCTTTTAACTTAGTCTTGCAGTAGCACCTTGCTGTTTCATATAAGGACAAGGCTGTGTACAGTATTTCAGTGTCTCTGCTCCAGTTCTGCCTAGTATATACTACTATGCTGTTCAGAGACTATTATTCAGTTTCAGGCTAGTGTACTTTATTTTTAATAGACTGCATATTTTGATGGAGAATAGGTAACTTACTTATTTACTGTGGTGGCCACACAAACTGTAGTCAGTCTTTGGTCTTGCCAGTCAGTCTTTTCCATTTCTTCGGTCCACGTATTCTTCTCCAGCTAGTCCCATCGTACTCATATCCTGTGTAATCCCATCAATCTATCTTGCCCTGGTCTGTTATCTTTGATTTCCTCTTCCATCATCTGCCTGGTGATTTGGCTTCTCGCTCAATTATGTGGCCCTATCATTTCAGTCTCCTCACAGTAATCACTGCAACTATATCCAGTGATTTATACAACTCGTGCTTGTCACTGTTTTTCCTTTTTCTCTAGTTGTCTGTATCCTTCACTGATCCAAAAATATATGTCTGAGCAGCAATCTCAGATATCAAGAATTGTTATTCTTTCTTCTGGGTCAGAGTCAAGGTCTCTGCTGCATTTAGGACCACAGGTCGTATTACAGTCCTGTGCATCCTAATTTTTGTGGACCTCAATGGAATCAGAGACTTCAATAACTTTCTGAGTGTAAATATTGACCTACTTCATGGTTGAATTCTTACCATTATTTTCTGGTCTGTCTTATTCCTTCAACTTTGTATTGCCCAAGAGATTAGAACTCTTTCACCCTTTCCGTCCGATCCCACGCGTCGGCTTTGACCCGTGACGTAAGGGTGTTGTCGTGTGTGACGTCATGACGGTGTGGAGTTTGGTTTGAGTGTGGCTGTCTCCAGTTCTGTTTTATCTTATTTTGTTTACTTTTCTGATCTGTTCGTTCTATCTCGTGAGATTTTTTTTAAATTTAAAAACGCTTATTACTTATTTTAATTATCTGTTTCCTCCAATTTCTGTTTTAGTTTATTATATTTATCTTTCTGATCTGTTCGTTCTATCCCGTGAGATTTTTTTTTTTTGAAAAAGACAAAAAGCACTTATCAGCTACTGAAGCATCTTTATCTTCTATGGGTTGCAGGGGTTACGACCCTTGGGGAGGTGGGTGGGTATTCATGCATGGCTGTCTTCACTTACACGTTGTAGCTACGCAAGGCGTCTAAATTTGTTTATATTTTGTTTGCCCCCCCACCCAAAACACCCCATTTCCCGCACTTGTCCCGTTAGTGTCATTAGGCTTCTTGTGGAAAGTGTGTGTGTTTGTTTTTGTTTCCGCCATATTTGTGACATCATGGGTCAAAGCAGATGGGCGGGATCGGACGCTTCCGTATTTCCCATGATCATCCACATCTGAAGCTTTGTCATTGTTTTCTCTGCTTACTGTGAGGTATTGGATCTTATCCATATTCATCTTCATGCCTGCTCTCATTGCCTCTTCTATGAACACTCTTACCATCTGAACCAGATCTTGCTCATTCTGTGCGATTAATATTACATGATTCACTTAGGTTGAACTTCTCAAACAGCTTTTCATTCACTTTCACTGAGCATGTTGTCTCTTGAACACAAGCTTGTGCTAGTTTCCTTAGTTATCTTGGAACTTGCACCTTTTTCAGCTTTTGCTATATTGCTTGAGTGCTTTTTGGAAGTCCACAAAGAGGCAGTGAATATCTGCAAAATTCCCAGCTCGTTGATAACACTTGCCTCATTATACGCAGTTGCTCAATGTTTGACTTTTCCTTCTGTAAACCTTGTTTATTGGAATTCAAATATATCCTCAACTATAGTGTTAGCTGTCCTAGCAGCAGCAGTATCTTATAAGCTGTACATAGGAAATAAATTCATCTGAAGTTGTTGCATCCCTACAGAATAGATAATTATGAGTGAATTTCTGTTGTTTTTGTCTTTGTGATTTCTGTTTCTCTCATAACTGGCGAGTGTACACTTCAGTGTGGTACATATACATCTACATAGAAACTCCGTAAGCCACCATATTTCGTACTCTGGCAATATCTTGAGGAACCTCTCCCCAATTCTGGTAGCTGGAACCTGTTACCTCTTAAATATGGCAAACAACATGGACCTAAGCAATAAACAGTCAGATGCATATTTCCTCTGGTAGACAGCGAGTGTACTACTGAAATGCTGTAGTTTTATGCTGAGATAAAAATGAACACTAGAATCCTACTAAAAATTAATCACTAATATTAATTAACTGAACAAAATACTTATGTCCTTGTTTCATAAAACTTTATTGTTCTGTATAACCTAGATTTCTGGTTTTAAATCCATTTTACAGTACAAAAATGTTACCAAAGATGGTAACAAACAAAGATAAAAACCTGTCAACTTCTTAATTTATCGCTTCTTAGTTTTAAACCATAAAAGTTATCTCTGTAATATGTACAGTTTAAATACAAATAAGAAAATACACAGTAAATACAACTGTCATGAATGAGCACTGGTGACTATGCAGACACATGGACAGAAGCAGTCTAGTAACAGGCAAGTCTATCATAAAATCATTGAGCAGTCCTAATCGACAAGTACAGCCTTCAAAGAATGCGAATGATGCAAGAGAGCCCAGGCCACATTGCTGGCTTGCAGCTGTCCCCACTCAGCCAACGGTAGTGTTAGGAATTAGTGAAGCAGATGCTCTCATTTCATGTAATGTTGATTGTGTATGTGGACATATTGTCACAACTCTCCACCCTTAGGAGAGCTGGCACCACAGTTTTTAGTGGAAAAAAGTGGGAGGCCAAACAGATGGGGCTTACACCACAGATGCACTACCATTGAAAGTTGACAGAAGGCTCAATGTGGCTGGTGGCCACATCTTGAGATCAACCCTACAGCTCCTCAAATGATGGCACCTCATACCACCTGGCTCCTGGAATGAAGAGATGCTTATGAGTGGACTTCCCACCAGCGTCTGCTGTGGCTGTGGGTGTGATGGGTTAGTGCCCACTGAGGGCACTGCCCCCAGAGGGTTCACTGCTCTTGGATGGTTTTGTGCTTGGCTACCATGGGGCTGCAGTCTTTGCAGCATCTTTTCCCTTCCATGCTGCATGTCTAGCCTTTGCTATTCCCTTTCCCCTCCCTTGGGGAACATGTCTGGGATGTTTATGGAAGTGTGTTTTGCATATTCAATCGCCAGTATCAGAACAGTCTCTCCACTGTCTTTCGTTCCTTCTTTCTTTTTTTCATTCCCCTTTCCTATTCTTCCTCTGCATTGGTGTTTGAGGTTCCTCTTTTTCTTCTTCCTCCCTGGTCGCTCCTGAAGGGCAGCCCCTGTGTCTGATGTGTAGCAGGTGACTGAGTAACACGTAATTCCCAGCCCCGGGTTGACAGGTAGGATTCGCACATATCCCCTGGTAAAGGCCAGGCTGAGAGAGGGGTGATTGCCTGAGCTGCTACCTTCCTAAATTGTCGATTCTTCCCTTTGTCAGGTGTTTGGGATGTGTGACCTGAGGTGTGAACAATCACTAAGGCGGTTGAGCCCCCTTCTGAAGGTGACCACCAGTTGGAAGGAGTGTACCATTGGAGATGCTAGCAGTCGTAGGGAATTTTCTCACAATGAGCCAATCATCTTTTTCACTGTCAGTGTCTACCAAACGTAACCGGAATGAAGCTAACTATTCAAAGACCCTCCCAGCTGCACCATGGTTCCTTGTGCTTTCACATACTGAAGACAGTCAATCCTTTGCTACGATAAATCTGTTCATTATACAGAAAGGTGTTGATGCAATGGCTGGCCCTGTGAAATCCTGCTGTCATTAATGAAATGGCACTTTGCTCTTGGAGACTACATCTGATTCTCAAGCACAACTACTTGCAGCTTTGCTATCCGCAGCTATTCTGTTAGTGTCAAGGCCCATCGCACGTTGAATTCTTCCCGTGGTGTTATTTACAGTAGGCTGCTTGGTGGTCTGACTGAAGCAGAAATCCAAATGTACCTCTCTGATCAGGGTGCCATTCCGGACCATTGAGTGCCATTGCAGTCCATCAGGTGATGAAAAAAGTAGATGCATCCTTAATGCCGACACACCCTCTTTTTCTCACCTTTGATAGAGTAGTGCTTCCATTAAAGATCAAAGCAGGCCAAGAAGTTATCACAGTACGACCGTAACTTCCGAAACCAATGCACCGCTACTAGTGTCACCATTACAACCACAGCCAAGAGATCTGTCGCCACCCAGCCAAATACGTAACCTGTGGTAGGGACACTCATGAGGGTGATTGTCTGCCTCCTCCTCCCCGCTGTATCAACTGCAACAGCGACCATGCTGCCTCCTCCTGAGATTGTCCTGTGTATCTGGATGAGCAGGATATACAAGAGATCTGGGTGAAGCAAAAAGTACCTTACCCAGTCAGTCGCAACTTGTTGGCTGATCTCAAACCCTGCATTCTACCATCTGGTGCCTACGGTACTGTTATTGCTAGCTGCATATTGCTCCACAAACGACATGGCCACGCAGACATGCGACCTCAAATTTAGCACTGCGGTTGTGAAATCACCCAGTGTCATGGTAGCATCCCTGTCTCCTCCTCCAACTGTGCAACAAACCACCAAACTTTCACCTCACGGGGTGAAGTCACCTGCTTTGCAACCGGCAGGCTGGAAAGGACAGAAGAAATACTCCCGCAAAGACTTTCTACATCCCTCCAGCCAACAAACATCTGAGTCTTCCTCCGCCAACTGGAAAGACTCGAAGAAGTCCAACAAAGGCAAACTGTCTTCTCCTTCACTGACTCGGAGATCCTCTTTGACAATGTTGCCACCTGATACCCTTGCCCAGCCGTCCTCTGTGTCACCGGTGTGCACCACCAACCATTTCATTCTTTCTTTATTTTATTTACACATCAAGTTCCATAGGACCAAATTGAGGAACAAATCTCCAAGACTATGGAATGTGTCAGTACATGAAATTACAAGAGGAAAATAATAACAGATAAAAATAAAACGTTTATGAACCTGTGAAAAGTTAAGCCATAAGTTTACGTAAATGCAATCAACAATACAACAAGAATCGGCTTAATTTTTCAAGCAACTCCTCGACAGAATAGAAGAAATGATGCATGAGGAAACTCTTCTGTTTCAATTTGAAAGCACATGGTTTACTGCTAATATTTATGAATTCTAGTGGTAGCTTATTGAAAATGGATGCAGCAGTATACTCCCACACCTTTCTGCATGAGAGTTAAGGAAGTGCGATCCAAATGCAGGTTTGGTTTCTGCTGAGTATTAACTGAGTGAAAGCTGATTATTCTTTGGAATAAGCTAATCTTGTTAACAAGAAATGAGAGTAAGGAATTTATATATTGAGAGCACAATGTCAAAATACCCAGACTCGCGAACAGGGGTTGACAATAGGTTCGTGAACTTACACCACTTATTCCCCGAACCACCCGTTTCTGAGCCAAAAATATCCTTTCAGAATGGGAAGAGTTACCCCAAAATATAATACCATACGACATAAGTGAATGAAAATAAGCAAAATAGACTAATTTTCGCGTTGAACGTCACTCACTTCTGATATTGTTTGAATAGTAAAAATGGCAGCATTAAGTCTTTGAACAAGATCCTGAATGTGGGTTTTCCATGACAGCTTACCATCTGAACACCTAGAAATTTTAACTATTCAGTTTTACTAATCATATGCCCATTCTCGAGTCTCACAATTTACTAATCACTGCACCACCTTGTCTCTGTGCAGTGGCCCATGTTCACCTTGGACTTCATTTGCTTCCTAAAAACACAACTCCAGCCTCACTCTATTGCCATAAGTTCCTCAACCTTTGCATGAAACTTTGCTGTAGTATCTTTGTGTACACTGATGGCTGTCAGGCTGATTGTGGTGTCTGGTGTGCCTTCGTCATTGGCACCGACGTTTTTCGGTATCGGCTTCTAGACCACTGCTCAGTATGTACAGCAGAGCTCTTCACCCTGTTTCAGGCCACACAGTACATCCGGTGACACAGGCTTTTCACTTGCATTATCTGCTCTGACTCTCTCAGTGGCACCGTGCGAGATGGCGCAGTGGTGAGACACTGGACTCGCATTCGGGAGGACGACGGTTCAATCCCGCGTCTGGCCATCTTGATTTAGGTTTTCCATGATTTTCCTAAATCACTCCAGGCAAATGCCGCGATGGTTCCTCTGAAAGGGCACACCCGACTTCCTTCCCCATCCTTTCCTAATCCGATGAGACCGATGACCTCGCTGTCTGGTCTCCCTCCCCAAACAACCCTCTCTCAGTGGCCTTCAGAGCCTCAGTGTACTGTATGCTGTTCATCCCTCAGTGCAATGCATCCAGGAGAGCTGTTACTTGCTCACTTTTGAAGGAGCCGTTATGATGTTTATGTCGGTTCTTGTTCATGACAGTCTGATGGGAAACGAGGCTGCTGGCACTGTTCCCTATACTGCAATCCTTGGCCCGCTAGTTCTTCCATTCCTTCCAATGATTTCTGTGTTGCCACTGTCAACAGATAGTGTCACCATGGCATCACCACTGGTCCTCCATTCATGGGAACAAGCTCCAGGGTATTAAGCCTCTTAACATCAGCTTGGACGACTTCCTATTGCGCCCTCTCCCTGCAAGGTCCATTTTAGCTAGGTTGCATATCGGGCACTGTCTTTGTAGCCATCCTCATTTCTTAACTGGTGGCCCCTTTACATTATGTGCTCATTACCCTCAACCTCTGACGGTTTGCCATTTCCTGACAGAAACAGCTTTTTTAAACCACTTGTGTTCGCAATTATGTTTGTCGTCTGATTATTGGCTGTTTAAGTGAACGGCACGCGGACTGTCAACCACGTTTTACTTTTTATCTGTAGTAACAATGTGGCGAAGGACATTTAATCTTTATGGCATATTTGATGGACCTTTCTCCAGTCACTGTTTTTAGCTGTCTTTCCTTCCGTCAATTGGTGATCGTGTGTAGTCTTTTTTAACTCCTGGTTTTCTTTGAGTTTTGTGGTTCTGACATGGCCACGTATGACCCTAGTTGTTTTTACGTCCTAAAACAAAACAAAACCAAAGGCACTGCTGGATCTGATGGTGGGAGAGTGACTCGTTACTAGTGTCCAAAGTGAACTTCGCTGCTGCACCTCACTCGCACCATCGACCTTCCAGGCTGCCAATTGAGGCTGCGTGGGGTCTATTGTGAAAGGCATAAGTGCACATCGGCATGGGGCTGCATTGTCCAGGGCTTTTGCCACGCAGCAGTGCGGTCTTGTAGGTGCTGACAAACAGAGTCATTATTGGGTCTACTGACGAATCTGCCGAGCACTTTATTTAACTGCATTTAAAGGTGCACTCAATACTCTCTGCCTCATCATTTGATTGTGCATGAAACGGTGTGGACATGCAATACCATTGCTGGCACAGAAATCTTGAAACAATGCTGATGTGAACTGTGGCTATTTGTGACACAGTCATCTGGGGCAACCTTTCAGTCACAAAGACGTGGGTGAGACCCTGCACTGTAGCTATCATGGTGGAGGAACAAATCTGCAGAATGTATGAATAATTGGACAGTGTGTCGACCACCATCAACCACGTAGTTACAGAAGGGTCTCGCAAAGTCAATGTGAATTTGGTTCCACTGCTGATGTTGTGTGGACCATAGAGTGAAAGTTCGTGGTGGCGCCACCTGCTGTTGAGCACACTGTTCTCGCAGATGATCCTCTCAATAGCTCAGTTGATGCCAGACCAATAGACAAAATGCAGTATGAGGACCTTCATCTGGGTCATGACCTAGTGGCCGTGGTGTAAGAGAACAAGGATACGATCCTGCAGGACTGAAAGCTTGATGACCTGCGGTTCGTCCAAATTGGTGCCAAGGAGGAGAGTGTTGTTGACTACTGCCAGCCGATGACAGAGGAGAAAGTAAGTTCAGAGCAGACCAGGGTCTTTTGCAGGCAGGTACACGGGACAACCATTACACATGAAATCGACCATCTGTTGCAATTCAGGATCTTGCTGAGTGACCTGCACAGTGCAATGGACCATCATTGGAAGTCTATGCACTGTGTGCTGTAAGTGAGCATTGATATAGAGATTGACAATTTCAGCTTTGGTGATGGCTGGGTCAGATCCCATGAGTAGGTGTGTCAGCGCAGCATACTGTGCCACGGATCTCTTAATGAATCTCATAGTGCTATGCACTCACTCAGAAACAAAGCCCAACACTGGAGATGTTGCATGGTCCTGTCGGAAAGTCGTGAAGGGAGCCCAGACAGTGCCACAGATGGCTTATGGTTGGTGATGATATAGAATTTGTTGCCATAGAGGAAAAATTGAAACTTCCAGATAGTGTACATGATGGCTAAAGCCACCTTTTCTGCCTGAGAATAATTGTGTTCAGTGGCTCTCAATGTTTTGGAGGCACACTCAAGAAATTGCACAGAGCCATCAGTATTAGTGAGCTAATGCCACTTCACCCGGTATTGGCAAGTATTCATTGCTGGGATGAGTGTCAGCCTGGTGTAAAGGTGCCAAGTCATGGCAGTGACTTTGTGTGGGTGAATGCTCTGTCACAGGCTGCTAACAAAATGAAAGGAACATCATTTTTTCGCAACTTGTTCAACCGATAATTATGTCTGCCTTATTAGAGAGAAATTTTGAATAATATATTATTCTGTCCTGAAATTAACAAAATTTCTTCATGTTATGCTGTTCCTACATAGTGCTTTGTAGGTTTTACACTGTCCTTTAAAAGACGATGTCTCAAATATATAATTTCTGTCTAAAAATCTTTAATTTTCACAGATTGCAATTGGCCTTTGCAATTTAGTGAAGGGAATGTAGAGGTTAACTAGATGTTCCTGCCATGAGGAATCTGTGACACTGATATCAACAAGATGGTTTGCACATCATGGAAAACCTCACATTAACTGGTCTAAAAAAATCTCAAAAAAAAAACAAAAAACAAAAACAAAAAAAAAACGGTGGGAGTGCTTACGATGTCGAACAGCAGGTGCATAAAATGGTACAACCCAAAGGGATTGTTAATGACTACAATTTGTTGAGATGGAGACCCCAGCTGAAGCTGCAGGTACACCTCTGCTGAGTAAATTTTAGGAAACACTCGTTGCCCACCAGTTGTTTTGAGTATTTCTCCCAGGCGAAGAATGTGGTTGCTAATGGAAAATAGGGTTGCTATCCTCTATAGATGGGGTGTTAATGGTGGACTTGAAATCCCTGCAGAAATGAATGCAATGTAGACTTTCAGATTACTTCCAGAGGCGTAGCCCACTGGCTGGAGGGAATAGGTTCAGTGATAGCCGGATCATACTACCTGACCAATTCCTCCTTAACTGCCTGTGGCAGAGCAAATGGAATATGCCGAGCTGACAAAATTTGGGAACGGCCATTGGTTTAAGGGTGATGTGCTCCTTTTAGTCTTTTGCAGCACACAATCACAGTGAAAAAGATGACCAAACTCACGGTGGTGGTTGTTGTAATGCCTGGAATGAGAGGGAGTCAGAAATGAAATGCGCTGCATCCTGAATTTGAAAACCAAGTGCTTTGAGCACATTGAGACCAAAAATGATTTTGATGTTGCACTTTTGACAGGCAAGAATGTGACTGCCTTCTTGTGAAATGCTGATACTTAACATATATTTTGAAGTAGCCATGAATAGAATTGGCTGATCACCATGACGAACCAAATGGCAGTCGGTGGAGGAAAGAGAAGGGTGACCCCAGCAGTGGTAGTTTTCAAGATTGATGAGATACACACAGGCCTTGGCATCAATCTGGAAATGGAATGGCTGTTGCTGAAATCACAGTTTAATTTAGATCTTGCTGGAAAAGCTGAGCATCTGCGTTACACTGTGAACCTCCAGGAAATTTGCATCCAAGGACTGGCCACGCAGGCGTTCATGAGAGACACTGCATGGCCTTATTTATGGCAAGCCGTGCAGTGAGCACATTTATGTGACTATGGGTGTGTGCTTGGAAGCAATCAACACATGAGGGGGAACTGTGGTGGAAAGAGCCATAGTCCAAGGGTGAATGATGTGACCAAGAAGAAAATGAAGAGGGTGTCAGTGAATTATACCATTGCTGCAGATCCAAATGCCCCACCACTACTCCCACTACATCCTAAAGCTGTTCAGTCACAGCCTGTGACACTGAATGATAATCAGGACCTCCTTGACTGTGGAATCTTCCAACTGCAATGCCTTCTGAGGAACCTCTCTGTCCAGAGCTGAATAGACAACAGCATTGTGAATCAGAGAGCTTGCATAGAACTGATGACAATGAGCACAGATAAACTTTCACTTCCGACTTAGCTCTCGGAGGTCGGCTACCCATACCTGACACATATGACCAGCTTTCTGTCATTGTTGGTGAACATCTCTGTAGGAAATCACAGCATGGTTTTGCTTAAGATAATAGTCATTGAGAAACTTG
The DNA here is from genome assembly GCF_023864275.1 of Schistocerca cancellata. Classification (NCBI taxonomy): domain Eukaryota; kingdom Metazoa; phylum Arthropoda; class Insecta; order Orthoptera; family Acrididae; genus Schistocerca; species Schistocerca cancellata. The sequence goes on along the minus strand of NC_064627.1, from coordinate 383,622,578 downwards.
TACATTTGAGAAAATGACTATGTCACAGGGTCCTTTAACAGAACAAGTTTCAGAAGAAAATGAACATTTTGGGCTCGATCCAAGACAAGAAAAAGGATTTTTGTAAAGTCAGGTCCACTACCGGAAATGCTGCATAATTCTGCTGCAACCACAGTAAGTACATGTCCCACTCTTCCTTCATCTCTTGGAACAGCAGAAAATCTGGGAGTGCAGGTTGGTGTGCCACGAGTGTGTGCAGAAGACCACAGTACCCTGGGAAGTCATAACCAACTTATGAAGAAGTCTATTTGCTGTTGTTGCATTTCAAGCTGCTGCTGCTGCTGCTGTTGTAACAACGGAATCAACACCAGATCCATAGTGCTTGCAGAACAAACAGATTGATCTTGTTGCCAAAAGCTGTAGAAATCTACAGTTTTACTGCAAATAACAAAAGCACACAGTAAATATAATTTTTATGTTCAAGCACTGGTGGTGACACAGACAGGTGGACAGAAACAACTGGAAAAGGCCAAGTCCAGTAACAAGCAAATCTGTCATAACAATCGATGAACAGTTCTAATCTTAAAGTCCAACCTTCATGGAGCATGAATGATGGAAGAGACTGTGGGCCATGCTGCTAACATGCAGCTGTCCCCACTTGTTCTGCAGTGATGCTGGCAGTAAGGAAAGTAGGAGCTCTCATTTTGTTCCCTCACCAGTGGCGTCAAATGTGAACACTGCAAGTGATGTGGTGCTGGTTAAGTAAACATGTCATCACAATCTCTGTTGGCTATTTTGACACAGTTACATTTGTATAGTAATATCTTATGACATCCATTAGGATAATATTATTCCAGCTACAACTAAACATACACTGCAATAACACTAAGAACACAAAACTGCATATTTGCGTGATTACCTGTTTATGAATGAAGGCACTAAGGTTCCACTCCTACATAGAAGGTGCAACATAATCTAAAAGGGGTAAATAATTGAGCTGAGTCTACTGATTCAGTAGTAAATGTGAGGATGAACATATCTGTTTTTAACTTCTAATATTTCTCATTGAATGTGCTTTGCACCCTTTCCCTTTGTGTGACTTGTACATCAATTACATATTTGTAATTGTGGTTTAAGCAGTGTTCAGAAAAGGATGAATCTGCCTTCTTTAATCTCCATCGTGTATTGTGTTCTTTGAGCCTAGTGGAGATTGACCACTCAGTCTGACTTCTATAACAGGTTTGCCACTCCTGGCATATGATCTTATAAATCTCACTTGATGGCAAGGTGTTTCTCTTTTGAACTGAAGAAACATCTATCTGTGTCTGTGGGACAGAAATTTTACCTATGAAAGACAAATTGCATTATTCAGAGAACATAATTGTAGCTGAATATCAAAGACACCAGATCCTTTGCTGCACATTGCTTAAATCATGAAGACAATTATGTAACAGATGTAGAGGGGAAGCTCACTCACTTAGAAAGAAAGAAAAGATGAGTGCATCCCCACATTTACTACTGAATGAGCATACTCAGTTTAATTATCCCTGTGCTAATAACTCCATTGTATTGTATGTTTAGTCTTAATGACAGTAAATATTATTCCAATGGATGTCATAAGGCTTTAAAATGCAAATTTAACTCTGACAAATGGTCAATAGAGATAACTTTTACAGTTTACCTTGAAAAGCAATAGTCTGAGAAGTTGATGTGTTTATCTTCACTTATTTGACATCTTTGGAAACAGTTTTGTACTGGAAAGTGGGCTTACAATCCGAAATCAAAGTCATACAAAGATAATAAAGTTTTGTGAACCAGGGAAAAAGTGTTTCATGTAGTTAATACAAAATACAATGTCTCTCCATGAACCCACAGTTGAATCAGTTTAAAAATTCAATAATAGTTGTGACATGACTGTATTTCTCATAGTGCATCAAAACCATGTGCTAACTGATGGAAACACCTCTCTGTTGTCCTTTCCTTATAGTCAGATCATGGCATATGGACAGAGGTAAATATGGGGGAAGGGTGAGGAGAGCTGTGGTGCTACAGTCCACCTCTCCCCATGTCCTCAAGTTACATCTGTGTCTTTTTAACACAAATAAAAATATTCTTTGCAGCATAGCTTCCAGCTTCACAGTCTCGATAATTTTCTCACTGTTGTAGTTGCAATTGTAATAGATTAAGAAAATGCCTTCATTTACTTACGAGAATTTGGAAATGATACAAAAGCTGTATGATTCCCCCCCCCCCCCCCCCCTCCATCCTTCCATATACACAGTAAAGTCCTAGATTTGATTATATATATTGTGTAAGTCCTAACAGAAAACCAGCTTGCATATACTGCTGTATTGAGACAAACAAATCACAACTAACTGTTGATTTGTTTTAGCAACCATTCCATCAACTGTTGTTTTGATTATGGAATGACATGACAAACCCAAGTTTCATTGTCGATCACAGTTTTGTTTAAGAACTTGTCTCCCTTATCACTGTCTCAGGTAAGAAATGTCAAGGCACTGCCAAGTCGCTTCATTTTGTGAACATCTGTAAGCATTTTTGTAAACCAACAGGGACACAATTTGTGAAAATTTCTGTGATTTGTGACAATCTCAAGAAAAAGAGTTTCTGAAATCTGTGGAAAAGCATCACGAGTATTCTTATTGTGAAAAGTCTGTTTTTCACGTATTTTCTTATTCATTTTCTCAACCAAACCATCACTGACAACAGAAGGCTGGCCACTCTGTGCTTCATCATGAACATTGGTTCATTGATCAATGAATTGTCTTGCCCATGTTTTCACCATCAGTCATTAAATTTTTACCATAAATGTCCACACGTTGATGATGAACTTCAGCTGGCAAAACTGTGACACTAATGCTACGGTGGTGGTAGAACGAAGTGGCATGTACTTTCTGGACAGATCTTGTAAAAGTGTACAAACTACTATTAAGCTCTGGGGCTGAAAATCCTCTCTAAAAACAGCAGATGAAAGAATGGCAGAAACATCCATGCTAAAGTGTGACAAAGCATAAGGTAGTGCAAAATAAAGTTTAGATGTGACATGTCAATATGCAAAACTGAAATAACAATAAAACATCTTGGGAATGCAAAGGAGTAATGTTAAATTACATCAACAACATAATCTACGTCTTGTGTTCTTTTAATCTTAATTTTTTAAAAGTGTTATTGTGGCTTATTTCAGATGGCTACAAGACTGTAGCTCTCAATTATGAAATCGAAGATCTAGGCAGTGACACAAAGAAGAAGAAAAAGAAGAAAGGAGAAATACGTGAAGTTACCGATATTGTACCAGAACCGCTAGAAATAAGTACACTTGTTAAGGTAATGTTGAAGACATTCAAAGATAATTTGTCCAATTCTTGCATTGTTATTTGTGGAGTCCGTCATAAGATTCCCATCAGCACAGCACATTACCTTACATTAGTCACATTCCACATCTTTAAGATGTTGAAATATGTCAAGGTTGTACGATTTATTTAAGAGAAATGAAGTGACATTGCATAAGATTACACGAAATATAATTGTATTGTAATACTAATTACTAAATAAACTAAAACATGAATTTTACTAAATCCTTTGAAGATACTCTTCAGTGGAGTAGAAGGGGTTACTCGACAAAAAGGTCTTTGTTCAGTTGTAAACTCCACCACATTACCTATAGTATATTTAATATACTCTGGCAGGTTGTTGAATACATGTGTGCATACTTACCTGATTCCTTTTTATACTAATGTTACACCCTTGAAGTATTTGTGGAGGTTTAGTGCTTTTAGTGTTATATGCATGCTTTACTATATTTTGATCAAAGAGGAATAGTTGTGGAAATTAGTGAGTACATGTGTGTGAAACAGTTGGCAAAATGCCAAGGTTACTGAAAACTTCCTGCAGGATGTTCTGCAATTAAGATCAGATATAATTCTTGTAATGTGCTTCTGTATTCTGAAAATACTATCCATCTAAGTTGCATGCATCATTCCTGCTATAAGTAAGAATCATGCATACTTTTTAATGATGAATTGTATGTAATACATGCTATTACTGAAAAGCAAATTGTAGATATCAGTGCAACTAAAATCTGTACAGAGAAGTGTAATCATGTGTTTCATTAGGCCGCAATTAGTAATTTTTCTTGTTGTTTCTAGGAAACTACTCATGAAGTAACAACATGAAATATGAAATGGAAAACATATGTTTTGACTGCAATCATATTTGCAGATCAGATATAGAGATACCAACAATGCTATATTGTTTACCCAAAGTTTATGTTAAACTTTGATGGTGAAAAAGAATGTATGCGATATCTTAGAGTTGTCTTGTTCATAGTTTTAATTTGTCGAAAAGATTCATTTCCATGTCTTTTGGATTGGAACTAACTTTTCATTCTGAATGTCTCAGAGTTTACATATATTTGACACATGTGGTTTAAATGTAATAATTTGCAATTCCCTTTTGTGAGCAACAGTTCTGCCTTCAAGATTTCTGGTCTGCTGTGAAAGCATGAAAACATTTTGATATGAACTGAAGAACTCAATTTTTATAGGTTAAAATTTCTTTATCTATTGGATTTGTGTATCTTACATGCTAAATATTAGTTAGAACAGTGAATGACTGTAGCTGTCATTTTCTGTGTGCACAATAAAGAAATTATTTGTTTCAGGAATTTGGTGACAAATTGACCTTAGTACACAGGCTGACATTTCCATTTTCTGATCAGCAACAATTTCACATGCTGGTATGTGTACAGTATTCCTTGCTTTGTGAAAATATTTTAGTAACATCCTTCCTGGTAATTAAAGAGTCATAATCTAATCATATATGAATGTTAAACATTCTAAAAACAAAACTTCATTAGCACGACACTTTACTCTATTGTCATGAATTTTCAAAGTCTGAAATACATGGCAGTAAATTACAAGTCTTGTTCCACTTTAGTATAAAGGATCTTAACTGTTTCCGATTATTTAGAAAACTGTAATTGCAGGAGAACTGCATCAAACTAGTCTATGAACTGAAGACCACAACAACAATAAGAGTAAGAACACTTATCTGATCCCTCCATATATAGTTTTTAAATTATAATTTGGTATACAGCAGATAGAAATTATTTGAGGTAAATTATTTCAGCCACACTTTCACTATTAAATAATTGTATCTTTATCAAGAGGAAAGTTCTAGCTCAATGGAAATAATTTAAGAGTGAAGGAGACAACTTACCAAATAATCGAGGCATTGAACCGTCTGACATGCACAGAAAAAGAATGAAAAGATGGATCCTTTAATGAGCCAAAGTACGCATAAAGTCGTGTTCACCCTCCTGCCCCTCACACATACTCACACTGCTACACTGAAGAGCCAAAGAAATTGGTACCCCTGCCTAATATCATGAAGGGCCCCTGTGAGGACACAGGAGTGCCACAACATGACATTGCATGGACTCTACTAGTGTGGAGTGCTGGAGGGAATTGACACCATGAATCCTGCAGGGCTATCCATAAATCCATAAGAGTACGAGGGGGTGGAGATCCCTTCTGAACAGCATGTTGCAAGGCATCCCAGATATGCTCAATAACGTTCATTTCTGTGGAGTGTGGTGTCCAGCAGAAGTGTGTAAACTCAGAAGAGTGTTCCTGGAGCTACTCTGTAGCATTTCTGGATGTGTGGGGTGTTGCATTGTCTTGCTGGAATTGCCCAAGTCTGTGAGAATGCACAATGGACATAAATGGATGCAGGTGACCAGACAGGATGCTTAAATACTTGTCAGCTGTCAGAGTAATTTCCAGACATATCAGGGGGCCCGTATCACTCCAAATGCACATGTCCCACACCATTATAAAGCCTCCGCCCCATTACAGAGCCTCCACCAGCTTGAACTGCCCCTGCTGACTTGCAGGGTTTGTTGTTGTCTCCAAACCCGTACACATCTGTCTGCTCGATACAATCTGAAACGAGACTTGTCTGATCAGGCAACATGTTTCCCAGTCATCAACAGTCCAATGTCAGTGTTGATGGGCCGAGGCAAGGTGTAAAGCTATGTGTCGTGCAGTCATCGAGAGTACACAAGTGGGCCTTCAGCTCCGAAAGACCATATCGATGAAGTTCCATTGTATGGTTCACACACGACACTTGTTGATGGTCCAGCACGGAAATCTGCAGCAATTTGTGGAAGGGTTGCACTTCTGTGATGTTGAACAGTTCTCTTCAGTCATCTTTGGTCCTGTTCTTGCAGGATCTTTTCCTGACCACAGAAATGTTGGAGATTTTATGGACCACAGAAATGTTGGAGATTTTTTGTTTTACCAGATTTGTGATATTCAGGGGGCACTCATGAAATGATCGTACGGGAAAATCCCCACATCATCACTACCTCTGAGATGCTGTGTCCCATTGCTCATGTGCTGACTATAACACCACATTCAAACTCACTTAAATCTTGATAAACTGCCGTTGCAGCAGCAGTAACCGATTTAACAACTGCACCAGACACTTGTTATCTTATATAGGCATTGCCGACTGCAGCGCCGTATTTTGCCTGTTCAGATATTTCTGTATTTGAATATGCATGCCTATACCAGTTTCTTTGGTGCTTCAGTGTATATTGTGCCAGCTGAACATACAATCCTGTGTGTGCGTGTGCGTGTGAGCGCGCGCGCGTGTTTGCGCGCTTGTGGGGGACGGGGAGGGAGTATTTTGTTATAGAAGTACTGCTCTTCAGTACAAAGAATCCTAAAAGATGGATTAATTTCAGCAGTGTGAAATTCAGCATCGGATTCGTTAAGTAAACATTTATGCACATCTCAACTATGCCAGTGTTACTTAATGTAGTTGGCTAAAGGTGCTCACTGTGTAGTTACAGTTAGAAAACTAGAAAAGTGAAGCAGTCAACAACTGATGGTCGGACTGAAACTCATGGTGCTTCACTAAACATGTATTAATACTTCCTTTCTTCTGATCAGAGGAACTACCTCGTCCAACCTGTTACAGGAGAATCTATAATTGAATGTGAGTTTCAAAATACAGTCTAACATCTACAGTAATGACATGTATTGTTATGGAAGTAGTTACTGTTTGACAGCTGTAGTGACATTAGTGCTCCAAGTGGTGAGAAGTGTGGCTGTTTGTTTCATATTTTTTCTAGTTAATGAATGAAATAGTAATTACATTTTCTGCTCCAAAATTTAGTCTAATACAAAGAGACTCAAATGATCATAAAATAATTGTAAGCAAAGCTACAATTTATGAAACTAATAACTTAAGCTGCAGTGTAGATGATTTTTTTTTTTTTATTCTTACTCCACTGGAGCCGAGACACTGTAATAAACTTATTGTTTCACATTTATGAAGTATTGTAATGTACTTCCATGTATAAAAAGGGGTGACACACTATTTGTCATTTCATTCTGTTTTGTAATAATTAGGACAATGGTTGCCAAAAATAAACCTTACATAATTATTATTGTTCTATGTGGCATGAGTTACTTCAAGTTAATGGTGGAAGTATGCCTCAAAATTATTATGAAATGCTGATTACATTATGCCTCAAAATTATTGTAACAGGTGGATTACATTGTCACTGGGAAGGTACCCAGGTAACAAATTATAATGAAATGGAAATGTTGGACAAAAAGCTATATTAAACAAATGTTCATGAGTGCCTTATTAAAAGCATAATGGTTATTCACATAGAAAGCAGTGCTGAAATTAGCTTTTTGGGAAAAAAACCATTGCATATGCAGGAAGTTGAACCCCCAGTCAAAGACAAATGCCATGGTAAGAGCATAAACTTATATGAATTAGTAAATTTGCAATATGTGATCCCAGTAATAAACAAGTGGCATACAAATAATGAAAAGATGTAGGTAAGAACTAATTTCTTCTGTTGGTGTCAGTGTATGGAAGTGGGTGTGAAGGCCAAAGCGATATCATATTTGTAATAGTGAAGTACTCCATTTTAAAGAGAGAGAACTACAATAAACCTTAAATAATTACCAGAAGAGTAAAACTATTTTAGTCGATGTTTATGTTATTATAATTATGAAAAGGCAGGTGGAACCAGTAGTGAGGATGATTTGCTGCAGACATCACAATGAACATAAACTTAAAGCTTGTGTTGACCTAAACTTAAAGCTTGTGTTGACCAATGGGCAGAAACACAATTATTCAATTATTCAAACACATTCATGTGGCAGTTTTAGGTGGGGGATGTTTTGAACTATAGTTGCATGAGATATCAATTTTCTCATCAACAGTCACCTGAACTGAGCCTGCTGCTACACAGCCTATATCTTTGCTATCTGGATTGAAGGTGAGGAGGACACCTTATTCACATTCCCCCAGAACCTCAACTATTTCTCCCGCATTTGCTTCACCTGGTCCTACTCATCTCAACAAGCCACCTTCCTACATGTTGATCTCCACCTCAGAGATGGCTACATTAGTACCTCCATCCATATCAAACCTCTAACCACCAGTAATACCTCCACTTCGACAGCTGCCACCCGTTTCATACCAAGAAGTCCCTTCCGTACAGCCTAGCCACCCGTGGTCGTTGCATCTGCAGTGACGAGCAGTCCCTCTCTAAATATACCAAGGGTCGCACTGAAGTGTTCACTGACCGTAATTATCCTCCTATCCTTGTACAAAAACAAATCTCCCGTGCCTTATCTTTCAAGTCTCCCACCACCTCCCAAAATCCCAGAGTCCGGCCACAGAGGAGCATTCCCCTCGTAACTCACTACCATCCGGGACTGGAGCAACTGAATTACATTCTCCGCCAGGGTTTCGATTACTTCTCGTTGTGCCCTGAAATGAGAAAGGTCCTACCCACTATCCTTCCCACCCCTCCTACCGTGATATTCCCCCATCCACCGAACCTACACAATATACTCGTCCATCCTTACACAACCCCTGCTCCCAATCCCTTACCTCATGGCTCATACCCCTGTAATAGGCCTAGATGCAAGACCGGTCCCATACATTTTCCTACCACCACTCACTCCAGTCCACTCACTAACATTACCTATCACACCAAAGGTAGGACTACTTGTGAAACTAGTCATGTGATCTACAAGCTAAGCTGCAACCACTGTGCTGCATTCTATGTAGGCATGACAACCAACAACCTGTCTGTCCGCACGAATGGCCACCGACAAACTGTGGCCAAAAAACAAATGGACCACCCTGTAGCTGAACACACTGCCAAACATGATATCCCTCATCTCAGTGACTGCTTCACAGCCTGTGCCATATGGATCCTTCCCACCAACACCAGCTTTTCTGAATTGCGCAGGTGGGAACTTTCCTTACAGTACATCCTGCATTCCCGTAACCCTCCTGGCCTCAACCTTTGTTAGTCACTGTCCTCGACCATCCATCCCCCTCCCTGTTCCCATTCCAGCACCACACAGCCGTCATTTCACCGCCACACCCAGTCTTTTAATTTCTTTTATTTTTATTTCTCTCCTTTCTGCTACTTACTCCCTCCGCACCTTCTCTCCTACCTTCCATCTAAACTGCAACACTTCACTGTCCACCACTCCCACCATACTATCCCTCTCCCTCCCCACCCCAGCCTCCTCCTTACCCCCACCCAGTCGTCACTCCCATCATGCAGTGTAGTTTCAGCTCTCTGAGACTGCAGGTGTGTGTGCAAGCTGCACTTGTGTGTGTGTGTGTGTGTGTGTGTGTGTGTGTGTGTGTGTGTACTGCTCACAAAGGCCTTAATGGCCGAAAGCTATGATTGTGTGAATCTTTTTATTGTGCCTATCGCGGCTTGGCATCTCCGCTATATGGTGACTGGCAACTTTCCTTCTCTCGTATTGTTACCTATATCTTTTTATTTTTGTAATGCACCTTTTGGCTTTTATTGAAGGCTACCAGGATCTTGCTGCTCATTAAGATCTAGAATGTTTTTCATATTCCAGTCCAGTGAAAAAAGGGGGCCAGTCACTTAATTTTTCCAAATAGGAAAACAGAAATATCTGGAGCCTGACATGACAGTGTAGTGAAGAAAGTACATAACCTTTGATATGCTTTTGGGAAAGAATTAAAGGAGCAGCACAACTGCAATCACACAACAAACAGAGATTCTCGTTCTTCTGTCACCCATTGTCACTTTGTCATTGTGAACATCCTATGGACTGCCAGAAATGAGGGGAAACTTGAACTTAATTTTCACACCGTAAGCTCAGATAAATGACTTTGATGAATAACTGCGCTGGTGAAGTGAAGATGTGCAGTCCCCTTGAATAACACTTGGAGATGCGCACTCACCATATGCTACGATATGATGGCCTCATTTGACAGATACAATTTTGACTAGAAAACAACAGCCAGCTCACACAGTGCCAGGTAATAATCATAGCTACGACCCCATCAAACTTCTTTCTTGGTCATGCTGTGCCAGAGCTTAACCTTTGGGCAACACACTTGCTGACTTACATTTAGATAATAATCGACCACTACATAAGAAATAATGCAGCACACTGTGTTAGTGCGTGTGTTCAAAGGCTTGACACTGCATAAATTTCATTTATGGTGTTAGTTTGGTTGCCTTAGAGTAGCTCTGTTGGTCTGGTGACTAATGAATTATTATCAATTTATTGTATAAAAGTGTTACGAGTTACTAAAACTATAACTTTCCAATTGTGACTCTAGTGTTATGAATACCGTAACTTTGTGCATATTTTTATGTACTGACATTTGACTTAGTTTAACAAACCTATGGTGGTCTGTTGACTATCGCATTGTCTTCAGGGCCTTATCAGTTTGTTGCTTTCCTTCTTACTTTCTTTTTTTAATGATATTATAATGTTTACTATTTATCTATTATGAATTTTCTCTGTGTGAATGAAATTTATAATAAAATATTTTAAATTTGTCTGCTGTTACTGTGTTACATAGTATTACAATTGAACATTATTTCTTTAACAAATAAGAATTATCTGTTTCCTGTCTATGTGTATCCATTTTTCAATCATAGTTGAACTTGGAATAATCTCTAATAAGTGTTATGCAACTCGAAATATGTCATTTTTTATTTTGAAAACTAGAAACTAAAACTTGCTCTCGCATAAATCAGAAACTGGGCCAGAGAAATTTGGAATTTCAATCTTTAAATATCAAGGAAATCTTCTGATAAATCAGTTCAGGGAACTCTTCTGATAAAACATTCACCACTCTATCTGAATTGTGAGAACTATTTTAAAACTGATATGAACAATAAGATCCACATTCACCAGACATCATAGTCAACAGTTCTGCTTGATGCACTGCTATTGCAGTGGATGTTAAAATAAATTAGAGACATACAGTGTTAGATTTTACCTAACTAACCTGAAACATGCACATGGTAAATAAAACAGTGTGTATGGTTACACTTATATTTGTGGAGCAACTAGTTGGTTACAGTTTTAGAATGGAAGGATGTACATTTAGGAGATGTTACACTTTATATGTGTCGTATCAAGAGGATTAGAGTCATTGCGTTTTAAATAAAACAGTTACAAAGAAAAGTTTGTGGACAGTATATAAAGTTAAATTAGAATAGAAGAATCTCCTGCACTTCATTTCAAGAACACTGTCAATTCAGTCCATTGTCCTGAGTCAGCTTCTTTACGCTAGTATTTTGGTCTTTTGTGCAATGTTTTTTGCACTTTTCTTATGTGTGTTCTGGGGTTCATATTTATAAAGTTACTTCTCTCTGCAGGAACAAATAAAAATTGTGTGGCACACAGTTCGATTTGTAGGTTATTTTAATCATCTTTCCAGGATTGTAATCCGTGTGTTCTATAGCATTCTCCATAAAAAACTTCTAAGTTTTCTGTATACATTCGTGTTTGTCTATAATGATTAACAGGTTTACTTTACCTGCTTTAGAGGTCGTGGTGTTTCTATGTTTTTGTTTTGAATTTATTTCATTGAAATTGTGCAGCCTAATTTGTTTTGATACCTGTCGCATCACAACTCACTCAGGCAGGACCTGGGCCGGCGTACGTGGTCTTGCCAGAGGGCACTCTTCTCAACAGGTGCCATCTTATTCATGGTGCCGCAGCAGTTGCGCCACTTCATTCAGATCATTTGTTATAATTCAGAAAATCATCTTTACAGTTGAACATGATCAATATAAAGCTTTAAATGTTTTAGACTAATCATATCTAAAAATAATGGAGGGCAGATGCTCAAAATGTATGGTAAATAATCTTTTAAGATAACATAATGAGCACAAATTCCTCCCACCCTATACAACACAAGATGGCTTTCGTTAGCAGCAGAAGTAACAGACTTTTTAAACCACTCTTGATAGAAATTGAAAAGCAGCACATACGAGACATGCTTAAGCAGCTTGCAACAGCCAATGATTTTATACTGACTGACATAATCAAAATGGTTTAAATAATTAAAAGCAAAGTTTAACAATTTCCAAGAGGCTAAGTAATACGCAACGGAAATACAAAAAATACAATGCTTCCATACAGAGGAAACAAAAAAATTGAATTTTTTTTCTAAAACCTCAGTATAGCATTTCATACACAAGTTTCCATTAAATTGAGACTACACAATAGTATTGACTATGATGTGGAAAAATTAAGTGTAGCTGTTGAAGCATCTTCAGCTAAATCAGTTTACACCTTGAGAAAAGCTGCTTCAACATGGAGGAAATGTGAGATCTTTTAGTATTTTAGCATTTGAATAATTTTATAAGATTGTGTGGCAGTATACCCAGAAGAAGTTTAATGAGATTGTCACCAACCACAGGTGTCTACATATTTATGGGGTTGTAGCATAAAAAATAAAATGTATAGAGTGCAAAAACCCCTACATAGGACAGTCCAAACAGTTTCTATACATGGTTTAAGGAACATGTAGGCACGAATAATAAAACTGTGTTAGGTATACACCATAAACCATGCAAAGCACAGCACGCAAAATATACACCAGCGAATGAAAGTGATTCATGCTACCCCATAGAGGTATTTCCTTAACTTACTGCAGGAGCCTGAAATTTTAACTCATCGTTTGAAAGAGCAAACTGCCCAATGAACAAAACAATCATAAAATGCATAGTTTAAAGAAGTATATTTATACATTGCTGTACACACGCTGACAACAGTTACTCTGATACAACATTTCCACCGTGAGGTGAACCAACCTGGCAGCGATGAGGCCATCTCCAGCTGTAGAATGAGACTGTATGCTGTATTGATCAGAACACACACACACACCCACACACACACAATGGTCTTTGGTTGAATTCTGGCATAAGGAAGCATGCTCAGGATGTAGGGCAGAATAAACTGTGTTCCTGGTGTGAACCGCAAGACTCTTTTCTTTTCAAATTTACATACTGTTCATAAGTTTATCTTTGTAGCCTTTCTTATTTTTATTTAGTTTTTTAACACTCTCTCTTTATCATTGCAGTCTTTCAGACTATCCTGTATCTGCTGTCTAAATATATCGTGAAAGCCTGGCTTTCAGAAGCCGTATTGCAATATTCCATAATTTATCACCAATTGTGTAGTGGCGCCACCCGACGTTACTAAGGAAACAGGGTAGCTTGCACAACATTACTGTCGACTGCCGTGGAGCTGTGACTCAAATGGCACTTGTCGAGAGAAATGCCCTCTGATGAGACCATGTAAGCTGACCCGGGGAATGCCTGAGTGAGTTGCAATGCGATCTGTAGAGTGAGCAGCAAGTGTGCTATGGAGTTTCACTAAGGTGTTAATATTGAGAAACTTTGATAGGACGTGGACTGGATGCTACTTTGGAATATTGACTTAAGTTAGCTTGCACTGTTTCCGAGAAGCTGAGGTATGGTTGCACTCAGGAGTAATGGTCTAAGAAATGTTCGGAACCTCTGCTGTAACATGTAGCAGGCAGTTGGCACTTTACCCAGTAGAAATGCCAAATGTAACCGAGATTGTACTAAGCAACTGCTGCTGCCCCACCCACCAACCACCCCACTCCCCCCATCCCACACCCCCAGCCCCTACCCCCACCCGCCACCCCCATATAATGAAGTCTGAGATTGAACCTCTGCATCATATGCATGTGACCTCTGGAATAAGCAGCTTGCCTGTTCTATGTCAAACACATGTACGTCCATCACTCACCTGCAGGCAGGACCTACTCTCATCACTGAAGACAACAAAGCACCATTCCAGTCTCCAGTCTGACTTCCCGACTCCAGAGTAGCTGTGCTTGGTGGTGTTGTGGTAGCCTGACCAGAGGCACATGTGACCTTAATTTTGCTGCGAGCAGATGGTTCCCATTGGCCCGGATGATACAGCAGGTGCATCATGTGCCCGGATTCCATCCCTGGATGATGTTTGGTTAGCCACCACTGCATGCACAATGCTTTGAACCTGACAACTGCCTGTACTATACGAATGTCCAGAACATAGTCCACAAGTATGGAGATGCAGAAATGTTCCACAGACCGCTGTTGAAAGCAGTGACATAGCACCAGTATATTCTGCCCAACATGTACAGTAATCTGTTGATAGACTTCCAGCTTCCTTCATGCCTACAGTGTCTCTAGCGTCAAAACAGACGATGCAAGACAGTATTCTGACCACTGTCTGATTGCCAGTTACTCTAACAAAAATATCACTAACACTACAATCTCTCAGTATGCACAAATTATACCCCAGTGCTACTGAACACAGTCCATGAGGATGTTGCCTTTTAGAATAGGAGAATGTCTATACATCACTAGGGTGAAGTGATGTGTTGCACAGTGTGTACCAAAACAATGAATGATAATCATCACATTGAAAGTATTTGTTTTTATAGCTTGTCAGTCTAAAAAGGCATACTGTTTGGCAAGTGCGCAAATATTGATGGATGCCACAGGTTTGCACAAGGACAATGATAGCAGCTTTACTACAATTCACAGGACTTACTGGTTTAGCAGTTTATTCCATGCTGCCATGTCCTGGCCTGGAGATGTGAGGCATGCCATGGAACTGTGCACGCCATGACATTAAGAATAATGTTGTCTTTCAGAAAGGGCTAAGAGAACTATCATTAATGTTAAACAGAATGGATATAATTTTTTTTTATAGTGCTTGTATGAATACGAATCTTTATGAATTGTTTTTGTTTTGTAAGTGAAGGATCAATACAATCTTATTTTTGAAGAAATGCTGTCTCTTAATTGCTAGAAAGTTAAGAATTTGAATGAAGTTTACAGTTTCCAGCACCAAAAACGTTGCATTAGGGAAAGAGTCTACATAAAAGAAAAATTACATGGTTTGTGTGAACACTTAATGAAGATACAGCAGATCATAAATAAAAATGATGGTGATTGTAATCTAAACAAACTGTCTCACAGTAGGGAAAACATTGAAGTGTAACTTACCTTTACAAAAGATTGCAAGTAAGCATAGTAGATAAATTTTGCATTCTCTTCACTGCAGTTTTGATTAATATCCTTTGGGTAAAGAAAACATTACTCATGGCTTTCGGTGTTCAAAGTGTGTCCATTCTGGTGTGGCCTGTTGTTTGTATTGACCCCAATAAATTGTATGTTGTGTACTACTACAATCTTTTGTCAGATTAAAATTATATTAAAGTAGTGCATATTTTTGTGATTGTTGTTGAAAACTCAAAATTTCTACACTTTATTTTTTCAAGTTAAGTATCGGTTTCTGTATATTAAACCAGTTTTGGATATCAGATTGTCCACTGATGACTTTTACATTCAGCTTTAAAAATTTAATATAAATAAAGGCAACAATGGTGAAAGGCTTGTAATTTTGGTTATGCATGCTGTTATTTATTTCAGTTCTAAATTTGACATAGTGATGATTAAATTTTCGTTATATACAAAAACTAGAGATTTTCTTGATTGAACATTGCTGTGAAAATCAAGTATGTGTTACATGAAAAAATGTGTCCCAAAGAAACTGCTGTCAGGGAATCCCATATCCACAGTTTTCCATACAGATAGTTGGTACTCCTTGTCTTTCATGACATACTTTTCTGTTTAGTATTTTCCCTGACAGAGGGCTTGCTGGGTCTGAAAACTTAGTTTGATTCCTTTATGAGTGTTATAGCAAACCATATTAGTAAGTGGTTCCTTTGTGTACATTTGCTTATTGTTGTTTATCAAAATAAAATTGTCTCTCTCTCTGAGCTACCATTTTTTAAAAGTAGCTTTTAAAAATTATGATAAGTAAAAGGAAGAACTGTGTAATACTCATAATTTTGATATGTTAAAATTTCTAATGGTTTTGTTTCAGAATCAGTCGAAAAACCTGAAGAAGTATAAGATCCTAGCAGCTGTGCCAAAAACACAATCAGCATTTCAGGTAACTTGCTTTAACTGGTTTTTAACTTTTAAACATCACCTACAATTGATACTATCCTTCTCCTGAATCCTATATCTGCCATGTGTCTTGTATCCTATCTGGATGAACAGATGATAGCCAACTACCCTTTTCTCAAATCTTACATCAGCACCAACCCCTGTGAGTCACATGTGCCAATCCTGTGGCCTGCAACTGGGAATAAAATCGATACTGTTGTTTCCCCATGGGTGTTCTCAGCACATACTGTGTGCGTGCGTGTGCGTGCATCAATGTGCAGAGTGGGACAAAGTGACGGGCATCCAGGATAGTTACATAATTGTATAAATGAGGACCAAATTTAATCTGCTAAAAATCCCTTGGCATTTATTTTATTTATAAGGGATGCATATGGTGCACCTAAAGGAGTTGCCATGAGTTTAGAGGGGCTGTTATGGCCAGAGTTCAGGAGGGAACCTAGGAGAGCAGGGGAGGGACACGTCAGAAGACAGCAGCCAAGACACTGGAAATTCTCTGCCCAGATCTGTGAACATGTGATTGTTTCCTACTCTCCTACTAGTTAAGGATTGTGACCAAGGCTTTGCCAAGGCATCTCTCCACCAGCAATCCTCACCATGAGAACCCTACTAAGCCTAGTGGGTGGGACAATAAAATGCTGTGAGCTGTTTCTCAACGGTATCAAACATAATTACTGGAACAATCCAGGAAATAAAAAATTTGGATATTTTCTTCCTGACCCCTCCAATTGGGTCGCCCATTGTGCACTCCTCGACCCCCTTCTGTAGAATTGGAGCAACGAGTTTACAAAAGTAGTGAATTGTGGAAGGCTCTTTTGGACAGACTGTTCATCGATAGAGGCCGTACAAGCTGCAGGAGTGTAACAGTTGTTATTGTATAATAATTAATTTTGTATTTAGGACAAAGATTTACAATATTTATAGTCGTTAAGTGCTTCTTGGGGCACAATTAGTTACAGGGAAATTGTCATTAAAGAATCATTCTTACAAAGTCGAGCAGATTTGTGGCTGCTGAGGGTTGATGATGCCTGTCAGGCTGCTTGTGCCCTATGAACCATATTCTATAGGAAATGCAACACTCCATCTGGAGGGCATTAGAGGGAAATCGGGTGGTGTTTAAAGAGTAAAGAGGTCCAATTTAAATGATGATTGGTGGTTTAGGTCATCGGTACCCTCAAATTTATAGAGGGACCTTTCAGTAAGTTACCAAATGATTGAATTCTTTCAATGGTTCCACTAGAAAGGAGTATGGAGGGGTGAATCTTATAACTAATACAGTTTTGTTAATACTTCTCCTTTTGTCAAAGGCATCTTTAAAATTCCTATTCTATTTACCAAAGGAGGCTTAAGAAAAAGAACGATTGCAATTGATGCTAAAACTCTAATTTTAGATTTTGGATCAGTATGCGCAATAGGGGCAGTTAATCTGTAAGTGTTTTATCTGCTGTTAGTCCCTGTTATAGTGGTTGTAACCTAGCCCCTTTAAGGTGAAAACAAATTATGCAATGTCCAAGGCCATCTACTCTACAAAATGCATCTGGTCTCTTATACCAAGTATCACTCAGTGTACCAGGCAATCCAGTGCATTGTTCATTGCTATAGCCCAGGTAGAAATATGTGTCAACATGACCTGCTTCCGCGATGTGGAGGTATGCCAGCCCTGGATTGAATCTGCGTGGTGGATTAACAATGAGGTATTGGTGTGCCAGCGACCATGGATGTGGTGTTTTAGGCAGTTTTCCACATCCCACTTGTTGAATACCAGGATGGTTCCCATGTTCCACCTCAGAAACATGCTGTGCGAACATTTGAATATTTTCTCACACTTGCACACAGAATGTACTCTGTACGCAAAGAGACTGGGTACACTGCTTCTGGTCCTCAGCTCATGGTCTAGTGGCTAGCATTGTTGCCTCTGGATTACCAGGTGCTGGGTTTGATTCCCAGCCAGGTTGGGGATTTTCTCTGCCTGGGGACTGTGTGATTGTGTTATCCTCATCATTTCAGCATCATCATCATCATCATCATCATCATCATCATCATTCGTGACAGTGGCTACATTGAATTGTGTAAAAATTGGACTGTGTAAAAATTGGGTCTTTGCACGGGTGCTGATGACAGTGGAGTTGAGCACCCCAAAACCAAACCAAACCAAACCAAACCAAACACTGCTTCAGTTCTTGGGGGTGAACAGGAGACTGATGTCCTTAGCTGTTTGGTCAGCTTAACATCCAATAAGAATCAGAATCATAAGTGATGTGGTTGTCAAATGTTTGTAACAGATGGTCATCAGTAAAACTGAGTGGCATCGAGAGTGTACCACCAAGGGTAATTTAGTTTAAGAGTGTGTGTGATGATACCACAATGGGAGCTGTTAAACAGCAAATCGCTACCAGAGTAACATGAGGCTTCAGGGACGAGCTCATGACCAAAACAGAGTAGGGTAATGATTAATGGTACATGCACTAAGAACAACTGTCTGTTACTAAGAGGAGTAAATCCTGGTTCTCATGAGAAATCAAAACTGGCATTTGTAATCTGAAAAACTACAGTGTAAGGCTCAAACATCAGTATTACAGACTGGAGAGGAAGGAAAGGCAACGTAAAACAGACATCTGTGATGCAGTATAGCTGAATGCTGGTGCTGACAGCTTTATGCTTGTGGTTTATTGTAAGGAAGATTGTATATAATGAATGATGCTTGGGGAATTTTGGTGGGTAAATTGGTAGGGATGTTCTGGGCAGGACTGAAAAGCACAGCCAACTGTTTGACCCTCAGTGTCCCAGGAAATCCAGTGCATTGTGCATTGCTAAAGCTTGCCTGCTTTGCAGCAGTTACAAGACAGGTGTTCGCAGAGGAGGATAGGGAGGAGTCTAGGTATGCATTATATAAGGTCTGCCACAGTCCAGTGGTAGGAGTGAAATGACTTTAGCGAATGAATGTGTGTCAGCTGACAAGAAGGTAAATAAAAAAATTTTTATGTATCATCTTGAGTGATAGCTGTGTGGCAAGATATGTCGAAATATAAATTTTTTTACTTACTTCGGTAATATAGATGGCATTGTAGTTAATAACCAGTGGCAGTTCCATTTCAGTTGCCTATTTTCCACAGGTTAATCACTTTTCACTATAATACTGCTTGTCAGTTGAAACACATGACAAATTGTGGTACCCCTTGGGGAAATGACAGTAACGGACGCGAAAGGACACAATATGCACTCTGTGTATGCCTGTCAAGAGAGCAATGATTGAAGCATTCAGTCCATAGCAGATTCTTGTCAAATGATCTTCCACAAAACCCAAAGAAATTGTGGTTGTATCTAAAGGCTGTTAGTGGCACCAAATTTAGCATCCAGTTCCTAGTGAATGAAATAGGAACTGAAATTGAGGGTAGCAAAGCAAAAACTGAAATGGTTAACTCCATTTTCAAATGTTCCTTTACAGAGGAAGTCCTAGGAGAATTGCCCCAGTTTAAATTCGTGCCACTGAAAAGATAAGTGAAGTATTAGTGTCAGTAGTGTTAAGAAACAGCTGAAATTGTTAAAACTTAACAAAGCTCCAGGACCTGATAGAATCTTTATGGGATTCTGTACTGAATTTGAAAGTGAGTTAGCCCCTTTTTTTTAACTGTAATCCATCCTAGATCCCTTGAACAAAAAACCATACCCAGTTCATGGAAAAAAGCACAGGTCACACCCGTCTACAAGAAGGGTAGTAAAATGATTCTCAAAGCTACCATCCATGTCCTTGACATTGATTGGTTGTAGATTATTAGAACATATTCCAAGCTGACAACATAATGAGGTATCTTGAGCAGAATGACCCCCTCAATGCCAACCAGCATGGATTCCGAAAACGTCAATCATGTGAAACCCAACTCTCACTTTTCTCACATGACATACTGGAAGTGCTGGATCTCAGCAGTAAGGTAGATGCAGTATTTCTTGATCCTGGATAAGCATGTGACTCAGTACTACACCCATGCATATTGTCAAAAGTACAATCATATGGGACATCAAGTGAAATTTGCGTCTGATTGAGGACTTTTTGGTAGGAAGAACACAGTATGTTATCTAGGATGGAGAGTTATTTTCATATGTGGTAGTAACTTCAGGTGTGCCCCAGGGAAGTGTGTTAGGACCCTTGTTGTTCATGTTGTATATTAATGATGCTTTGCTGATAATGAAGTTATCCATAATGATTTACTGTCTGAAAGAAGCTGCATAAATATTTAGTCAGATCTTGATAAGATTTCAAAGTGGTGCAGAAATTGGCAACTTGCTACAAAAGTTCATAAATGTAAAATTGTGCACCAAGTTTCACAAAATGAAAAAAAAGTGGTATACTAGGACTATAATATCAATGAGTTACTGTTGGAATTGGCCAACTCATAAAAATGCCTGGGTGTAACACTTTGTGGGGATATGAAATGGAATGATCACGTAGGCTTAGTTGTGGGTAAAGCAGATGGTAGACTTCCATTTGTTAGTAGAATACTGGGGAAGAGCAATCAGTCTACAAAGGAGATTGCCTAAAAATCACTCTTGTGACCAATTCTAGAACATTGGTCAAGTGTGTACGATCTCTACCAAATAGAATTAACAGGGGATATTGAATGTATTCGGAGAAGGGCATCAAAACTGGTCAAAGGTTTCTTTTCACCTTGGGAGAGTATCACAGAGATACTGAAGGAACTGAACTGGCACTCTCTGAAGATAGACGCAAACTATCCTGAGAAAGTCTATGAACAAAATTTCAAAAACCAGCTTTAAATGATGACTGTAGGAATATGCTACAACCCCCCTCCTTATCGCACACACAGGATCGTGAGGACAATATTAGAATAATTACAGCATGCACAGAGACATTCAAACAATCATTTTTCCACACTCCATACATTATTGGAATGGCAAGAAACCCTAATAACTGGTACAATGGGACATACCATCAGCCATTCACTTCATGGTGGTTTGTGGAGTATAGATGTAGACGCAGATGTAGAAATATGGTAGCATCCAGAATGTGCTGTGCAACTGATTTATATTACAAAAATCTTCACATAAAAATATGACATACTTTGCTCAGATAAAAATCCAAGTGGGCACACTCTATGACTAAGTGAAACATATGATGCATACACTATCCTTCAACAAGAAGACAGGGGTATATTTCACAGTACAAATACTGTGCAGTACTAGATGAACATTGACCTACCCACACAGCCAGAGAATGTGGTGCAGATATTGTCCACCTCCTTTGTCAACAAACTAAGTAGACCAGCCCATAGGCACTCTCTGGCAACTGAAATAAAATTCATGTAGATACAGTTCAGGATTGATACTGGTAATTCATTTACAAATCACAGCCTGACAACAACCTAAGTGTGGCCCATTACCAAATCAATCTGTAATTTTAGTAAGCATCTTTAACTGTGATAGATAATATACAAAGCATTAAAACATACAGAAAAAAGTACACATTGACAGTGAAGTCATAGAACAAGTTGATGAGTTTTTGTATTTAAGGTAGTTAAAGAGAATTATGGGATCACCAGAAAAAGAAATAAACAAAGAATAGTAATAATGCAGAGCAATTTTTTAAAATTAAGTAGAATTGTCAGAATTGGCAATTCCTAAGTGTCTGAAAAAGTCTATTGTCAGTGTATATTTGAGTTATCAGTGTGAGACATAGACTTTTAATGTGAAAACCATTCAAAAATCAAGGGGTGCTCAATGATCAATGGAGATATGCATATTGGGAACTATCAAGAAAGGCAGGAAAACAAACGAATGGTTTAGGGAACAGGCTACGGTGGAAGATGTTATGACGGTAATGAAAATGAAATGGGGACATGGGACATGTAACCAGGTGAATGGAATGGAAATGAAATGGAGGTGACTGGCATATGTAACCAGGTGAATGGATGAGAGATGAACCAAGAAAATTCTTTACTTATGTTAAAGGGGGGCAGTGCTGTGACTTTGGTGGCTGAATAATCATCTCATCTAAGGTGGGGAAGCTCTTACATTTGCAAGCGGAAAGTGTTAGGTCATCCACAAGACTGTAGGGTTTGGGATTGTGGGTAGCAGGGGAGGGGGAGAGGGGAGGACAACAAACTAAATATTGGAAGACTATTAAGAAATCTGTGTGGAAAGAGGTAGAGAAGCCATAATAGGCCCAGAAAGGAACTGGGTTATGTACAAGAAGAGTAACAATAGAAGAAATAAACAAGGGAAAGGAAAAGGGAGGGAGGGGTGTAATGTAATGAAATGGGGTAGGATAAAGTCCAGACAGTGAGGGGCAAATACAGGATCCTAGTATAGATTTTGGCCAGAAAGGATGCAGAAGAAGAGGATGAATGAAGATGATTTCTAGTGGCCAATCATAGAGGAGTCTGTGTTGAGAAGACGTGGAAACAAATGGCGCTTGTTGGAAATCAACAGTTATTGAAATTTCTCACTTTGTTGTGTGTAGCAAGCTCGCCCACTTGAAGGCAACCACTATGGCTGCTTATAAAAGTGTGCAATAGGTATTTAGTTGTGCACACACACTTTGCTGAGCAACAGCTGCACTAAATATAATATATGAATGTATTGATATATTGAAAAAGAAAGATGATGAGACTTACCAAACAAAAGCGCTGGCAGGTCGATAGACACACAAACAAACACAAACATACACACAAAAATCTAGCTTTCGCAACCAACGGTTGCCTCGTCAGGAAAGAGGGAAGGAGAAGGAATGACAAAAGGATATGGGTTTTAAGGGAGAGGGTAAGGAGTCATTCCAATCCCGGGAGCGGAAAGACTTACCTTAGGGGGAAAAAAGGACAGGTATACACTCGCGCACACACACACACACACACACACACACACACACACACACACACACACACACACACACACATATCCATCCGCATATACACAGACATATATGCGGATGGATATGTGTGTGTGTGTGTGTGTGTGTGTGTGTGTGCGCGAGTGTATACCTGTCCTTTTTTCCCCCTAAGGTAAGTCTTTCCGCTCCCGGGATTGGAATGACTCCTTACCCTCTCCCTTAAAACCCATATCCTTTTGTCTTTCCTTCTCCTTCCCTCTTTCCTGACGAGGCAACCGTTGGTTGCGAAAGCTAGATTTTTGTGTGTATGTTTGTGTTTGTTTGTGTGTCTATCGACCTGCCAGCGCTTTTGTTTGGTAAGTCTCATCATCTTTCTTTTTAAATATATTTTTCCCACGTGGAATGTTTCCCTCTATTATATTCATATCATTAATATTGATATATTGATATTGAGTATATTGATTTGTGATAGTAGCAGTGTGATAGAATGTGCTGATGACGCATTTAGTAGATGAATGAAGGCAACATTTTTCCACTCGTACTGTATATATGAGGTGCTACCCAAAATATCTTAGAATTTCATTTTAAGAATTATAAAACTGTACTTATGTCCTCCATCACCTTCAGAATACTAACCTCGGACATGTATCCAATGATTCCAGCATTGGTCCCATTTTTGGAAGTACTCTTGGAAGTCTGGAGGGTGAAGGGTGTTCAGGACCTGTTGCAATTCCACTTGGATGTCTTCAGTTGAGTCAAAAAATCACCTGTTTCAATGCAATTTTCATCTTGGGCAACAGATAGAAATCGCTCGGGGCCAGGTCTGGCAGGTAGGGAGGGTGGAAGACCATTGCCATAATGTTTTTGACCAGGAATTCCTTCACAGCGAGCGAGGTTTGCACAGATGTGTTGTCATGGTGTGTCAACCAGTCTTTCTGTTTGGACAACTCTGGACATTTGCAACAAATATTTTCCTTCAGTCACCTCAAAACCTCACAGTAAAACTGCCCATTGAAAGTCTGACTACATGAAACAAACTCCTTATGCACTATTCCCCAAACATCTGGGGGGGGGGGGGGGGAATCAGCATTGACTTCATGTTGCTGTGAACTTGTTGAGCTTTTTTTGGCCTTGGAGAAACTGGCATTTTCCAATGTGATGATTGCTGCTTTGTTTCAGAGTCATAACTGTAGACCCAAGATACATTACCTATTATGGTTCTGGATAAGAATTTTGGACACTCTCAAATTCTTTAGTGTAGCTCAGTGCATGTATGAATCCTGGGGTTTCATTTGTTGATACTGATAAGGCGAGGGACAAACTTTAGTACAATTTGTCTCATGTTCAGTTCAATGGCTAGAATTAATTGACATGTACCATACAACAGGTTAAGTCTGTTGCAGAAATTATGAATTGCCTGCCTTCGGTCTTCGTGAATCACATCATGCACTTTCATGTTCATTTCTGATGTTGTGCATGGTGACAGTTGACCAGAATGTTTGTCATCTTCCACAGATTCTTGGCCTTCCTGGAAGCACTTGAACTACTTACATGATCTTGCTTGACTCAGTACATTCTTAACAAATGCCTCTGTCAGCATGCAGTGGGTTTTGGATGCAGTTTTCACAACTTGAAACAGAATTTTATGCAAATCCATTGCTGCTTTACGTTATCCATTTCACAATTTGCAGAAGCACTGAAACATGTCCTGACATGCACCACTACAACTCACAACTGTGTGCACTGAAGATGACATAAATTTATTACACAGTAGCAAAGCCATGTACTTTGAGACATCTAGCAGAAGAATGTTGTACTGCCACTAGTTTGACCAGTACAATGAAATTTTTGGATATTTGGGGTAGAGCCTTGTGTATTAAGACCTCTTCTTATTTACACAACTAGCTTTGTACAAGAAGGGAAGCAAAATGGAATGCGGTAACTACAGAGGAATCAGCTTGTTGAATGAAACGTAGAAGGTGCGGTCCATCATTATCCTCAGAAAATTGCAACCATTAATACAGAACAACATACAGGAGTACTAAGTTGGCTTTCGACCAAACAGATCGTCAATAGATCACATTTTCACACTACCCCCCAGGGGGTCCACAACTCTTTTGTGGATACGTGCGTAGCGAGCACGGGACCCCGAGCTAATGTGGCCCTCCTTCCTTTCCAGGCTGCATACCTTCCTTTTCCGCATCCTTCCCTCTCCCCCATCTTCGCCTCTCCTCCCCTCGCCTCTGGCTCTTTCCTTCTCTTTCTCCCCCTCTGGGAGTATGGTTTGTGCCTACGTCCGGAGACGGACGCTCGTAAATGTACCGCATTCTTCGCCTTCTCTGCTTGTCTGTCTTCATCCTTCCTTTGTCCTTCTCTTTTCCTTACCTCTTCTCTTTACCCTTTTCTCCGCTGCAGCGTTTGAACCCTCTCCTCTTTCCTTTCCCTTTCTTTGTTTTTCCCTTTCTCTTTCTTCCTCCCTGTGCATGTCTGAAGGCCGACCTGCGCATTTTTGTGTGTAGCTGGTGACGGGGTAACGCATAATTCCCCGCCCCGGGTAGACAGGTAGGACACGTACGTACCCCCTGGTAACGGCCAGGCCCAGGGAGGGGTGATTACCCGAGCTGATACCTTCCGAAAGTGCCGATTGGTCCCTCCATCCGTTTGTCGGGAGGTGTGACCTGAGGTGTGAACAATCACCTAAGGCGGGAGTGCCCTCAGAGAGGGCCCCCACAAGGGAGGAGCGCGCCATCGGAGACGCCGGTAATCATGGGGGATTCTTCCGCAATGGTTTCCTCATCTTCCACTATGTCTGCTCACAAGCGTAAGTTCACTGAGTCTCAGCCACAGACAGTTCTTCCATCGTTGCCACAGTTCCTTGTTGTTTCTCGGTCTGACGAAGGTCACGACTTCTCCACGGTCAACCCTTTCATTATTCAGAAAGGTGTCGACGCAATTGCAGGTCCTGTAAAGTCTTGTTCCAGATTACGGAATGGCACCCTGTTGTTAGAAACAGTCAGTGCCCTCCAGGCACAAAAATTACTGCGTACTTCACTGCTCCACACCTTCCCTGTCCGGGTTGAAGCGCACCGCACTTTAAATTCCTCGCGTGGAGTCGTTTATACACGCTCCCTCGATGGATTGTCTGACGCAGAAATTCAGCACTACCTGTCTGACCAGGGGATAACGGCTGTTCATAGAGTTATGAAAAGGGTTGACACGAACATCATTCCAACCCGCACTGTCTTCTTGACATTTGACAAAGTTCAACTCCCATCCAAAATCAAAGCAGGCTATGAGATAATTTCCGTTCGTCCTTATGTCCCAAACCCTACGCGTTGCTATCGGTGTCAGCGGTTCAATCACACCAGCCAGTCTTGTTCCAATCCAGCCAAATGTGTTACGTGTGGCAAGGATGCCCATGAGGGTGCTTGCCCACCTCCATCCCCTCGCTGCATCAACTGTATGGGTGACCACGCTGCTTCCTCTCGAGATTGCCCCGTTTTTAAGGACGAAAAGCTCATCCAGGAAATCAGAGTGAAGGAAAAGGTGTCGACCTTTGCTGCTCGAAAATTATTCACCAGTTGACAGCCCACCGTGCCTCAGACAGGAAAATACAGCACTGTCCTTGCTTCTCCTCGGCCAACAAAGGAGGCGGCCACGCAGACTTGTGACCTCACCTTTAGTGCCACGATCGTCAGATCGGCCAGCGCAAAGATCGCCCGTTCAACCTCACCACTTTCGCCTGCCCACTCTCTGGCTCACCCTTCGTCGGGTTCTGCTAAATCTCGAGCCCAAAAGTCAGACACCAAGACTTCAAAAAAAGATCATACTCGTGAAGATTTTTTATGTACCCCAACTTCACAACCATCGGTTCCTCCTTCATCTAAACATCATTCTTCCAAGAAGGCTACAAAGAAACCCAGTTCATCTCCTTCTCCGCCAAGGCGTGTCCCATCTACAGCACCACCTGGCGGAAATCGCCCTCGGCGGTCTTTTGTGTCGCCGAGGCACACTGCTGGCGGCCGATCAACCGGCCGATCGCTGGTGGCGGGAGCTGCTCCTGAACAACCTATGGATCAGGATCTTCTGCCTTCGGCTGAATGCCATTCCATGCTGTCGGTCGCAAGCTCTGAGCAGTCGTTGAGTTGACAGCAACCTTCGTCACATTCCTCCATTTTCTGTTCACCCTATGTCCATTATCCACTGGAATATCCGCGGCATTCGAGCCAATCGGGATGAGTTGTCGATCCTCTTACGATCCTCCTCGCCGGTCATCTTCTGTCTTCAGGAAACAAAGCTGCGTCCCCATGACCGCTTTGTTCTCCCTCATTTTCAGTCCGTCCGATATGATCTCCCCTCTGTTGAAGGCACTCCAGCCCATGGAGGACTCATGATTCTTCTCCATGATACTCTCCATTATCACCCAATCCACTTAAACACTTTCTTCCAAGCTGTCGCCGTCCGTCTTTCCCTTTCTGGATACACGTTCTCTCTTTGTACTGTATACATTCCATCGTCCACACCAATGGCACGAGCTGATCTCCTTCATCTTCTTGGTCAGCTTCCACCCCCCTATTTGCTGATTGGGGACTTCAGTGCCCACCACTCGCTTTGGGGGTCTCCACATCCTTTTCCACGTGGCTCACTCTTGCTAGACGTCTTCCACCAAGCGGATCTAGTTTGCCTCAACACTGGGGTCCCTACATTTTTGTCTGCCTCCACGACAAATTTATCTCATTTGGACCTTGCGGTCGGTACTGTTCCGCTAGCTCGGCGCTTCGAATGGTTCGCCCTTGATAATACACACTCGAGTGACCGCTTTCCATGTGTCCTTAGACTGCAGCCTCAACTGCCATATATGCGCCCGAGACGCTGGAAGTTTGCCCAGGCGACTGGACACTTTTTTCGTCTCTAGCGACATTCGATGACCGTCACTTTCCCAGCGTCGACGATGACGTCACACATATTACCCATGTTCTTCTTACAGCTGCGGAACGTTCAATACCACGCACCTCCGAATTGCCCCGGCACCCCCCAGTTCCTTGGTGGAACGAGGCATGCCGTGACGCAATACGTGAGCGGCAACGTGCTCTCCGCGTTTTCCGCCACCATCCTACTTTGGCCAACTGTATCCGCTATAAGCAGTTCCGAGCGCGATGCCGTCGTGTCATCCGCGATAGTAAGAAGGCAAGCTGGAAATTCTTTATTAGCTCATTTAACACCTTCACTCCCTCCTCGGAAGTTTGGAGTCGGCTTCGACGGTTCTCAGGCGCACCTAGTTTCTCCCCGGTCTCTGGGCTCACTGTCGCGCATGATACATTAGTGGACCCCGTCGCAATTTCTAACTCATTGGGTCAGCACTTTGCTGAGATTTCGAGCTCTTCAAATTACCTGCCAGCGTTTCTCCCGAAGAAACGTGCAGCGGAAGTGCGACCTCTTGCTTTCTCCTCTCAAAATCGCGAAAGCTACAATACTGTTTTCTCCATGCGGGAACTCCAACATGCACTCTCTTCTTCTCGCTCCTCCGCCCCAGGACCGGATGGTATCCACGTCCAAATGTTGCTGCATTTATCAACCCATAGTCTGCGTTACCTCCTTCGCCTTTATAATCGAATTTGGACCGACAGTACTTTTCCCAGACTATGGCGGGAAGCTATCGTCGTTCCTGTTCCGAAACCTGGAAAGGACAAACATCTCCCCTGTAGCTATCGCCCCATTTCTCTCATGAGTAGTGTCTGTAAGGTTTTGGAGTGTATGGTGAATTACCGTTTAGCTTGGTGGCTGGAATCCCACAGTCTTTTAACACCTGCCCAATGCGGATTCCGAAAGCATCGTTCTGCAGTTGACCATCTTGTTGCTCTCTCCACTTATATCATGAATAATTTTCTCCGGAAACGCCAAACAGTAGCAATATTTTTTTATCTGGAGAGAGCATACAATACCTGTTGGAGGACAGGTATCCTCCACACACTGTTCTCTTGGGGCTTTTGAGGTCGGCTGCCTCTTTTTCTTCACAAATTTATGGCAGAGCGCACATTTAGGGTGCGGGTGAACACTACTCTCTCCCGTACTTTCTCCCAAGAAACGGGGCACCCCAGGGCTCCGTGCTGAGTGTTGTACTGTTTGCCATTGCCATCAATCCAATTATGGATTGTCTCCTTCCTGATGTCTCGGGCTCCCTCTTTGTGGACGATTTTGCGATCTACTACAGCTCTCTACGGACCAGCCTTCTTGAACGACGTCTTCAAGGATGTCTCGATCGCCTCCGCTCTTGGAGCATCGACACCGGTTTCCGTTTTTCTCCCAGTAAGACCGTTTGTGTTAATTTTTGGCGATGTAAGGAGTTTCTTCCACCCTCCTTACATCTAGGTCCTGTCAACCTTCCGTTTTCAGACGTCGCTAAATTCTTGGGTCTTATGTTTGACAGAAAACTGTGCTGGTCCTCCCACGTTTCCTATCTTTCGGCTCGCTGTCTGCGATCCCTCGACACCCTCCGTGTCCTGAATGGTACCTCCTGGGGAGCAGACCGAGTGGTCCTTCTCCACCTCTATCGCGCCTTAGTGTGCTCGAAATTGGACTATGGAAGCATAGTCTACTCCCCTGCTCGGCCGTCTATTCTTCGGCGTCTCGACTCTATCCACCACCGTGGATTACGTTTAGTGTCTGGAGCTTTTTACACTAGCCCTGTGGAAAGCCTTTATGCTGAGACTGCTGAACCTCCACTGTCCAATCGGCGAGCAGTCCTTCTGAGTCGTTATGCTAGCCATCTGTCTTCCATGCCTGCTAATCCAGCCCATGACATTTTCTTCAACGCCTACTTTGATGTAGGGTATGCAGGCTGCCCCTCCTCCCTACTACCACCAGGAGTCCGCTTCCGTCAACTGCTCCATTCTCTTTCCTTCCGCTTTCCTAAAACCTTCTTGACAACTTGGGGTACAGCACCACCTTGGCTCCGTCCCCGGATCTGCCTGCTCCGAGACCTTTGTCGATTTCCCAAGGATGGTACCCCTTCACTTGTTTATCGTCGGGCATTTGCTGCTCTATGTGCACAAATGACGGACGCCACATTTATTTACACCGACGGCTCGAAAACATCATTAGGTGTAGGGAGTGCCTATATTGTTGGCGACACCCCAAATCACTTTCGGCCTCCCGACCAGTGTTTGGTTTATACTGCGGAGCTTTACGCTGTTCTCCAGGCTGTCCACTACATCTGCCGCCATTGGCGGATACACTATGTTATCTGCTCAGATTCTCTCAGCTCTCTCCTCAGTCTCCAAGCTCTTTACCCTGTGCACCCTCTGGTCCACCGGATTCAGGACTGTCTGCGCTTGCTCCACCTGGGGGGCGTCTCGGTGGCGTTCCTCTGGCTCCCGGGACACGTTGGTATCTGTGGAAATGAGGCGGCCGATATTGCAGCCAAGGCTGCAGTCTCTCTTCTTTGGCCAGCTATTCAATCGATTCCCTTCGCCGATCTACAGAGCGTTTTATGTCGTCGTGTTGTTCATTTATGGCATGCGCATTGGTGGACACTTCCCCAAAATAAATTGCGGGACGTGAAAACTCTTCCTTGTGCTTGGACCTCTTCCTCCCGAACACGTCGTCGGGAGGAGGTAATTTTAACTAGACTCCGGATAGGGCACTGTCTTTTTAGCCATCGACATCTTTTAAGCAGCGATCCTCCCCCACTCTGTCCCCACTGCTCTCAGCTGTGGACGGTAAGACACCTTATAATTGAGTGCCCCTATTTTAATCCGTTACGCGCACGTCTACAGCTGTCGCTTGATATATCATCCATTTTAGCAGATGACACGCGCTCGGCCGATCGCGTTCTAGAGTTCATTAGTGCCAGTGAAATGACGTCAGTCATTTGAGGCTTTTTTTGGGGACAACCATCCCCTTTCTGTAGTGGATTTTTAAGCCTTCCTTCTGCTTTTAGTTTCTCCAATATTATGACTTTCGTTCCCATTGCTGCTGGTTTCCATTTTCGGTTTTTTACTGCTTCCTAAGTCACAGACCGGGCGCTAATGACCATAGCAGTTTGGCGCCCCAAAACAAAAAAAAATAAATAAATAAATCACATTTTCACACTAAGACAATTGTTTAAAAAACATTGGGAATATGATAAAGATATCTACAGCCTGTTCGTCGATTTTCAACGTGCATATGACAGCATCCACAGGAATAGCCTATACAATGAAATACGGGACTTCAGACTCCCTGAGAAGCTAGTGAGAATGGTGCAAGCTTGTATGGAAGGGTCAAAGGCAGCAGTATGTTTCCGAGGAGCCACATCAGAAACATCCGAGATTGAGACAGGCCTCAGACAAGGGGATGCTCTCTCATGTGATCTGTTCAATGTCATCTTAGAGAAAGTAATAAAAGAGTGCAGGCAACAGGAGTGGGCTGGAGTAGAGATGGACGGTAACTTCAATTGTCTCGCATATGCAGATGACATGGTACTATTAAGTGAATCAAAGCACGAGTTGAAAGAAATGTACCAGCAAATGGACAATTATGCACAGAAGGTAGGGCTCAAAGTGAATCGAGACAAAACAGAGTTCATGCAGTTAGGAAGAAGACAAGAGCAGATAGAATTTCTTGAGATAGATGGCAAGAGAAGCAGGAGATTAGTGTTTAACATCCCCTCGACAACGAGGTCATTAGAGATGGAGCGCAAGCTCAGGTGAGGGAAGGATGGGGAAGGAAATCGGCCGTGCCCTTTCAAAGGAACCATCCCAGCATGTGCCTGAAGCAATTTAGGGAAATCAGAGATGGCAAGAGGTTCAAGAGAGTAGACCAGTTCAAATACTTGGGATTGTGGTTTACCACGGACAACAACATATAAATGGACATCAAGGAAAGAATAACAGTGGGAACAAAATGCATGCATACCCTCAGAGAGACGCTTGGCTCTAAATCGATCTCAGTGAACACGAAGATGAAAATCTACAACACAATGATATGCCCAGCAGTAATGTACTGTTCAGAAACATGGAACATGACTAAGCGAGAAAGGGAAAAGCTATTAATATTTGAAAGAAGAGTAATGAGGAAGATATGGGGACCAGTTTTAGATAATGGAGAATGGAGGAGGAGGAAAAACGAGGAAATCTACCTTCTGATGCGACAACCAACTATCCTACGGAAGATAAAGAGCAAAAGAATACAATGGGTGGGCCACGTAGTCCGTATGCCAAATGGAAGACAGGCAAAGTGGGGAAACTAAAAACCAAACGCCCCATTGGACAACCAAGGCAGCACTGGATGGACGACCTGGTGAAGGACCTACCAGCCCTGGGAATTGAAGACAGCTGGTGGAACTGGGCACAAAACAGGAAGGAATGGAGGCAGTTTGTGGAAGCAGTGCATGGTCTGCAGGGCCATTGATTGCTGAATATCTATCTAGTTAACTTTGGCTGCAAAGTCTGTCATGGCTGTTATACCTACTATTAAGAGAAATTAGTAGATGCATGAGGAAGTTCTTCTGTCACATTCTCACATTATGCACCCTTGGCTTTAAAACAATCTACATGTTTTGTCCAGCTTAACATCATTTGATGTATAAGATATTCTCTTTATACATTTTGTACCCTTTATTACTTAATCTCTGGTTATGTTACTTTATTTTTATAACATAAACAACATGCTAATACTGGGAAATTGCTTCATGCTATCTATCTGATAACATGGCATTGGACATTTACCTGTTTTTAAAAGGGAAAAACCATATCCAATATTTAACCGTCATGAAGCATTGGTAGAATGGACTGTAATCCCTTTTGTGCAATCATACTATGTACAGCATCCTGTACTATTATAAATGCTTGAATGAGTTAAGTATTTATATCAATACATTATGGAATGGTGCTAAAGAAATAATGTCTCTAACATTGACCCACCATAACTCATTCATCCATAAATAATTTTGGAGGCAATTTTTTGAATTGTGCTTATATCATTCATTGCCATAGAAAGTAGTGTGTGAATAAATTAAATATCAAAATTAATTTTATTAGTTGACTTAACTGAAAATATCTAAAACATTTCAGAGTGCCTGCAGTAATCTGGATATTGATATTATATCTCTAGATTGTGAAAGCCGAACTTCTATACGAATTAACCGGAAAATGTATAACCTAGCAGTGGAAAGAGGAACTTTCTTTGAAATAACGTATGCACCTGCCATACTTGATTCAACAGCCAGAAGAAACACTATATATGTGGCACATATGTACCACACATTTGGGAAGTCTAAGGTAAGTCTTATTTATTAAATAGTGGAAAGTCCAGAAAGGAATAACAACAATATGGAAAGGACAGACTGCCATTCACAACATAGAGGAGGCATTGTGTCACAGATAGGCACAGTAAAAAGCATGTTAGAACTGTTCAGCTTTTGTATAAGAGAGAACACACACACATTCACATAGACAAAACCAACACACACACAAGGTACACTCGTCTCTGGACACTAAGGCCTGATTGCAACTGCATGTCTGGTTAGTAGCAATCTACCTGGGGTAAATAGTGGTGGGGCAGGGTAAGAGGGAGAGGATGGGAGACATACTACGGCCTACGGGAGCATGTAGGAATATAGTGAGGACAGGATAGGGCTGCTGGGTGGGTATCAGAATGTTTTGCTGCAGAGTTGGGGAGGGGGGGGGTATAAGGACTATGTACTCACATTGACGGGATAGAACGCGCATGTAGTACTGGAGGGGAAGTAGGGAAGGGGATAGGCAGGTGGATGACAAGGAGTAGAGCAGGTTGAGGTCAGCTGGGTTACAGGAATGAAGGATATGTTGCAGCGAGTGTTACCATGTGCATTGTTCTGAAAAGCAACCTTGGTGACACAGGCAGTGAAGCAGTCATCAAACTGAAGCAGTGTGGTCAGCGGCTGGGCGGTCCACCTTGTCTATCAGCCACAGTTTGATGAAGCACATTCATGCAGACAGACAGCTTACTAGTAGTCTTCCCACAGTGATTACAGCCAATTTTGTAGATCCATGGCTGCTTTCATAGATGGCCCACTTTTGACTGTATGGGAGATGCCTGTGATGGGACTGGACTGGATGGCCGTGGGAAGACAGTGGTATATGTCTTGCATACTCTGTCTAATGCAGGGATATGAGCCTTGAGGCAAGGCATTGGAAGTAGGGTTAGAGTAGGAACAGACAAGGACATTGTGTGGGTTGGATGGATGGCAGAATACCACTGCTTGAGGGGTGAGGAAGATTTTTCTCATTTCAGGACATGTTAGAAGTAGTTGAAACCCTGGCAGAGAATGTGATTCTGTTGTTCCAGTCTTGGGTGTTTCTGAGTCACAAGAAGAGTACTTCATTGTGATCAGACAGTTGGCATGTGGGGTTGGGGGTTGGTAGGTGGCTGCAGAGACAAGGCACCAGAGATCTGTTTGTGGACACTTGGTTTGAAATGGGTGGCAGATGTCAAAGTATAGGAGTTGTTAGTGGTATTAGGTTTGATGTGGACTGAGTTGCTGATGTACCATCCTTGAGGTGGAGGTTGACACCTAGGAAGGTGGTTTGTTGGACTAAGGAGGACCAGGTGAAGTGAATGGGAGGGAAGGTATTGATGTTCTGGAGGAATGTAGGTATGGTGCCCTCATCCTCATTGCAGATCATAAAAGATGCCATAAGTTAATCTGAATGAGGAAAGAGATTTGGGATTCTGGGTGGTTATGAAGCATTCCTCTAGATGGCATGTGAACACGTTTGCATAGTATGGTGCCATGCAAGTGCCCATTGCTATACCAAGTATTCGTTTGTAAGTGATGCCTTAAAAGGATAAGTAATTGTATCTGAGGATATAGTTACTTTTGGGGACCAGGAAGGAGCTTGTGTGTTTAGGATATCCCCTTCCCTGCTCCCATTCCAGTACTACACATGCCTTATATCCTTCTGATGCATGTATGCAGTCCTCTGCCCCCCACTTTCTCCCCTCTGTCCTCCCCGTCTCCTCTCACAAGGGAGCTCACCACCCTGTGGTGAGTTCGTGCTTGGCATCATGGGTTCAAAAATGGGTCAGATGGCTCTGAGCACTATGGGACTTAACATCCGAGGTCATCAGTCCCCTAGAACTTAGAACTACTTAAACCTAAGGACATCACACACATCCATGCTCGAGGCAGGATTTGAACCTGCGACCGTAGTGGTTGCGCGGTTCCAGACTGAAGCGCCTAGAACCACTCAGCCACACTGGCCGGCTGGTTGACTGGCATCATGGGTCCCCAGCCTTTTCACCACTTTTCCCTTCCGTGCTGCATGTATATCCTTCTGCTACTCTTTCCCCTCCCTTGGGGCCTGACACCAGAACAGTCCCTCCACTGTTTTTTCGTTCCTTTTTATTTCCCTTTCTGCATTCCCCTTCTCCTATCTTTCCTCTACTTCGGCATTTGAGGTTCCGTTACAGGCCATGCCCAGGGAGAGGTGATTGCCGAGCTGTTAGCTTCCCAAATTGCCAATTGGCCCCTCTGTCAGGAGTTCGGGAGGTGTTAACAATAACCTAAGATGGGTGAGCCCCCCTCTGAAGGGGGGGGGGGGCAGTTGGAAGGAGTGTGTCATCGGAGATGCCGGCGATCATGGGGGATTTTCTCGCAATGAGCCAATCACCTTCTTTTCAGTCTATGTCTACTAAACATAAATGGAATGAGACTAATGATTCAAAGGCCCCCTCCCAGCTGCACCTTGGTTCATCGTGGTTTCACGTACTGAAGATGGTCAGTCCTTCGCTACGGTTAATCCACTGATTATTCAGAAAGGTATTGATGCAATTGCCCTGTGAAATTCTGCTCTCATTTATGCAATGACACTTTGCTTTTGAAGACTAATTGTGATTCTCAAGCACAACTGCTTGCAACTTCGCTCCTCCACGGCTATCCTGTTCGTGTTGAGGCCCATCAAATGCTGAATTCTTCACATGATGTTATTTACACTAGGCTGCTCAATGGTGTGACCAAGGCAGAAATCGAAACTTACCTCTCCGATCAGGGCAGCACTGCAGTCCATCGAGTGATAAAGAGGTTAATGCATCCTTAGTGCCCACATGCACTCTTTTTCTCATGTTTGATGGAGTAGTGCTTCCATCAAGGATCAAAGCAGACTATGCTCTGACCGTACTTTCCGAACCCAATGCACTGCTACCAGTGTCACCACTACAACCACTCTCAAATGTTCTGTTGAAACCTGGCCAAATGTGTTACTTTGGAAGGGATGCTCACGAGGGCGATGCCTGCATATGACAGTGCAGCATCCTTCCAAGAATGTTCCATGTATCTCGATGAGCAGGCCATCCAGGAGATCCAGGTGAAGGTAAAATGGGTTACCCTATCATTCGCTAGTTGGAAGCCATGTGTTTTACCATGTGGCACTTATAGTACCACTCTTGCTACAAACTCACTCCACAAAGGACATGGCCATGCAGACTTGCAACCTTAAACTCACCACCACAGTTGTAAAATTGCCCAGTGTCCTGTTAGCACACCGTCTCCTTCTCCTCCAGCAGTGCAACAAGCCACAAAATTTTCACCTCACACAGCAAAATCATCTGCTACGCATCCAGCAGGTCGGACGGGATGGAAAGAATACTCACATGAATGCATTTTATGCCCCTCCAGCCATCATTTTGAATCTTCATCTGCCAAATGCAAAGGCTCCAAGAAATCCAACAAAGGTAAATGGTCTTTTCCTTTCCCAACTTCAGCAATGTCGCTGTGTGATACCCTCATCCAGCCGACCTCCATGTCGCTGGCGCACACCTGGAATCCACAGACCAGCTGCGAGAGAACACAGACGCCTCTGTAGATCCCATGGAGTACGATCCTCCAGCCTCTGCGCCCTGTAGCAGAGTGTCTTTGAAAGTTGGCACTTGGCAACTGCTGAGGTGACACTCCTTTAATTTTTTCCCTCCTCCCCTTTCCCATCATGACTCCCCACCCCAACCCCCCCACCCCTCCCCAATGACACATTCACAGCCTTAGATCCAACAAGGAGGAATTACAGCTGCTCTTGGAATCTTAGCATCCACTTGATCTCTGCCTCCAGGAAATTAAATTGCGTCCTCATGACCAATTTGACATCTTGCGTTTCTTTCTAATACACTTTGACCCCCCACCCCCGCCGAGGATGGCATTCCATCTCATGTGGGAGTCATCCTGCTTATCCAGAATTATGTTCATAGTCAAACCATCTCACTGAACACCCGGCTGCAAGCTGTTGCAGTCCACATTTTCCTTCCTCTCTTCACCTTTTCTCTTTGTACCACCTACATCTTTCCATCATTCAGTGCTACCAGGACAGACTTCCATGCGCACCATCCCCTTTGGTGCTCTCCCAGAATCTGTCACAGAGGTATCCTCTTGGCCGACCTTCTCAACCAACTTCACCTCATCTGCCTTAAGACTGGAGCAACCACATTCCTTTCGGACTCCGCACACACCTATTCCCATTTGGACATTTCTTTATGCACTGCCCAGCTTGCCCATCATCTCAAGTGGTTTGTTCTCTCTGACATGTACTCGAGCAACCATAACTTGTGTGCTATCCATTTGTTGACCCCTACCCCACCTATTTGCCGACCCCTACCCCACCTACGTGCAAACACAATTGGTAGCTTTGTAAGCTTGGTAGCTTTCAAATATGAGGTGTCTAGGAAACCCGTTTTCTCAGATCGCTAACCAACAATTCAAGCAAATTATATTACTGAGTTTTATTACAAAATGAGCAATTACAATATTTATCTTTGCTTTACATATGTGTCACAAGAAAAGGGTGACATGTAAAATAAGCAATATTCTTCAATATAAACAATCATAAGTTGCTGCTATACAAGTCACTAGTCTTGAAGCTACTCTTGAACTGGGCCGCAACCAGTCGGATGTGGCGCTTATCTCCTCTTCACCTAGGTGCGATGCTGTCGCAGTGTCATCCTGGAGGGAGGTCCGATCAGCGTGCGATTGACTGACTTCTTCTCACAGCCTTCTCTGGTCTGTCGTTCCTTACTGGTGTGCTGATGCTTGACTTTATGCTGTAACCCCCCCCCCCTCCCCCCCTCATAGTGACAGATCATCATCAAGAGCACGACAACAGGAGGGAAGGCAAGAGCATGGATGCCACGATGGACTGGAAGCTGTGGCTGCAGGGGACGTCAGACTTCCAGTCGTACCCCACCATCTGGCCTTTGCTCTGGTGGAAATATCGTCTGGAAAACACCCAGAAGGATACGTGTCCACCTTCTGAGGCTTATAACAAGATGCAGAAGGTTTTGGCTGCTGTGGTGTGGGCGGGTGCAGCTCCATCGGTAGGACGGGAGGAGGTGGAGGAGATGAAGGCTCCATCTCCATAGCGTCATCCTGCTGTGTCATGCTGCCACCCTCTGGCAGCTGCTGTGGCTGTGCTGTCCTCAGTATCCGTGAATCTGGTGGAAGAGATACAGAAGGATCACCATGCACATGACAGTGGCAAATTTGATTGTGATGCCGGCACTGCAATCCGTCTGGGCCTGAAATGAGATACATGCATGCGCCAAGTCAATGGAGGATCTTGCCTCTTGCTCACCATCTGCTACCACTGAAAACCATGTAAAACGCAATATCATGTGGCGCAAAATGATACTTGTGGCCTTCCTTCAGTACTGGTTGCTGAGGAAGGTGGAACAGTGTCTGATGGCGGCAGCCGTGAAGCAATTCTGCCACCGATGATCCATCTCCTGGATGCGAACGATAGGAGGTGAGAAACACTTGCAGTGCTTGATCACTGGTGTGTGTGGTGTGAAGTTTGGCCATCTGCTGCATGAAGGCTCTCACAAAATGTTCTGCTTTGGGTCAACTGTGGATGGAACAGTGCACTAGTTAGATGCTGTATGCCACTGTGTTCACAAAATGTTTTAAATTCATTCAACGTGAACTGAGGGCCGTTGTCCGACACTATGGCTTCACACAGAACTTCGAGGCAAAAAATAGAGAACAATACCTGAATTGTGCTATGTGACGTTGTTGGGTTCATTGGCTCAGCAAAAGGAAACGTGCTGTAAGAGTCTACCACAAATTAACCAACGAGTGTTCCAAACAGATCCCGCAAAGTCTATGTGCACACGTTGCCATGGTGATTGCGACTTGGGCCAAGCAGAGAATTTTTGTGGTGGAGTGGATTGATTTTCCACACATGCGTGACACTGTGACGTCATCTGTTCTATTTGGGTGTCCATGCCCTGCCAAATACAGTGTCGATGTGCTAAATGTTTTGTACAAGCAATCCTTCAGCGTCCTTGGTGAAGTAACCGCAACACTTATTTCTGCAAAGCTTTGGGGATCAACACAAGTGACTGTCCACTGTAATTTTGAACAAGAATCACACCTTGCTGTATAGCGAGGCTGTGTCGATGTGCAAAATAGTGATGCATTACAGAGTTCTTTATGCTATGCAATGAGCGAGGCAAAGCTGTGTGAATGTGTTTTAGCAAAATGTTTAAATCTGAATCAGCTTCCATGCCCTTTACAATTTTCCTATAGTTCAGAGGAAAGGATCGAAGCAATTCAGAATCGTGAGCATCGATGTGACACCAAGATACAACAGAAGCATCAAAGTCTGTATCAGGGCCAGTTGGAAGACAGGAAAGTGCGTCTGCATTACTATGTTGAGCTGTTGGACAATACACAATCTCATACTGTTACTGAAACTATAACAAAGCTCTTCTTTGCAATTTTTGGGCAGTTCGTACAGGAAACGGCTTTGTTGGATGAAACAAGGACTGCAATGGCTTTTGATCAATTACTGTAGAATTTTCTGTCATACAAATAGTGGCGGAATTTGGTGGCACCATACACAATAGCCAGTGCCTCTTACTCTATTTGTGAATAGCTGCACCGAGCTTTGGACACACTTTTCATGCGAAAGCAGTAGGCCTGTCTTTATCACCAAATCTGCGAAACCACCCCGATTCCATGTGAGGAAGTGCCAACTTGCAACACAACTAGTTTGTCAGGATCAAAGTGAACCAAGCGTCGATCACTGAGCAATGCATCTTTAAGTTTTTGAACAGTTTCTTTTCACTCATTTGTCCAAACAAAGGAAACATTCTTGGGATGCAAGCAATGCAATGGAGCAGTGATTTGTGCAGCATTTGGTATGAACCAAATATAATAGTTCATTTTGCCCAAGACTGACAGCAATTCTGTGACATTGCAAGGATCTGGGAGGTCACATATGGCTAACAAATTGACTGAAGAGGATGTACACCTTGACTGTTTATAGCCTGACCAAGATACTGCAACTCCAGTTTAAAAAAATCACACTTGTCCAGTCTCCACTTTAGTCTTGCATCGGATAACACATGAAACAAAGCATGCAAATTTGCAATGTGTTCTTCAGCTGTACGACTTGTTACGGCAATATTGTCAAAATAGTTGGATCAGTTTGGTACTTGAGCTGTTCTAAATACCATCGAAAAATGGTGGCTGTGGAAGTACTGCCAAAAGGCAAAAACAAATATTCAGGCAAGCCCAAATGATTGTTCACAACACACACGCTATGAGATTGTTCATCTTGTGGTACTTGAAGATATGTGCCACACAATCAGTTTTTGAATAGTAGAGACCAAGCCTTATCTGTCCATGAGATCCTTTGGTCGTGGCAGTGGTTAAGTATCAATCACAGTTTGTGGGACCTGAAGGTTTGGGGAACAAAATCAGTGGACTTGCCCATTGACTAGCTTGTATAGGCACAATAGCCCTGCTATCTTGCAATTCTTTAAGTTCAGCAGCGACTTTGTCCCGTAATGCAATTGGAAAAGTTGTGGCCTGGCAAAATTTCAACTGAGCATCGTCTTTTATAGTGATATGTGCAAGAAAATTGTTAGCCTTGCCTAAACCATCAGAAAAGAGTTCAAGGAATTGTTTCACTGTCTTTGGCATTGAATGCAGTCACTGACAACACATTGTCCTGAATGTTAAATCCAAATGAATCAAGGCCAAAGATGTTCTCACAATTGCATGATTGTAGCACAGTGAAAGTCACAGTTCACATATGCGAGCGATACATGGCATGCAAAGTACATTTTCCAAGAACGGGAATGTCTTGTCCATTATAAGCAGTCAGGTGCGTGCTAGTTTTAGGCGGGCATGGGGAGCCTAACAGTTCATATGTGTTACAATTCAGCAGTGTAACAGGGGCACCCATGTCCAGTGTAAATTTCATAGTTTTCCTCTAATATGCAAATGAACAAAAAATTTGTTGGACTGGCGTATCACTGTAGAAACTGTTCACTTGCTAGTTTTGCTAATGCCTGCAGCAGGCATTGAATACACTGCATTGATTACTTGGGCCTCGTGACTAGATTTTTGTGAGTGGGCGGAATTCTTGTGTTAGTTCCGTTGCAAACATATGGATTATACGTGACCTTTCTTGCCACAAGAGTAACACTGCGCATGTTAGGACGGGCAGTCTTGGTGTTTGTGCCGTGAATAGCACTGAGAGCATGGCTTAATTCTATTTGCCTGTGTAGAGAACTGTTTGTGTCGTGGCAAGTGCGTGCTGTTGCTGCCTACTGGGCTGGTCGTAAGCAAGGGCCGACTCAACCCGACAAATCGATGGCCACTCATATTTATCAGTGCCTGTGGCACCTGAATCATACTGATCTAGTTTTTGCACTATGTGCTGAAATGATAAATCTGATTGTTTCAAAATCTCTTCTCTAATTCTGACATCAGGTACATTGTACATGATCGCATCATGCAGCATAATATCTGAATATAAAGCACCACATGGGCATTTGAATTTGCATTTCCTCGCCATACCCTGCAAATCTGTTACTCACTCATGATAAGTTTGTTCTAGCTTTTTCTTTCAACAAAAGAATTCCGCCCACTCACAAAAATCTAGTCATGAGGCCCAAGTAATCAATGCAGTGTATTCAATGCCTGCTGCAGGCGTTAGCAAAACTAGCAAGTGAACAGTTTCTACAGTGATACGCCAGTCCAACAAATTTTTTGTTCATTTGCATATTAGAGGAAAACTATGAAATTTACACTGGACATGGGTGCCCCTGTTACACTGCTGAATTGTAACACATATGAACTGTCAGGCTGCACATGTTGGTCATAATAGTTAGTCAGTGAATCTACAATGTGATCATAGGAAAGTTCACTTGGAATGTTGTTGGGGAACAATTTCTGAAGGAGGCGAAATACTGCACTTCATACTGTGACCAAAAAGTAATGTAGTTTCACAGTACCTGGTATGTTGTGAGTAATTACATGGGCTTCATACTGTTGCAACCAGTCGAGTCCTTCCTCTTCTTGTCCATTAAACTGGTGAAAAGGCAGTGCCTGAGCAAGGGGTGGGTGAGGTTGGTTGTTCATCTTGGAATAGACAAATGCAATAAACAGAAAATGCAAGCAATAAAAATAAGCACAAAAGCAAAGAAAATTTGTGCAATGCCTACCTGAAAATACTGATTAGCAAAAACACTCTAAGACACTGGGTTGCCGCTATGGGATCCGTTGACCTCTCGTCGACAAATGTTAAATCCTGCCTAGTCCTCACATATGAGGTGCCTAGGAAACTTGCTTTCTCCGGTCACTAGACAACAATTCAATCAAATCGTATTAATGAGTTTTATTACAAAAGGAGCAGTTACAATACTTAACTTTGCTTGAGACACATCTGTGTAACACAAAGGGCGACATGCAAAATAAGCAATGTTATGCGGTATAAACAATCCTGTCACTGCTGTACAAGTCACTAGTCTTGAAGCTACTCCTGAACTGGGCTGCAACCAGTCTTGCATGGCGCTTATGTCCTCTTCACGTAGGGGCCACTGTCGTCGTGTTGTTGTCCTAGAAGGAGGTCCGGTCAGCGTGCGATTGGCTGACTTCTTCTCACAGCCTTCTCTATTCTGTTGTTCCCGACTGGCATGCCAGCTCTTGACTTTACGCCGTAAGGCACCGTTCATACTAAGGCGATATAAGATATGTGATGTATCATAAGCGACCTACAATACATGACACGAATGGACAGATACTTGAAATCTAAAGGGCGGCGATAGAAAAGGTTCACAGCGGCACAATTGTGTGACATACCGTAAGTGACATGTCTCTTCCAGTGCCGCTTGCCGGTCTCTGCGGTAATCAGTACTGTACAATATTTCAAGCTGTTAACATGACGGGAAGAAGAGAAGACAATCTGTACTTTGTTTCATTAATTTAGTGAAAGCTCATCAGTGCATCTAGAATTATTCCTTTGCCGCATACAGTAAGACAGATGTGACGAGTGCCACATGGAGGGAAATTTCATCAGGAATAAAAGACACAGGTAAGTGCATTATTTATTTATTTATTTATTTATTTATTACATAAAAGACAAGTAAGTAATTAAATTGTAATATTATTAACTCATACTGTAAATATTTTGAAATCCTCACACGAAATAAGTAATTCAATTATATGTCAAAGATTAATTATAATTGATTTACAAAAATGTTGCTTCAACTTAAATTTTCATTAACATGATAAATTTAAGAACTTAACATTATTTTAAATTAACTAATGGTGTTCTGTAATAAAGTATGCTCAACTGTTTTATGTTATATTTTCATATTTTTTAAAATTTTGATTTGAACTGTTTACAGGTATATAAAGAATTTGTTGTACTAAATGGCTGGGTCTTGTGAACCTGCACATCTCCATTGTGTAGGGATTCCACCAGTTGGTTTCAGAAAGTATTCACCTAGTTTATTTCATAAGTGATTTGCTTCATTCATATTATTGCTTTGACTGAATGCACTTTTATCTGGTAATGCTGATATCACAGAACACTTATTAAATTGTTGTGGAACATACAATTGGCCTTCTCGTCTGCATATAAAATTATGAAGCACACGTGCTGCCTTAATAGTCTGTACAGCATTACTTCTGTTGGTATAAATTGGTTGGTCAAATAGACGAAATTTTGAGGTTAGCATTCCAAATCTGAATTCCACACTTTTTCTGCCTGTCGATAGACAAAAGCTGAATATTCTTCAGGCATCATTTAAAACTCTTTTTGGAAAGGGCCACATTATATAATGCTAGAGAGAGAATGATTCATCTGCCACAAAGTAGAACGGAAAAGGATTGTCATTTGCCTTACCCGGCAAGGGAGGTTTTCTCAATTTATTGCTGTGCAATAATTCTCCAAGTGTTGATTTGTGGAACACAGTACCGGCACTATTCTTTCCGTAGTCTCCAACCTCTGTTGCGGTGAACATTCCATCTGCTTCAGACAAAGCCATTAGAACTATTGAAAAGAATCCTTTATAATTATGATCTGTGGACCCAGTATTTGGGGAACACTGAATGCGGAAATATTTGCCATCGAGAGAACAAATACAGTTTGGTAAATTATATAACTCATAATAATGTTTTGATATTTGCCTCTAAGTTTCCTCCATTGGTTGTGGCATATCAGCAGTTTTGA
The DNA here is from genome assembly GCF_023864275.1 of Schistocerca cancellata. Classification (NCBI taxonomy): domain Eukaryota; kingdom Metazoa; phylum Arthropoda; class Insecta; order Orthoptera; family Acrididae; genus Schistocerca; species Schistocerca cancellata. The sequence continues at coordinate 383,577,937 of NC_064627.1, read as the reverse complement.
GACCATATAGCAGCACAAGTCAAATGAACAATGTAACTGACAGTTGATTTACCTCTGTAAAATTGCAACGAAAGATCGTGAAAACTGCTTCCAGTAGCTAGATACCAGAAAAGTTACAAAAATTTTTTTCTTTGTTTTCAACCAGTTTGACACAATAATAAAAATAAAATTAGAGCTATAACGTATACGTTAACTAAATTGAGGGTTTTAAATCATAAATTGTTGCATAAGTCTCACTGTGTTTTCATTTTAGTAAACAAAAATTTTAAATAAATCCTATTGATGTCTATTTTTTAAAATCTTGTCTCAGAAAAGAACTGTCAGGAGCAATGGAAGAATATCAGAACAGCATATGTGCATTCGCTGAGACCACCAAAGTCTGGTGCTAACCAGAATTCAAAGAAAATTTCTTATTTGACTGAGAATTGAGCTTTTCTGCAACCGTATTTGAAAGGAGGAAATACATCCAGCAATCTTCGTGTTGAACATACAGGAGTAGAGGAGTCCAATATTACTCAAAACGATAAAAGCGATACATTTGTTGAAGAGAAAATGCCTGGCAAAGCTTCTTCCGTGCAAGTACTTGGAAAAACCTCTCGTAAAAGCTCAAGTGAAACACACAAAAAACAAAAGGGAAAAGACCAAGTTGACGATGCTTTTATAGAATGGATGAAAATGAAAAAATCTGCTAATAAAAGTGACGAAGATGCTGATCAGCATTTCCTACTTTCTCTTTTGCCTGATCTGAAAAACCTTAGCATGCATCATAGGAGGATTTTCAAAATAAAAATAATGTATCTTTTTACATAAGTTGTTGGAAGAAGACAAACAATAGAATGTGGAATCCAGTGTTTCATTTGGTTGCAGTCCTTCTACTTTGAGTTCGTCATCCTATCATGACATCTCACAAACTCAGTCTGACATGAGCAATATTGCATTGACTTCGGGATTCAATCTGATTACCCCAGTGCCGCAAGAAAGTGAAACTAATTGGTACAATTTGTAAAATATTATTAACCACTATAAAAATAAAACTGCTAAATTTCATTAATACCACTGTTTACATTTATTTCTGTTTAACTTATAGTAATCAGAAGTTTTTCATCTGGAGAAATAGCCTTCCTGAAATGTGTATCTTGTTTCTTTTTAAGGGTTTGTGACACTAGGCACTTCAGAAAATGGAAGTTTTCAGGATTCGTTCAATAAAACTCACTGAATTTTGATTCATGTTGTGACAGGTCGAGAAACAAAAGATTGTAGGGATGTGCCCAGTATTTCCTTTTTCTCATCCTATGCCTGAGCCAATAAGCCACCACAATTCCGTCCTTACTTGAGCTCATATTTGTAACTGAAGTAATGAGACTTGTGTTCACACCACATTTTTATTGCCCATGTCACACCAGTTTATTGCCTGCTGTCATGAACCTTACTAGCAATGTATCGTCACAATATATTTCTTACTACATATCACTTATATTGTGTTGCCTTAGTATGAACGACGCCTAATAGTACCAATCCCTTGTGTGATCGAAACTAGACTATGGGTGTTTCGTTTACCCGTCTAGACATCTGTCCATCTTATGCCATCTAAATACAATCCACCATTGTGGCATCTGTTCGGCCACTGGTGTTTTTACAGTAGCCTGGTTGAGAGTCTGTATGCAGAAGCTGCCAAACTACCATTGTCATACCGACATGATGTTTTCCTCAGTGGAAACGCATGCCATTTGTCTGCCATGTCTGGCCATCCATCCTATGCCTCCTTCTTCAACAACTCCTTTGACCCCCAGTATGGGGCACATACCTCTTCGCTGTTACCTTCTGGTTTGCTTTTGGCTATTGCTCTGGCAGCTTAACCCATTCGTGGGCTGTAGGGGATATACTTCCCACTATATGTATTTCTGTACAGCATTTATGGAAATATGTGTTACCACTTCTGTACACTACTGGCATTTAATGGCAGTCCACTGCACCAGCTGTAGTTTCTGTTTGTTGTGAAATATAGCCTTCAGGACTGTGGAAAGCATATCTCTCACCAAACAATGGTATTTTAATGGTTATTGGGAGGTATGGTTACCACCAAAGTAGTTTCTGGGAGGGGCTTGGGAAGAATTTTTACCACAAAATTAATCTCTCATTTGTGGTCCTTGGGAAGCACTTAAACAACCAACTTAGGTGTGTCCCAAAGCTTTTGGGAATATATCTTACCACCTCTGTCAATGCCTGACATCTGTTGGTAGTACACTGCACCAGGTGTGTGGAAACTGCTACAACAATTAATCAATCAATTTCTGTTTGTCATGCAATCACTTCTATTGTCAGAATACATTGCTTCGCTTCTGCAATATACATCATTGTTATCTGTATCAGTTCATACCTTTGTTTGATAAAGTTTCTAGGATTGTTTTCACATTTTGGTAAGTAAACTTTAATATTGGTAACAAATATTTTTAAAATAAAGTAAAAGAAAACATAAAATAAAAACAGAAAACACTGTTCATTAATTTTTTACGTGTAATACAACAAACAATAAGTCACAAAAGGGAAGTGGAAATCCATTTACCACCACAGTTTTAATACCTCACAAAGGTGCCGTGGTGATGTATGTACTACCGTAGTTTTTTATCCTAAATCATAAAAATAAAATTATCAAACAATTAACATAGTAAGTTGTTCATAATTCTAATAGGATAGCAAAAAAATTATCTTCACTGAGTTGCTACAAAAAATGCTTCTGTGAAACGGTTAAGTTGACGTTACCTGCCATTTACCCGGTGGGTATGAGCCCTTCACCAACTTGGCTTCATGCAGTGGCCCGTGTTCAGCTTAGACTTCATTCGCTTCCTAAGGACACCACTACAGACTCGCTCTATCACCATAAGTCACTCGACTTTCGCACAGGAATTCGCGATAGTACCTTTGGGTACACTGCTGGTTCTTAGACTGACCATGGTGTTGGGTGTGCCTTTGTCATTTCAGTATCGGCTTCTGGAGCACTGCTCAGTATTTACAGCAGAGCTCTTCGCCCTTTATCAGGCCACACAATACATCTGGCGACACAGGCTTTCAGATTGTGTAATTTGCTTCGACTCTCTCAGTGCCCTTCAGAGCATCTGTATGCTGTACACAGTCCATCCCACAATGCAATGGGTCCAAGAAAGCTTCCACTTGCTCACTCTTGATGGAGCCTTTGTGTTGTCTATGTGGTCCTTCATCACGTCGGTCTGATGGGAAACGAGGCTGCTGACACTACTGCCAAGGCCGTCTCAGTTGTCGGCCATTTTAATGAATGACGCATGGGCTGTTGACCGTGTTTTACTTTTTATTCACCGTAGCAATATGGCAAAGGACATGCAGTCCTTAGTTCAGGACATCCATTGTCTATAAAGCATATTTTATGGACCTTTTTCTGAAGAGAAGTCCCTTTTTTTAGCTGTCTCTCCTTTTGTCAGTTGGGCTTAAGGTGTAGTTGCTTTTAATCCTTTTTCCTCTTAGTGTTCTGACATGGGTGCATATAACCTTAGTTGTTTTTGCACCCTAAAACAAAACAAAATAAAAAATCCCCCTCCTCTGGCAGCACAGCTTCCCTGTGCTGCACCTAACAGCCCTATCCTGCCCCCACCATGTCCCTGCATACCCCCACAGACAGCACTAGCATCTTCTCCCACCCATTTCTTGCTATCCTTCCCCTTCCCTGCCACACACCTCTTCCATATCCCATCTGTCTAACCAACTAGAATGCTGTTCACATGAGATGGAGTTGCAGTCGGGCCTTAACACTGGGAGATGACTGTGTGTGTGTGTGTGTGTGTGTGTGTGTGTGTGTGTGTGTGTGTGTTTTCTCTTTCTGGCGAGGGACATAGTCTGAAAGCTGAACAGTTCTAGCATACTTTTTCAGGTTGCCTGCATGTGACTGGACGTCTGCTTTGTGTAAAGAGTAACGTCTGTCCTTTCCATATTGTTGTAAGTATTACATTAGATTTTGTTACTTCTTCATGTTTTATAAAAGCGTACATACATTCTCTTTTTATAAATGAAATGTTTAGTGACACAGAGCAGTATATTTTGACCCTACCTGAGGGCTTTGGTGTACATTTACTGTACAGTCTTAAGCTTCACCTGACACAGTTGTGCGCCTCCCAACTTCAGCTCCCATGATACATATATATCCACTTACTCCCCCGTATATCATAAGTTTGTTGGTACAGTGTGTAGTAGTCATCCATGCTTTGTCCTGGTATTATTGTACATATAATGTTTTGGGCCTCTTGTACTTGGTAGACACTAATTGTTTCAGCCTGAGTACTGTCTATAAAAAGTGTTACCAGTTATCTTGCTGCACACAAGTTGGAAGATTGAAATGACCAAATACTAATTCAGTTAATTTTTCCTGTAAGAATCTTTCAAGAAATGTATATTGAAATCTCCACAAACTACTAACTGTTTTTTCTTGTGTGATAGGTAGCTCAATAATGTATATAGAGTTCTCGTAGTTATCTACATCTACATCTACATCCATACTTCGCAAGCCACCTGACGGTGTGTGGCGGAGGATACCTCGAGTACCTCTATCGGTTCTCCCTTCTATTCCAGTCTCATATTGTTCGTGGAAAGGAGGATTGTCGGTATGCCTCTGTGTGGGCTCTAATCTCTCTGATTTTATCCTCATGGTCTCTTTGCAAGATATAAGTAGGAGGGAGCAATATACTGCTTGACTCTTCGGTGAAGGTATGTTCTCGAAACTTCAACAAAAGCCCGTACCGAGCTACTGAGCATCTCTCCTGCAGAGTCTTCCACTGGAGTTTATCATCTCTGTAACACTTTTGTGGTTACTAAATGATCCAGTAACGAAGCGTGCTGCTCTCCGTTGGATCTTCTCTATCTCTTCTATCAACCCTATCTGGTGCAGATCCCACACTGCTGAGCAGTATTCAAGCAGTGGGCGAACAAGCGTACTGTAAGCTACTTCCTTTGTTTTCGGATTGCATTTCCTTAGGATTCTTCCAATGAATCTCAGTATGGCATGTGCTTTACCGGCGATCAACTTTATATGATCATTCCATTTTAAATCACTCCTAATGCATACTCCCAGATAATTTATGGAATTAACTGCTTTCAGTTGCTGACCTGCTATATTGTAGCTAAATGATAAGGGATCTTTCTTTCTATGTATTTGCAGCACGTTACACTTGTCTACATTGAGATTCAATTGCCATTCCCTGCACCATGCGTCAATTCGCTGCAGATCCTCCTGCATTTAAGTACAATTTTCTATTGTTACAACCTCTTGATATACCACAGCATCATCCGCAAAAAGCCTCAGTGAACTTCCGATGTCATCCACAAGGTCATTTATGTATATTGTGAATAGCAACGGTCCTACGACACTCTCCTGTGGCACACCTGAAATCACTCTCAGTTCGGAAGACTTATCTCCATTGAGAATGACATGCTGTGTTCTGTTATCTAGGAACTCTTCAATCCAATCACACAATTGTTCTGATAGTCCATATGCTCTTACTTTGTTCATTAAACGACTGTGGGGAACTGTATCGAACGCCTTGCGGAAGTCAAGAAACACGGCATCTACCTGGGAACCTGTGTCTATGGCCCTCTGAGTCTCGTGGACGAATAGCACGAGCTGGGTTTCACACGACCATCTTTTTTGAAACCCATGCTGATTCCTACAGAGTAGATTTCTAGTCTCTAGAAAAGTCATTATATTGGAACATAATATGTGTTCCAAAATTATACAACTGATCGACGTTAGAGATAGAGGTCTATAGTTCTGCACGTCTGTTTGACGTCCCTTCTTGAAAACGGGGATGACCTGTGCCCTTTTCCAATCCTTTGGACCTACGGTACACCACTGCAAGAAGGGGGGCAAGTTCCTTCGCGTACTCTGTGTAAAATCGAACTGGTATCACATGAGGTCCAGCGGCCTTTCCTCTTTTGAGCGATTTTAATTGTTTCTCTATCCCTCTGTCGTCTATTTCGATATCTACCATTTTGTCATCTGTGCGACAATCTAGAGAAGGAACTACAGTGCAGTCTTCCTCTGTGAAACAGCTTTGGAAAAAGACATTTAGTATTTCGGCCTTTAGTCTGTCATCCTCTGTTTCAGTACCATTTTGGTCACAGAGTGTCTGGACATTTTGTTTTGATCCACCTACTGCTTTGACATAAGACCAAAATTTCTTAGGATTTTCTGCGAAGTCAGTACATAGAACTTTACTTTCGAATTCATTGAACGCCTCTCGCATAGCTCTCCTCACACTACATTCCGCTTCGCGTAATTTTTGTTTGTCTGCAAGGCTTTGGCTATGTTTATGTTTGCTGTGAAGTTCCCTTTGCTTCCGCAGCAGTTTTCTAACTCGGTTGTTGTACCACGGTGGCTCTTTTCCATCTCTTACGATCTTGCTTGCCACATACTCATCTAACGCATATTGTACGATGGTTTTGAACTTTGTCCACTGATCCTCAACACTATCTGTACTTGAGACAAAAGTTTTATGTTGAGCCGTCAGGTACTCTGTAATCTGCTTTTTGTCACTTTTGCTTAACAGAAAAATATGACTACCTTTTTTAATATTTGTATTTACGGCTGAAATCATCGATGCAGTAACCGCTTTATGATCGCTGATTCCCTGTTCTGCGTTAACTGTTTCAAATAGTTCAGGTCTATTTGTCACCAGAAGGTCTAATATGTTATCGCCACGAGTTGGTTCTCTGTTTAACTGCTCAAGGTAGTTTTCGGATAAAGCACTTAAAAAAAAATTCACTGGATTCTGTGTCCCTGCCACCCGTTATGAACGTTTGAGTCTCCCAGTCTATATCCGGCAAATTAAAATCTCCACCCAGAACTATAACATGGTGGGGAAATATTTTCCAAATTATCCTTCAGGTGCTCAGCCACAAAAGCTGCTGAGCCAGGGGGCCTATAGAGACATCCAATTACCATGTCTGAGCCTGCTTTAAACGTAACCTTCACCCAAATTATTTCACATTTCGGATCTCCGTCAATTTCCTTCGATACTATTGCACTTCTTATCGTTATAAACACGCCTCCCCCTTCTCTGTCCAGCCTGTCTCTGCGGTATACATTCCAATCTGAGTTTAGGATTTCATTACTGTTTATGTCTGGTTTCAGCCAACTTTCTGTCCCTAGTACTATGTGGGCATTGTGACCATTTATTAACGAGAGCAGTTCTGGGACCTTTCTGTAGATGCTCCTGCAGTTTGCTATTAGCACATTAATATTGTTATTCCCTGTTGCATTTTGCCTACTCCTACCTTGCCGTATCTCAAGAGGCGTCTTGTCGGGCCTAGGGAGGGAATTCTCTAACCTAAAAAACCCACATGTGTACTCCACACGTACTCCGCTACCCTTGTAGCCGCTTCCGGCGTGTAGTGCACGCCTGACCTATTCAAGGGGACCCTACATTTCTCCACCCGATAGCGTAGGTCGAGAAATTTGCACCCCAGATCTCTGCAGAAACGTCTGAGCCTCTGGTTTAAGCCTTCTACTCTGCTCCAAACCAGAGGACCGCGATCGGTTTTGGGAACGATACTACAAATAGTTAGCTCAGTAGTTATGAAGTGGAGCAGTCAGTTTACAAGATATGTGTACTTGATTTGCTACCTGTCAGACATTTTATGGTATTAGGCAAGTGATCCAAAATTTTTATTGCTCTATATTGATTCCTTCTGAGGCGCTGACAGCTTTAACACTGAGTGATAAATGTCACTTCTTCCTTTAGTGTTGTTGGTATGGATATCACTGTTTTCCTCAAATTGTGATAGATTATTTATGATGAATTTCATTAGTAAATATAGGTATTGTGATAGTGCAGTTCAAAGCCTCTCCCCTTGAAAAGGTACCCTTATAATGTTCGTGGGTGAACATCACATATTTCTATTACTGCTCACGTTTGTACAATCAATACTTTTTTTCTGAGTTAACCCAGAAAATTATTCTGTAAGATATTATTGAGTGGAAGGATGCAAAATATGCCAGGAGGTTAATTCAAACAGTGGAAAATCCAGGATGGAATGTAACAGTATTTTGAAAAGGAGAGTTGCTACTCACCATATAGCGGAAATGCTGAGTTGCAGATAGGCACAACAAAAAGACTGTCTCAAATATAGTTTTTGGCCAATAAGACCTTGTAAAAATTAGGTGACACACACACACACACATACACACTCATGCAAACGCAACTCACACATACATCAAACTCTCACATACATCATACAGGAGATTAATTCATTTGTTTCCAAGATCAGTGATTTCACATACATCATACAGGAGATTAATTCATTTGTTTCCAAGATCAGTGATTATACAAAGGGCAAAAGTGGCTGAACTTAATTGTTTGAGAAGCTTAGTAATATGCTCCTTTCACTTCAAGTTTTTGTCAGTATGTGCACCTAAAAACTTGGAGCATTCTACCCCATTTACTGACTGCTGCTCATATGCTACACCAATCATTGGTATGACTGTAATTGTTGTACAGAACTGAATACAGTGTATTTTTTCCAAAATTTAGGGAGAGTCCATTTTCTGAGAACCACTTACTAATTCTTTGCAATCTCTTTTTTTTGTTTTTTTCTCTTTAAGAGGTTTTATTGCAACACTAGTATCGTGTGCAAAAATTACCAATTCTGCTTGTTGAATGTTAAGTGGAAAGTCATTAACATAAATAGCTGGAAGTTTCCTAGATGGTATCTATAGATTGTTACAAGTACACAAGAAGTGTTCTGCAATAACAACTCAAAAGTACATCCTTGTAGTTGCTGATCTACACCACAGCTGCTTGTTTCAATGTTTTTTGAGATTGTCCAACTTTTACATATGTTGCAACTCCTCCTTTTTCCATGTTCACACTGCACAAAAATGACACTAGTCTATAATCCCGGATATTTAACTTTTCTATACCTGTGGTTACACGGTGTTCACAAAGACACTTCAGAATTTTCCACTTCATCTAGACATACAAGACGCTCTTGTATCTTGTTTTTCAGCCTCTCAATGTTTGATGAAACCAATCTTTTACTTTTCTGGAAACTGTTTCATATATTATGGTCATTTTCTGTTCTAATCTCTTTCAAGACTTTTCTGTCTGTAGCCAGACTCTAACCTAAACAAATGTGCTCCTCTGACTCCATTAATCACAGGGATTTTGCCTTGTGTGCTTATAGTCTCTCTTAAATTTCTGCAAGATACTCAGTTAAGCTAGCCTTCCCCAGCCTGTGCAAGTGCACACCATGATTTGTTTATCCCTATCTCCCAACTGCAGCAACAGATGTGGTACAATTACAAGACTTTGTTTCAGGCAGAAGCAATCCACTCAGCTCTTTGTTTATGCTGCTGACAGCTGTGTTAACCCAGTGCTGGCCAATACACTGTAAAGCCATCACAGACCATGCTTGTGTGTGTGCTGTTGATGCTCTTATTTTCTCCAGGTGACTCTTGATACTGTACTCTGTAAATCGCTAGCCAGACTGTTTTCTGCTCCACCTTCTGCTTCTTCAGCAAAATCTCTACACAAAACATCATATGTTCTGTCACCTGGCTAAGTTTGGCATTAGGTTTCATTATGCTTGTGACCTGGTAGTCTACACCTAGCTTAACAGTAGCATTTGGCCTGCACCTCTCCATGACAGCTGCTAGCAGCAGGACTCTTTTCTTTCTACTTGAATTTTCTACCAACCTAACCTTAAACTTATTGCTAAGAGTCTGTGGTACTCTACTTTGCTCAAAAACTGTTGGAGGCTCCTCTCCTATTTCAGGTAATAAGTCCAATTGATTTGTAACCAGAATCTGAAATGTGATTTCTGTTGTTTTCTCCTTTTGCTTATTACCTGTTACCGTTTTCCAGTTCCCATTGTCTCTTTCCCTCTTCATCCTATCTAATCCACAATAACACCATATCTACAGGGTGTGTTCAATAAGTAATAGGGCTGAATTTCTGCAGCACGAACGGAGCAATGGAGAGGGTTGGACTGCTTGGATGTGATAGTGTGGAGCCTTCCGGAGAGACCGATATTTTTTCCAGTCGCCTGCAGGGAATCAAAGAGAGAGCACATCAATTTTTGTGATCCTTCATTCAGTAGTGCGGTCACGTTTCAAGATGGAGAAAAATCTCGAGCAGCGCTACGCGATCAAATTCTGCATGAAACTCAGGGAAAACCGCAACCGAGACCCTCAGAATAATTAAGGACACTTATGGGGATGCTACCCTGAGACAGTCAATAGTGTTAGAGTGGCACAAGCTGTTCCAGAAGGGGCGGGAGCTCATTGATGATGGCCGGCGTGCTGGTCATCAGCTTCAAGGATTGATGAAAAAGTGGCCAAAGTGAAGGCACTCCTGGACCCTGACTGGCACTTAAACATTTGTCTGATGGTTGATGAGTTGGGGATTTTGTACGGTATCATCCGAAAAATTTGTTAGTGAGGATTTGGCCATGCAAAGGGTGTGTGCCAAGTTTGTGCCAAAAATCCTGAGTGATGAACAAAAACTGAATCATGTGCAAATTTGCTAGGAAATTCTGAACTGTGTCCAAGAAAGCCTAAATTTTCTTCACAATGTAATTACCGGTGACGAATCCTGGTGTTTTGCGTACGACCTGGAGACCAAACGCCAGAGCGCTGAGTGGCACACCACCAATTCCCCGTGTCTGAAGAAATCCAACATGAGCAAGTCAAGGGTCAAAACCGTGCTCGTTTGCTTTTTTGACCATCATGGTGTGGTTCAATGGAAGGTTGTGCCTTCTGGACATACTGTGAATGCTAAATTTTACGTGGAAGTGCTTGAAAGGTTGTGCAAATGCATCCTCCGAGTGCGGCCAGACATTGCCGCTTGTTGGAAGTTGTCGGAATACCTGACCAAACACGGGGTTGCCACATTACCAACCCCTCCATACAATCCAGATCTGTCAGCGGCAGACTTCTTCCTCTTTCCCTGGCTCAAGCAGGACCTCAGGCAACATCGATTCAGCTCCGTAGAAGATGTCCAAGATGTCGCGATGGCGTCTCTAAGGAGGATCATGGAAAGTGAGTTCCAGAAGGCATACATGCAGTAGGAATCAAGTTATATGTGTTTTGTTGAAACACAAGAGTGCTACTTCGAGGAATACTAAGGATTTGTACCAATTAGTTCAATAAAAAAATTTAAATTAATCCAGTCTGCCTGAAGGACACAAATCTTTCTTCACTGTTCCATGATTCTCTTGTCTCGACTGCATAATCTACAACTCTGTGGAAGAGCCCTATCTGATACTTTACTGGTCTCCCTAGTACAATAGCTCCAGTGAAGTGCCAACATGTTTCTCCCATAGTCACTATCCTACAACAACATCCACATTTATCACATGTGATGCTACCAGAAAACGCTAACACACACTTGAAATGCAGTAAAGTAAGAACTAGTGAATGCTTACCTTCTGATGAGTTGCATAGGTAACTTCCAGATCGGCAGATGTAAACATGACACTGCACTAACTCTGCACTTGAACTTGGCCTCTCTGTGATCGGTGGAGTTAGGCTGACTATGGGCTCCTCTTGAGTGTTTATAGTCAATACAACATTAGCTATGTAGTGGTATTGTGCACTAGAACAATAAGTAGCCATTATGAATATAGTGTTGATCCATGTGTGCTGTTGTGCATATTGATTGACAATATTATTTGCCAAAATGATCCTTCCAGCAACTTGCCGTCTACTTTTGTGTCCCTTAACGTATTAACCTGTTACGTTTTTGTTTCCTTTATAAACGGCAAGCTGGCTACTCTGGGAGAAGAAGGTGCTGCTTGTCTCAGCAGCCAGTGTGCTATGAGCTGACCAAAAGCTTCCACTGTCAGCATCTTCTGGTCAGGGGCCAAGTAAAAGTGTGCGATTGATACACATCCGACTGATATTCTGCGAGCGTAAGTTTAAGATCGCAGAATACATGAAATGAATGGAAACTAAAGAATGTGATTTTTAAGAACTATCTTATACAAATGGTATCAGGAAGATATGGATGTATCGAAACACACACAATGATTGGACGGCTGGCAGACGTAAACACAAAAATGTGAACACCCCATAAATATTCACTGACTGTAAGTTTTAGATTGAAGAAGACAGAAATGAATGAAAGCTGACTAAAGCATATTATTAACAACAATATTAAATGGACACTATCCCAAAATTATGAAAAGCACTGTAATGTATGCAAAACAACACTTAGCATTCCAAACTGATAGTGTTGATCTCAAAGTGTTAAGAGTGAGTGACAGACTGCCAACTGCCAATTGGTTTACTGGTGGTAGTTTTTGGTATTTCACAGAGAAGGGCTGTAGATTTTGTGACTGGTTTGTGTAGCTGGCGGGTGTCCCATTGTAGAGAGGGCCAGTCAAGCCCCAGGAGGCATTATAAGAGAGATGCCATATGCCATATAAAGAACTCTTAATATTCAGAGAAAAACTTATCACAAAAAAAGTTTTTGAACACATAGTTGCCAGTTCCCTCCAGTAAACAAATAACATTGGTAGAAAGAGAATAATAGTACACTGGCTGAACCATACCACATTTCTTTTCCCAGTGAGTGAAATAGGGAAGGAATAAGCTGATTTACTGAATATAAACATTAAATTTGGATGGTCGCTCTGATATTTCTTCACACCCAAGGTAATAACCCCTCACAAGCTTGAAATTTTTTTCCCCAGAACAATCGGCATGGTCAGAGAGATGTAAACAAAGTAAATAAATTAATTTTGAGTTGCATGCATTATATTGTTGATGTTTTAAGTCTTTTACAATGGATTAAAGATATTTAATTTTCTGAAAATATTTTTTGGTATGTCAGAGTTATCAGGTGGCCTTGGATGTAAAAACTGAAAGTTTAATTACAGATTATTCAGTATGTAAAAGCTAAAGAAGGTACTTGGGTGACTGTACTAGTTTTGGTTGCTGAACAGTTGCAGTGTAGGGTTTAATGTTCTCTCAGTAGTGGTATAATCAGAAAAAACAACCCACCATTCATATGAAATGAGTTTGTAAAAATGGAAACACTAACTCATGTTGAATAGGAAAATTTTCTGTGGCCAAGATCACTTGGTATTTTATTTTATTTCACAGTGATTGGTTCATCAAAATCTTGCTGCTATCATTGCATCTTCGGAAAATTCTTATCAACATGCATATATGTCACCATTACAATGAGAACACTTCCCACTCATAGGAGATGACATCATGTTGGCTTGTCAAACATATAAAAAGAACATATAAAATATGCATTGCACCATTTGCATGCCCAGCAGTGGAGGTGCACACATAGAAGGCCTGTTTGTGACGCAAACATGTCACAGGAAAAACTCAGCATGATTCTGTGGAAACCGGTCATTTTTAAATAAAATAAAACACCGAGCTATCTTGGCTGCAAAAGATTTTCCTATTCACCAATGACAGATCGCTCCTTAAAAACATGTGCTTAGTCCATTTTGGTTTTTTAACTGAGCTGTTTCTAATTATTAGCCACTTTACATGGTAGGTATATTTTTTGTTTCAGTTTATGTGTTAAATGAAGAATACAATTAGAAATTAAAACACTTTATTGTCAGTGAATTAAAGTGTATATTGATCTGTTCATGTATGACAAATAACTGGAAACATCTATTCATGTTGAGTGATTATTGAAAAGTCAGCTTGTGGTAATTAACAGTTTAATGGTGTAATTTTTATTCTAACACAAGTACTAGGAATACTAATTTATCAGCTGCATTTACATTATATTATGTCACTGAATGCTGCTGTACAAATTACTGTTTTATGATTGAGCCATATGTAACCCTTTTACTCTCAGAGTTCCTCTATACTCTTAAAGTAAAAACAAGAAGGGCAGAGTAGAGATTATTAACTACTCTGCTAATTGTGTAGCAGTCAAGAGCAGTTTATCTTATTAGCATATAACATGGAGACTATGGTGAAATCAAGTTTTCAAAGTTGGTATGAAAGCCGTACTTACAATTATTTTCTTTTATTTCAGAATGTCATAATTTCAAGTGGTGCACGAGAATCAAAATATATTAGAGGGCCATATGATATAGTGAACTTGTATCCTTTTGCATTTCTTTTTAAAAGTCCAGCAAACGTAGCATTAAGTTTTTGTAATTCATGGCTCAGTTCTAGCATGGAATGGGGTATCTTGTTTTGTTGTTTTTATTATATAATTTATATTTCTTTTTGTGTTAACATACATCTGTGTGGGTAGGTGTGTGCGTGTGCATGTATATTTAACAGAATCTATAGAACTCTGAAAAACTGGGAATCATTTCCATCAACTGAAAATTAAGAAAGTTGTGGTGTCACCGCCAGACACCACACTTGCTAGGTGGTAGCTTAAATCGGCCGCAGTCCATTAGTACGTGTCGGACCCGCGTGTCGCCACTGTCAGTACTTGCAGACCTAGCGCCACCACATGGCAGGTCTAGAAAGACGGACTAGCACTCGCCCCAGTTGTACAACGACTTTGCTAGCGACTACACTGACGAAGCCTTGCTCTCATTTGCCGAGAGACAGTTAGAATAGCCTTCAGCTAAGTCCATGACTACGACCTAGCAAGGCGCCATTAGCCTTACAGTGATTGTAATTAACCGTATCTGGAGATAGTCTCATTTGTATCTTCAATAGCGATGTACCACAAGGATGCATTAAAGTTAAGTATTCAAGGAGCTGCATACTTTTCTTATAGCATTAATTAAGTATCCTGTTCCAGAACTCACGCCAGCCGGCGTGTGTGTACGCGTGCCTTTCGGCTACCTCAAAGTGGCGTGGCTGTTTTGCTACGCCACAACAAAAGTGATGAAGGATAGATGCAATGTCTCTTCATTATATCTAAAGAGGTTTATGTTTATGGGTGGTTATGATAACTGTAAAAAAGTAAGTTGTTTGGTATCAACAAGCTATGACCCATGATCATAGGACACTGTTGGTAAAGAGAACAGCTGTCACTAGTGCTTCTTAGTCAGACTTCTCTAAACTCACTACTGCTTACTATCAAATTGAATAATGTAGATTGCTATTTAATGATGTCTTGTTTCAACATGACACTTATTGTCCTTGGAATATATACTGATCAGCCGGAACATTATGACCCCCGACCTGCAATCGATATAAACCCATCCAGGCAATAGCAGCATCATGTGGGAAGGAAGGACTGCTAGTCAGACACATGCACAGTGCATTTAGTATCAGTTAGTGTACTGTCTGTGTAGAAAGGAGAAGGTGTGCGATATATCTGAGTTAGCCCAAGGACAGATTGTGATGGCCCAGAGGTTTAGCACGAACGTTTCAGAAACTGCACAACTTTTCGGGTGTTCGAGGAGTGCTGTGGGGAGCGTCTTCAGTACGTGGTGAAACCACATCCATACATCATGGGGTTGGGCAGCCACCCCTCATTACAGGTGTCAGACATTGTTGACTAGGCAGACTGGTTAAACAGGACAGGTGGTGAACTCTGGCAGAATTAAAATCGGACTTTAATGGTGAGCAGAGTACAAAAAGTGTCCGAACACACAGTGCACCGATCACTCCTAACGATGGGCCTCCACAGCCAATGACCCATGCATGTACCATCCTTAACACCGTGACATTGGCAACTACAACTGAAATGAGCATGTGACCATTGACACAGTGGCAGAGCATTGCATAGTCTGATATGCAGAGTAGAGATGCTGATGGGAAGGCATGAGTCTTGCAGGGGAACAACTGCTTTGCACCTGCCACTGCGGCCCAGAGACTAGCTGGCGGCAGCTCCGTTACGCTCTGGGGAACATTCATGTGGGCATTCATTGGTCCAGTGGAGCTCATGCAAGGCACCATGACGGCCAAGGAGTATCATACACTGCTTGCAGATGACTTACATCCCTTCAAGACGACCATGTTTCCCGATAGCAGTGGTATTTTTCAACAAGATAATGCACCATGTCACAAGGCCATGAGTGTGATGGAGTGGTTCAAGAACACAGCGGCAAGTTGCACTTGATGTGCTCTCCTCCAGCTCACCAGATCTGAAACCCATCGCATACATCTGGGATATGATTGAATGTGGTGTCAAAGCTCATCGCCCCCGTATCTGGAACTTACAGTAATTAGGTGACTTGTGTGTGTAGATGCTGTGCCAATTCCCTCCAGTGACCTACCAAGGCCTCATTGCCTCCAAGCCACAACACATTGCTGCTGTTGTATGTGCCGAAGGCAGACATACCAGCTGATCAGTGTAGCTCTACATACATATTCTGTAAGCCACCATATGGTGTATGGCAAGGATATCTAGTACCACTGCTAGTCGTTCCCTTTTGCTGTTCCACTCACAAGTGGAGTAAGGGGCATAAATGATTGTCTGTAAACTTCTGTACAATGTTTGATTTCCCTTATTCTTCTTCGTGGTCCTTACGTGAGATAAACATTGGTGATGGGATAACCATTCTGTATTCTGTCATAAATGCTGATTCTCTATAGTTTCTCAATAGTATTTTGCAAAAAGAATATCTTCTCCCCAGGGATTTCCATTTGAGTTCACAGAATATCTATATAATACCCGTGTATTGATCGAACCTACTGGTAAGAACTCTTGTGGCGGGCCTCTAAGTACTTTTAGCATCAGAAAGCTGTGGTTGATTACCTCCCTGTCATTGTGCTGTTTATTATGTTTCTTTAATACTGAGACGTATATTTATAAGTTACTGAAAATAGTATTTCCTAAAAATTTGTTTTGAAAATGTTTTTTCAGCTGCACTGAGTGAAAATTTTTCTCCGGATACAGAAAATACCATAGACTTTTTAGGCGGCTATATTGTTTAACTTATCGTTACTGTTTCTTTCCATTTTGTTAATTAACATATATTTATTTCAAATGCTTGAGTTATATACCTGTACTGTAATGAGTTTATGTGAGTGCAAATAGTATTATTTTAAACAGGTATCTTCTTTTAACATAATTCTACCAAGAAACTGAAATAAAGTGAAAAACAACCAGTTCTCTACAATAGCATATAATCATGTGTATGATGATAGATCACTGTTCACAAAATAGAAAATGCACTGATTAGCAGAGAGACATGTAGAAAAGAATTATTAGCACTAACAAGCTGGTACATGGGCACATTCTCTCTCTCTCTCTCTCTCTCTCTCTCTCTCTCTCTCTCTCTCTCTCTCTCGGTGTGTGTGTGTGTGTGTGTGTGTGTGTGTGTGTGTGTGTGTGTGTGTGTGTGTGTGTGTTTTGTTGTTTGTAACTAAAGTGCAGTGTCTGAGGTCTAGAATTTTATCATACTTTTCTAGGTGCACATCTGCATCTCATGACCTCAAAAATTAAAATATGAAATTTTTTTAGTTTATTTTTCGTTTAATATTTTGCCTTAATACTGACTCAGAGGGTTAATTTTTGGACTGAGTGAGGAACAGACAAAGAAAGCAGTTAGCTCTACATGCAGATCCTTACTTACACACGCAGGTACCAGCATATAGTGTTTTGTTCTAAACTAATTTAGAGTTTACTTCCAAGTACGCATGTTTTCTCTAGGTGCACTTACTGACAAACTTTTGGATTCTGTTGAATTTTCATGACAGTGTTAGCTTTTTACAACTGCAACAACTTCTTTGAATAGGTACAGAATGTAGTTTTTCGTTCTACAAATGTGCTTCTTGAAAGCTGCAAAAACCAAACTTATTAAGTAACCAGTATTTCCTAACTTACTTTCAGAAACTAGTGTCCAAAAAAGTTCTCTTGTGTAAATGGAAATTCATGAGACATAAAGTCTTTTGATGCCACTTATAGAGCCCTATTAAAATTAATCACAAAAATTTGATGTAAGGTAGATACTGGGCACCATAACGTGTTTGATACGCAGGAGTAAGATACTCAAATGTCTTGTGCATAATGTATTGGAATTCAAGACTGAAGTAAAGAACTTTCTGTTGGTCAGTTGCTCCTACTCCCTTGGGAAGTATCTTCAGGGGAACCCTTAAAATTAATATCCTATGTTCCCATAACCCCCCTGGCCTCAACCTTTGTTAGTCATGAAATTGCAATGAAATACAGACCATTAGCTGCTTACGGGCATTGATAAATATCAATGGGGACAGTTGAAAATGTGTGCCCCGGCCAGGACTCGAACCTGGGATCTCCTGCTTACATGGCAGATGCTCTGTCCGACTGAGCCAATGAGGACACACAGGATAATGCAACTACAGGGATTTATCTCCAGCACACTCCCCACGAGACCCACATTTCCAACTTACTGTCCACATACTACATTGTAGTGCCACTGCCCGCTATATTCATTACTTGTGGCAGTCAAGCTACCGATTCTCGTAAGAGTTTGAGCAATGTGAGTGCATTCACACTGAAGAAGATCATTGGCTGGTAAGCCTTATCTGTAGGAAGACAGTACGATACCATCTTCCTATATATATTTGCTAGTCATTGTCCTTACTCGTCTAGAACCTTCTCTATTCACATTCCAGCACTAGACAATCCTCTATCCCACCAACACACTCAGTCTTTTTACTTCTCTCCTTTTCCATTACTCCCCCCCCCCCCCCCCCCATGCCCCCTCCTATTAACCTTCTGATTGCACCTTGCTGCCCTACCCTCTCTCCACCTCGTCCCTGTACTATCCACAAGCCACACTTTACCATCCCTTGCCCCTATCCTGCTATCCCTCCCCCTCCCCATCCCCATCCCCATCCCAACCTCCTTATCCCCACCACTCAGTTGCTTCTCTCGTCATGCACTGCTGCTCACTGTTTGGCTTCAGCAGCCAGCGACTGTGGCCATGTGTGTGAGAGTTGTGTGTGTGTGTGTGTGTGTGTGTGTGTGTGTGTGTGTGTTTTATGTATTTCTGACGAAGGCCTAATTGGCCGAAAACTCACTTTCTGACAGTCTTTTTGTTGTACCTATCTGCGACTCAGCATCTCTACTATGTGGTCAGTAGCAAATATCCTTTTCATAATAGTGTTTACATTCAATGCTGGATTTTCCATTGTTTGATTCTGCCTGTAGGTTTTTCTTTCATCCTGTAACCCAGTACTGTTTTCCTTTGTTACTATTTTCTGATGCATTACTATACTCAGTGTCCATCCTTCTTTCTCTTCTTTCATGTTTTTCTCTTGTTACCTTGCAAACCGAACTGCGTGCTCTGCTTACAAGCCACACCATATGAACCATCTTGGCCATGCATAACAGACAGCAACAAGACCACACTGATTGTTGGTGCAGCATCTCATGTCCCACATCACTCCTGCCGATATCATATATCCTATACCAGTACCTTCAAATTGATCACTCTTCCTATGTCACTCTGAGTATTTTTGCATATTATTTGTTGTACCTTCCTGTGCCCCATCCACCAATCACACCCCCCCCCCCCCCCCGCCCCCCACTTTTTCTCCTCTCTGTTCCAGTATTTAACTTCACCTAATCTAGTCACATCTGTTCCTCTTTTTCACACTTATCCACCCACATTACAATCTTTTTATTTTATTTTTTCTTTGATCTCTTTGTGCATTCAAGCCAATTTCAGTTGGTTTTTTCCTTTTGTTATCGGCTTAAGTCCTCAGATTTCATCTTGTTTCGCCTTACTTAATCTGTTTCATCCTTTTCAAGATTTTTCTCACGTTTTGGGTGTATTTTTGTGAATTTGTTCAGGAATATTTGTATGTTGTTTACATATTTTTATGTATTTTTATCCATCACCATGATCCTTGTTCCTTCTATCTGCATCAGTACAGAAAAGTTTCCTTATCCCTAGCCCGAACCCAGTTCCACATACTATTCCTGCATTGTTGCTTGGCTCATGGAATCCCCCCAAATGGCCTTACTATCAAATTACCAATCTCCTGCTGCCACCTATCCTTCCACAGTGATCTCCATCTGTCCAGATTCCACCAGTTCTTAACCCTCACCAACGTAGTCCTATAAAACCATATCGATCAGGCCCAAACTTCCTTGCAGTAGCTCTCCCTATCAGCAAAATTATCCTGCTATTCAATCCCAAATTCCAGTATCTCGTATCACGTGTTGAAACTCTTGCCCCCCCCCCCCCCCCCCCCAGGACCTAGAGCAAAATCCACAACGCCACCTCAAAAAACTCTCCACCCTGTTCACTTTCTTGTCCTGCCTTGGATTGCCACTATCCACCACCTCTACAACCACCTACAAACCCCCCACACATCTCCTCATAGCTGAGAAACCCGATCTCACAGACCTACTACATGTACCCCACCCTCAAAAATTCCCTCCCACCACCATAGAGAATACAGAATCCAGAATCCAAATGGACCTGGAATACAGTTATGAACCTTTCCTCCAAAAGCCTTAGCACTGCAGAAATATCAATCTTTTCTCCCAAATTCAGTCATGCGGGACTTGTTAAAGATGTTCTCTCTTTCCTGCAGCCTCACAGTGGAAACATTTTCTTGCCGCCAACACTACCAATCAGACTCAACCGAAGGACAATGTTGAACCCTGCCCAAATTAGTTCATTCCTCCATCCAACTGTGATCCACCCCCACTGCCCCCACATCACTCCTGTTAACTTTCCAGAATTTCTTTACCTCGAACCTGGCCTCACCATCATTTCCTAAATCCTTCAACATGCAAACTAACCTTACATTCACAGAAACAATCGCAATCCACCACCTAAAAACTGACCCCGACCTTATAATCCTACATGCTAACAAAGGCTCCACCATTGTTCTTTTGAACTGCAAGGATTACCTGGCAGAAGGATCTGTCAGCTACCAGATTCATTCACCTACAAACCCTACCACAGGGACCCTATTCCAGAAATCCAACAGGGTCTCCAGTCTCTTTGAATCCTTAGGCCCATTCTAGAACCTCTTCCATAAGTCCATCACTCTCTTCACCTCTACCACTCCCTGCACTCTTACCTTCTGCATGATTCCTAAAGTCCGTAAACCCAACCACTCGTATGCCCTATTGCAGCCAGTTTCTGTGTCCCCACGGAGGGAATCTCTGCTGTCATATACCAACACCTTAAGCCAATTACCCGCAACCTACTGTCTTCTATAAAAGATATCAACCATTTCTTCCATCAATTCCCCACAGTTCCTGTTCCTTTCCCCTCATGACTCAGTACCACCCAGGACTGGAGCAACTGAATTATGTTCTCCACCAGGGTTTTGACTACCTTTCATGTACCTTGAAATGAGGAATGTCGTATTCACTATCCTTCCTACACATTGTCCTTGTTCATCCCTACCCCTCCCTGGTACCAACCACATGCCTCTGGGCTCATATCCCTGTAATAGACCTAGATGCAAGACCTATTCCATATATCGTCCCACCACCACCTACCTCAGTCCTGCCCAAGCGTCATCTGTCCCATCAAATGCAGGGCTATCTGTGAAGCCAGTCCTGTGATCGATAAGCTAAGCAGCAACCACTGTGCTAAATTCTACGTGGCCATTATAACCAACAAGTTGTCTGTCCACATGAGTGGTCACTGACAAACTGTGGCCAAGAAACAAGGGCCACCCTGCTGCTGAGCGGACTGCTCAACAGGACGTTCCTCATTTCAGTGACTGCTTCGCAGCCTGTTTCATCTGGATCCTTCCCACCAACAAGAGCTTTTCTTAACTGCATAAGTCGGAACTTTCCCTGCAATATCCTACATTCCTGTAACCCTCCTGGCCTCAACCTTCATTAGTCATTGTCCTTACCCATCTAGACCCTTCCCTGTTCCCATTTCAGCATTACACAACCCTCTATTCCACCAACACACCCACAGTCTTTTTACTTCTCTCCTTTTCTGCTGCCCCATCACCCATGCACCCCCGTTCCTCCTCCTAACTTGCCGACTGCACCTAGACGCCCTACCCTCTTCTCCACCGCATCCCTGCACGCTCCCACAAGCAGCCTTTACCGTCCTCCTCCTCTATCCTGTTATCCCTCCCCTTCCCCTTCCCCCTCGCCATCTCAGCATCCTCCTTCTCTCCATCACTCAGAAGTAGAAGTTTATTGTCTCATAACATACAATTTCAAGCCATTGACTTGAAGTACAGGAGACTCGTCAAAACACAAAAACTGGTTTACATTTTTCCTTATAATACCACTAATATAATATACAGTACTGAATAATTACTTAATTAAGCAATTAATAATTTTTCTTCAAAAGTAACAGACTTTTAAAATTAACAGTCCTAATTCTTCTACTGAATAGTAACATTTCTGCACTAGTTTCTCATATAAGGATTTTTTTCAGTGTTTCTAAATTTTTGCTGAGCAATTCTCTTCCTTTCCTTTGTTATAAATTTTCAAACCCATATAATGTGGAGTCTGAGCATAAAGTTTCAAACGGTGGGTGGGCAGCATAAAATTATTTTGATTTCTGGTGTTGTAATCATGTTGAAAATGATTTGCTACAAATAAATCAGGGTTACTGTGTACAAAGATAATCAGCTCACATATGTATAGTGAGGGAACACTTAATATACTTAGACTTTTTAGGAGTGGGTGACATGATTTTCTTCGCCCTACATTGTGCATATTTCTAATGACAGTTTTCTGAAGTTTTGGTATTTGACAAATATGGCTTGCTTCTCCTATCATGTGCTGCTGCTCACAGTCTGGCTTCACTAACCAGAGACTGGTGTGTGTGTGTGTGTGTGTGTGTGTGTGTGTGTGTGTGTGTGTTTCCGACAAAGGTCTAGTTGACCAACACCTCATTTTCTGGCAGTCTTTTTGCTGTGTGACACAGCATCTCTGCTATATGGTGAGTGGCAACTATCATTTTCATAATATTGTTAAAATTAATATAAACTGCTGAAAAAAGTTTTCCATCAACTACCTCTCTCTCTCTCTCTCTCTCTCTCTCTCTCTCGCTTGCTCGCTGTGTGTTGGCTTCTTGGTGACATTCAACACCATATTGTTCCAATGTGGTGGAACATGCTTGAATCATCCATGGCTTGCTGTCCACAATTATGTCGAGACATTGCGGCTCAAGATTGTCCCTCTCTTGGAGAGTAGCCCTTCTGATGTCACCCAGTATGTGAAGAGGGTTCCAGTGATGATGCTGAGCAAGTCTTGACTGGCCCCAAGCCTGCTCAGTCAGTTTCATGTCAGAAGATAACCACAAGCCATTTCAGTCTCTAGATCCCTACATACTGGAGTAAAATGTTCAAGAGGTGGGTGAAATATGAATCCATTGTTAAAATGATGGCTGTAGTGCTAGAGGATACATTGAGGTCCCTGTCCGAATACTGCACAGCCCTCAACTCGCCCATAGTTGTGATACTAGCCAGAAAACAACTGACCCACCTGCCTGGTGAACCTGTGGGACTGTGTGCTTGAGATATGCATTGATATCTCAGTGCCTCCATGTTATTGTTAGATGATCATGTGCCCTCTGACAAAGCATGAATCCAATTTATCACTGTCTCTATTTTTAAATGTTTTTTGTAACATTGATAAAAGAACTTTAATTCTTTGTGCAGGCAGGATTTTAGTCATTAATGATTTAACTTCAGGTCATGACTTAGAGTCGTGCTGTGATGGAGAAGATCAAACCAGGAATTTTGTGTACTGTGACTCAACACCTCTGCATTTGCCATTGTTTTTTAAGTCAGTATACCACTTCAGTTTCAAACTACCTCGATTTCAGCACCTCATCATTAAACAGTTGTTGGGACCCTTCATAGCCGTTTAAGTGTAGCATGGCCTGTAAGCACTTTTAAATGATGCCCTGAAATGTAGCATTAAAATATGGAGTGCCATATATAAGTGTGTTTGCTTGCATCACTTGACAAGATGAATGACTTTTAGTAGCTGGGTTATATAAGAACGGTCTGTGGCGCCAGATGACTCTTCAGCTATGTGAAAGCCTCCTTATGAACTATTGGTAGTACAGTAGAAGCCCTAGATAACACAAGTGTTGGGGACTTGCTAAACCCCCTCATTATAACATAATTGCTATATATAAAGAGTGAGCTGTGAAATGACAAAAAAAGTATGGAAAGTTTGGAAAAGCACACAGTGCAGTGTTATATGGTTCTGTATTTTGTACAGTATTTAGATTTAAAGAGCATTAGAAATAAAACATTTAAAAAATTTACTAAATACACCAGTACTTCATTCAAATGATGACCGAACTGTAACACAACAGTAGCTCCAAATATAATATTGTGCAGCACTACCATGTATTAAATACACTCAGAATACAGACTTTTTACAACACTGTCAGTAAGCTGTGTAGTTTTATTTTTCTACTGCTGTAAAGAAGTCCACTAACTTTTTTCAGGTAGTCACTTCATGAATCTTCTTTTATGTGTATTATTTTATGTTCATTAGGTAAAGCAACTGACTATAGTTTACATCGCCTTGCCTTTCCATACACACAATTATTTTGTTTATATTATTCAATATTTCACATTTACGGAGAACATCTTCTATGCTTTCATCCTTTTCCTCCTCATATTTGACTGCACTGGCAGCATCATTTATTACAGCATCAGTAACGTATTTGTCATCTGTGATCTCTAAATTCAGTTTCTCATTGATGACTGCTCAACAGTTCAAGCCTTCAAGATCAGTACAATACTACAGAACTTCACGTCCTGACTGGATGTCATTGCTGTTGAAACCTGTGTCAGTATATTGTTCATCTGCTGTGTTTTGTTCAATGAAACACTTGTTCCAGCAATTCTCAATATTGGTCAGACTAATTCTTTTCCACAGCACACCTACTGAATAAGCACCATTTTTTTATCTGCTGAAGTGAGCAGTCAACGTGATAATGAGCCTTATGTACTCACATGGTGAGTGATGGTGTGTGTGTGTGTGTGTGTGTGTTTTTTGCAAACACGAAGTTTTTATTTTTCTATCTTGTGACTGCAGTACATGAGAAGGTGGGTGAACTAGATAGACATTGATCCAAGATCAGTAAGCTTCTTTTCTCAGCTTGAGTGATGAGAGGTGCTTTCTGACTGGTGGAACTAACTCTTGAATCTTCTCTACAAAGATTTCACATGTCATTCAAGCATTCTTTGAAATAATTGAACTGTAATGATGACATGTTTACATACAAAGTATCTCAGACTTTTCCTGTTGCCCGCAGAAAGTGTTTTTAACTTATGGCTATCTGATTTATTTATGGCAAAGAAGACATTACTGTTTTTATCCATTTTGAAACCTGTCTTATTTCCTGAATATTTTACATCAAAAATTCTGGTTGGAAGCAGTTAATAATGAAGTGCTCTTTCATCATTTATATAGCCAGTGATCAATGCTACGATTGCTTTATGAATTTCAGCACAGTGTGAAGCAGATTCAAATTGCCATGTAAATCAAAGTGAAATTTTGTAGTTTGGGCTGTATCAGTTGGCTCATAAAGTAGTACACCTTCATTTTGCTTTATTAAAACCCATCTATAAAGATGTTCATTAAGTACACTGTCTTTTGCTATTTCCATTCTTTTTCTGTCCATTCCCATATCACTTTCAACTGAATTTACAAAACTTGTAAGGTTATTTTCTTCTTTAATCCATTCCTAATTATTTCTTTATGTACACCATACTCACATGCTAACCTTGCTTGTGTGTCATCATTCTACACATGATCAATAATTTCTAGTTTATAACTCACAGAAATAGTACATAGTTATTTAGTTGAGCATCTCTCAATGTTAAGCACGAGACATGTATTCTTTTAGTTGTGCCTAACAACAGTCCTGATACAATGATGATAACACACAAATCTAAGGTTATGTTTAGTTACACCTGTCCCATTTGGTTATTGTTTCTATTCCTTAATGGTTGCAAGGGTAAATGAAGCTACAAGCAGGCTGTTAGGGCACTGCACAATATTTGTATCTGTGGTATGTTGGAGCATACAGTTCAGAGTAGTAGGTAATTCTTGATCCTTGCACTGCTTTTAGTAACCAAGGGTCAGGGCAGATTTGTGGCTGATGACAAGCTGTAGATAACTGATTTCATTGAGAAAGTGGCATTTTACTAAGCTTCATTTCAGTCAGACATGTTTTAGTATTTCCAGTAAGTGACACAAATGGTTAGTATGTTCCTAAATGTCACTGAAAGATGCTATCTTGTCACCCAGGTCCACAATGCATGTATCAGGCTTCAAATATTGTAGAATGCCTCTGGAGTGTAGGTGGCATGCTTCTCAACCTGGAAGGCAATCTGTGACACTGATAATAGCCTGAGGAGATGTTTGATTCCAATATTATGGCATTAATTGTAATTGATGGTATATATTTTGTAAAGTCACAGTGGTGAAGTACCTACATTGCCACAGATTGTGTAGCATCTTTGTGATTTGTTGTGCACTGGTACAAGTGGCAGTAATCATAACAGAACCAGTAAGGCCTGGCTCTGTCTCAGCACCTTTTAGGCACATGCACAATTGGAGAGACCTGTGAGCTGGTGCATTTGTCTATGACATTGTCATGCAACTGCAGGCTGTGACTCTCCTCCACCACCTATTTTTGGTAGTGATACTGCTTCCAATAAACAGGCAATGCAATCCTAGTCAGTATACAGTGGTACATTATAGAGGTGGTCAGTACTGGGTCTTCCATATCAAACAGTGCACTTCTACAGCACATGATATGCTCTGCCCCATAAAACATTTCCTCCTGTCCAGTTCTTCATTCTCTGTCAGGATCTCTAGCATAAATTGTGTGTGCACTGGCATTTTTGTGCCAGCAGCAATCCAGAGTACCTTCCCCATTCCTGTGGAATCTTATCCAGGGAATCTTAACTTGAAGGACCATACACATTTTGTGGCTAGCTTCCACACATGTTTAGCTAGCTTCCTGGGCCTTCGGAAATTGCTTGTGGCAGTGTGGTTATCTCTGCTTTAGCACCTAGAGGGTACTACTGCTGTCCATCCAGTAAAACAGTTAGCTATGACCTGCTAACCATCTGGATAATGTATAAAGAGAACACGGCTGTGCTTTGTAGGTTATTGCCTCATTCACACTTGTTTCTCCTGAACTCACAGGACTGAACATTTATTCTCCTAATCCAATCCATAAACTGCTTAAGACCTTCACTGCTCTTCTGTGTGATATCGTTCTATTGTTCCCTGTAATACTGACTTCTTTTCCAATGACATAGTACATCCCTCAGTTTTTCATACCATCTCATAAATTTGTATGCCGTACCCACTAATTAACAATGTGTCTCCCTTAACAGCTTTTCCTCACTCTACTGTCCTGGAGCTGTTACTGTTTTCAATTCTTGAAAAACATTGTGATGTATGCAGTCTGCAGATTTTTCAGAAAGTAAGGTGATCAAGTTATAGCACTACACACCAGGGATAAGGCCTCAAGATCAAGTCTTTCACCTCTTCTTCATTCAATTTCACTACCTCCTTAAGACACAACTGTGTTACTTCATTGAGCAAATGTTCCACAACGTCCTGGGTACTAACCTGCTCCGCTATAGATGCTGACCAACTAAAGCAGAAATAAGTTAAGCCTTGGGATGAGGTTATTGATTTAGGTTTTCAAATTCATCATGCATTATTGGTACAGGATTATGGAGGCTGATTCATATATGATATTGATAGTCATCAATATTTTAAAGTGTGATCCGACCTGGTTTAGTTGTTCATGTTTTGTCATTACGTAAGTATATATTCTCCTAAATACACTCATTGTCTTACTTTGTGTCAATAATACTGTTACTGTTGCCTATGAAAGGTGTAATTATTTGTTTAAAAGGATATTCAACAAGATAGTGGGAAAAATATATCTAAAAACAAAGATGATGTAACTTACCAAACGAAAGCGTTGGCATGTTGATAGACACACAAACACACAAAATTCAAGCTTTCGCAACCAACGGTTGCTTCATCAGGAAAGAAGGAAGGAGAGGGAAAGACGAAAGGATGTGGGTTTTAAGGGAGAGGGTAAGGAGTTGTTCCAATCCCGGGAGCGGAAAGACTTACCTTAGGGGGAAAAAAGGATAGGTATACACTCGCGCACACACACACACACACACATATCCATCCGCACATATACAGACACAAGCAGACATTTGTAAAGGCAAAGAATTTGGGCAGAGATGTCAGTCGAGGCGGAAGTACAGAGGCAAAGATGTTGTTGAATGACAGGTGAGGTATGAGCGGCGGCAACTTGAAATTAGCAGAGGTTGAGGCCTGGTGGATAAACGCCACTCATACCTCACCTGTCATTCAACAACAACTTTGCCTCTGTACTTCCGCCTCGACTGACATCTCTGCCCAAATTCTTTGCCTTTACAAATGTCTGCTTGTGTCTGTATATGTGCGGATGGATATGTGTGTGTGTGTGTGTGTGTGTGTGTGTGTGTGTGTGTGCGCGCGCGCGAGTGTATACCTATCCTTTTTTCCCCCTAAGGTAAGTCTTTCCGCTCCCGGGATTGGAACGACTCCTTACCCTCTCCCTTAAAACCCACATCCTTTCGTCTTTCCCTGTCTTCCCTCTTTCCTGATGAAGCAACCATTGGTTGCGAAAGCTTGAATTTTGTGTGTCTATCAACATGCCAACACTTTCGTTTGGTAAGTCACATCATCTTTGTTTTTAGATATATTTTTCCCACGTGGAATGTTTCCCTCTATTATATTCACAACAAGATAGTGGGATAGATATTCTATGCATTGCATACCCTCAGTTTCACTCCCAGTGTTACTTCCCTGTTTGTTACGTTTTAGGTACTTGAATTGTGTCAAGTGAGTCATGGAATGGTTTCTTAATAAAAACCGTAGTTGATCCTACTGGTGTACTGCTGTTGAACCACTGTTTTTGCTATGAAAATAGTAGGCATAAAATTATAAACCCCCATCTAGATTTTAGTTTTCCATTGCTTCCTAAACCCACTTCAGGGCTATGTCCAGAGTTTTCATCTGAAAGGCCACAGATGATTTTCTTCTTCTTTCTTGTCTAACTAAACAAGTGCTTTGTCACTTACCTTGCTCCCAACAGTATCTTATGAACTCAAGATGTCTTGCAACTTTTATATAATTGATAAAAGACATAGTTATTTGTGATTATAGAACAAGCAGCCTTTTCTTTACATTGAGTGAGGCGGTGCATTGGTTAGCACACTGAACTCGCATTTGGGAGGATGATGATTCAAACCCATGTTCAGCCATCCCGATTTAGGTTTTCTGTGATTTGCCTAAATCACTTCAGGCAAATGCTGGGCTGGTTCATTTGAAAGGGCACAGCCGACTTCTTCCCCATCCTTCCTAATCCGATGGGACTGATGGCCTCACTGTTTGGTCCCCTCTCCCAAATCAACCAGCCAACCAACGTTGTGTTTATGTACACAATAAAAATGTCTTTTATCAACAGGGTATGAAGTACAATATACTTTTATATTATTGCCACAAATACTGCTTGCACATCTGCTGTATTCCTTGTTGAACAAGAGAATGGGAAATGGACCATGCTGCTTTCACAAGAAGTGTAAACTGTATTGATTTCTGAACACTGTGAATATTTAACTACTGTTCATTCATTTTGGTTTAATGTATGAATAAAAATCAAAATACATCAGTTTGTGGACTATGTGGATTATCTTGCTTAAGGTTGCGAAGCTTCTGTGCACTGAGTTTTGTCACGTTATCCTGTTGCCCCCACCTGTAGTGGGGAAAATAGCATATGTGGTACAGACTGTTCTTTCGTATGTCACCAGGACACTGTTGCTTCATCTGTACTGAGTTAGATGGTGCAATGAACAAGACTCTGTACACCTACGTGGGAAGGTTTAAATTCAAATCCAACCATACAGATTTAGGTACTCTGTTTAGTGACAAAATCACTTAAGGCCAGTGATTGGATGTTCAATATGGGTTGAAACTGCAAATTCTGTTCATTGTCCTCCACCTATCAGAACTCGTGCTTCATATATAAGGATTTCACTGTCAGTGCCATGTCAAACCCTAATGTTCCTCCCTTCCTTTCTGTCTGCAGCAGTATTTGGCAGTGATTTTTACTGTATTTAACATAGTTTCCTTGATTTTATTTTACAGATGGCCGACGTTGTGGAAAGATCATTGCGTGTATACAAAGTGATACATCACCAGGAAGAGGTAATGAAGTGTCAATAACAAACATCTGTGACCAGGAAGTGAACATGGATGAAGAAGATTTGGGACCCACACAAAAGAAAATGAAACAGTGATATGCGTCTTTTTAATTGTACTATTGTAAACAACTTTGACTGTTATCAGCATAAATTATTGTTATTATTTGTGTGATATTTTTTATAAAATTCTTCATATTTCCATCTTAATATTAGTGTTGTAAGGAGATTCCAGAAGGTTTAAGATTGATATTGTAATGATAAAGACAGAAATTTCAGAACCAGATTTTAAACTACAAAATATTTCCAAGGACACATGTGGGCTAGACTGAAACTGAAGAAATTGCAGTGAGGGAGGAAATTAAGGATATGGAACCTGGAGAAATTGAAAGTACTGGAAGTTGCTGAGAGTTTCAAAGATAGCATTAGGCAATGATTGACTGGAACGGGGGAAAATCAAGTTATTTACTTATTTAGTAAGTTTGATTCACATTGCATGAATCATTTGCAGGATAAATCATGATGATGTGAAAGATGAACAAATGGGTTTGGGAAATGAGCTAGGGAAGGTAGCAGATGATCAAATAGGTAAAAAGACAAGGCCTAGTAGAAATCTTTA
Organism: Schistocerca cancellata; assembly: GCF_023864275.1. NCBI lineage: Eukaryota > Metazoa > Arthropoda > Insecta > Orthoptera > Acrididae > Schistocerca > Schistocerca cancellata. Next base: position 383,547,224 of record NC_064627.1, on the reverse strand, counting down.
CATAACACAGTAGATACTGTATTTTTTTGACGAAAGGAGAAAACTTAAAAATGCAGCACATGAAGTAGGTAAAATGGACAAAGACATCAAAGAAAATGAGATTGACAGAAAGTGCAAAATGGCTAAGCAGGAATGAATAGAGGACAAATGCAAGGCTTTAAAAGCATGCATGACTAAGGGAAAGATAGATATTGTCTGTGCAACTGTATGATGTCTTTGTCCATTTTACCTACTTCATGTGCTGCATTTTTAAGTTTTCTCCTTTCGTCAATCAAATACAGTGTAGAGAGGGTATATTCATATTACTGAGTTATTTGTAATGACATGTCTGAGACATTCCATGACAGCATATACTGAACCTGACAATCCATCTTTTCAGTAACACTTATGAAATGCTTGTTAAAAAGCATTGCAACACAGCATTAATCTGTTACCCACATATCATTTATTCTTAATGCTATCTGCTCCTCTTCCTCTCTGGTTCTGTCAGTCTTCTCCTTCATTGTACACTAATTGTCTTAATGTTGCTATAGGATGTGCCAATCTTTTTCTCATAATGTATTTGTTTTGATGTCTGTATTACTAACTTCAAAACTGTTTTCAAATAAGGTATAAACTTTATTAATGAAATCCTTGTTCTTTTATTCATGCCATAAGCACTTTATACATCACTCCATATCTTGTTTTGGAGGAGATTCCTAGATTAATCAACTTTTGGCTTCCTGACTACTCTCCTGAATTCATATTTATTAGATTTTATATCTTGATCAGTATTAACATGTAACAAAAGGAACGGCACGTCACGGGGTGAGAGGCCATTGACAATTAGATCACAATATAATTTTGTTCATTTGAACTCTCTGTAATGATAGTATTAATGGCTGTTTCTGACCAATTAGGTACCCTAGTTGGGAAGTTCAGAGTAACAGTTAAGTTGAATGATAATGTTAATGACTATAATTAATGCTCCTAGGAAAAATTTCAGTAAAAATCTACATAAAAATCATCTTCATTTTTTGCTATTAAATAGTCCAACAGAGCTTAAGGTGATTCATGAACAGATTTAAACTACTTGCCGGTGCCCAACATACACTTGCTATTGTGAAGGATTTATTATGGAACTCCACTTCTTTCACACATGCTTTCATATGCAGCTCTAGGCAAAATATATGAATGTCAAGGTTCTTAAATTTATGACAACTCATGATGAATGTGGCAATTACTCCTTTCTCCATTACTGTTCTAAAAAAAATTAGATGGTAACCTCAATCCTATAACACTTAACAGCCTACATCAGTAGTCACATGATATTAATACGGGGGCGGGGGGGGGGGGGGGGGGGCAAGTTATATAAACTGGGTTTAATGACTAATTCATTGAAATTGAAGCAGACATCATCATCTGCTCTGCCCAAAGGCGGGTTTTCACATGGCAACTCAATGCTCTCCTGCCTTTCAACATACATTTCAGATCCAGGTGATTTTCACTTCTCTTTATATGTCGTCTATATATTGTGTTTCCTCCTCCTCTTTTTCAACCTCCTCCCACAAACCACACCTTCCAAAGTATCTGTTATCAAGCACTCCCTTCTCAACGTCTCATCCAGTTTTTCTTCCTTTCTCTTAAAACTTTCAGCACTCTTCTACTCTCACCAACCCTTTCCAACACTTTTTTGCTACTCACTCTTTCCACCCAGCTTATCTTCTCCATTTTCCTCCATATCCACATCTCAAATGCTCGAGTTTTTTTTTCATCTTCTCATCTATGTACATGTTTCTGGCCCACAAAGTGCCACATTCAAGGCAAAACACTTGCCAAGCCTTTACCTGGCACCTTTATCTAGTTTGCCACATAACAATCTCTTCTTTCTAGTGAATGTCTCCTTCACAATTGCAGTGCGAATTTTCACCTCCTGGTGGCTTCTCAGGTCCTCAGTGATTGTACTTCCAAGATATGTAATTGCTCTTACTTGGCTAGTAATAATTTGTCCTATCTTAATATTTGCAATCTCCTTTCTGTGTTGATCATTATATTATTTGTTTTTGCAATATTGATTCTCATCTCATGCTCCACACAAACTTCACTCAAATCTTTTAGCATTCTATTTGCAGTTTCTTCACTTTCTGCCAATAATACCATGTCACCAGCAAATGTTATACATTTTATTATCTTCCCACCAACACATATTCATCTTTTTCCATCTAAACCTTAATCTGAATTGTTCCTCCCCAATCCAACTGTCCAATTTGGTATATAGCCTTCTGTTCAGTAATCTGAGCAATACTTTTGTTGCACGAGAAATTAGACCAATAGCCCTATGCTTTTCACATGTTTCAGTATGTCTCTCGTCTCACTTGGTATCATCACCATTGCAAAAAAGTTATCAGACCACTCCCCTTTGTTGTAAATCTCATTACAGGTGTAGACTAGTTCCTCCCTTCCCCCGTTTTCCAAACTCTTCAACACTTCTGCTGGCAAATTATTGATTCCACATACCTTCCAATTCTTCATCTCAATGCAGATAAGTAGTTTATTAATTTTAGTTTTTAGTTCTTAAATATGTTGATACCATAAAGATAGCCAGCATTTCACACTGAATTTGGAGAAAACAATACTGCTGACTGCTACAAATTTTTAATAAACAACTCTTTGTGCTGATATGGCATCAGGAAGGGGATCTCACCACCAACTGTCCCTAAAACTGCCAAGTCCGGTATAATAATGACGACCTCGTAGCGAAACGTGAAAATGCAATGAATAGGAAGAAGAGGAAGAGTAAGAGGAAGAGTAAGAAGAAGAAGAAGAAGAAGAAGAAGAAGCAGGAGGAGGAGGAGGAGGAGAGAAAATTCTCAAAATGAAGATCTATTTCAATCCTATCCTCTCTTACAGATTTATTTCTTTCTGTCCTCCCTACCCTAAAACAGGTTTCCTCTGATACTTGTAACTACTTGTACTTTGTCATTCGTGACAGTGCCTACCCCCGTTAGGTTTCTTCTATTGGCCCAGCCAGTTTAAAGTTCCTGCCCTGTTGAGGTAAAGGCTATGCCTAGTACATTCCCATCTACTGACAGATATAACTTCATTGGTGTGGAAAGAACTATTTCATAATTAACCTGTAGTACACAGAAGAATCATCTACAGTGCAAAGCAAGCTTTGTAATCACAGAAATTGAAAATATTTTATGTAACATAGTATTCTGTTGTTATTGTTATGGTTGTGATGGTGGTCTTCAGTCTCAATATTGGTTTGATGCAACTCTACCACTAATCTTAGTGTGCAAGCCTCTTCATCTCTGCATAACTATTGCAGCCTAGGACCATTTGAAGCTGCTTACTGGCCTGTATTATCTATCCACTCTACTTCAGTCATTATCAGTTATTTTCTGCCCAAACATCAAAACTCTTCTACTACTCTCAGTGTCTCATTTCCTAAAATAATTCTCTCAGCATAATTTGCCATAATTAGAGTAAATTCTTTTACCTTCACTTTTGTTGGTGTTCATCTTGTACCCTCTTTTCAACACACACATTCCACTTACCCGCTCTTAAAGTCCTCTGTCGTCTTTAACAGAATTACATTGTCATCGGAGAAACTCAAATTTCTATTTCTTCTCCTTGAACTTTAATTCCATTTCCCTTCTTTGTTTCCTTCACAATTTGCTCCATGAAAATATTGCATAAAGCTGGAGATAGCTTACAAGTTTATCTTACTCCCTTCTCAACTACAGCATCCTTTCATGTCATTTGACTCTTACAAATGAAATCTATTTTCTGTACGAGTTCTAGATAATCTTTTACTCCCTGTATTTTGCCCCTAATACCTTAAGAATTTCAGAAAGTGTACTCTAGGTAACACTGTCGAAAGCTTTCGCTAAATCTACAGATACTATACACATAGATTTACTTTTCTTAAACTTCTCTTCTGAGGTACACCAAAGGGTCAGTATTCCCCGACATGTTCGTACATTTCTCTGGCACCCAAAATGATCTTCCATAATGTCAGCCAGCACCAGTTTTTCCATTCTTGTGTAACGAATTCCTGCCAGCAACCATGAGTTATTATTCACACCTGTCAGCATCTTCCTTCTTCGGAATTCAAATGATTACACTTTTCTTAGCATCTGAGAGTATTTCACTTGTCCCACATATCTTACACATCAGATGGAATAATTTTGTCATGGCTGGTTCTTCCAAGGGTCTCAATAATTCTTATCTGCTCCAGGATCCTTGTTTTGTCTTATGTTTAGGTACCCTGTCAGAATATCATATATCTCCCATCTCATTTTCCCCTATTTATTCTCCTCTTTCTATAATATTGTCCTCAAATTTGTTTCCCTTATATAGACTCCCAACACATTCTCTCTACCTTTCATCTTCATTGTATCTGTTTAGTACTGGCCTGCCATCTGAACCCTTGATATTCATACAGTTGCACAGACAATATCTATCTTTCCCTTAGTCATGCATGCTTTTAAAGCCTTCCATTTGTCCTCTATTCATTCCTGCTTAGCCATTTTGCACTTTCTGTCAATCTCATTTTCTTTGATGTCTTTGTCCATTTTACCTACTTCATGTGTTAGTTAGTAATACAGACATCAAAACAAATACATTATGAGAAAAAGATTGGCACATCCTATATCAACATGAAGACAATTAGGGTACAATGAAGGAGAAGACTGACAGAACTAGAGAGGAAGAGGAGCAGATAGCATTAAGAATAAATGATATGTGGGTAACAGATTAATGCTGTGTTGCAATGCTTTTTAACAAGCATTTCATAAGTGTTACTGAAAAGATGGATTGTCAGGTTCAGTATATGCTGTCATGGAATGTCTCAGACATGTCATTACAAATAACTCAGTAATATGAATAGACCCTCTCTACACCATCAGAAGTATTGTCCACCATAAAATCTTTGGAATAAAAAAATCTAGTGAATGTGCTAAAATACCAACAAAGGTAATCTGAGAGTGTGCTCCTGAGTTTAGTAATATGTTATTTGTGTAACCAGCCATTTATCAATGGAACATTTCCTGTGTGATTAAAATATGCTGAAGTTAAGCCACTGTTTTAGAAAGGAAATGAAGAAACACCATAAGATTTCTGTCCAGTTTCAATTTTGCCAGAATTTTTGTAAATTTTAGAAAAGGCTTTTTAACTATCTGGTAACAAATAATATGTTGTCAAAGCCACGGTTCAGATTTCTAAAGGGTTTCAGTATCAACTATCTACACATATAGCAAGAATGTATTTAATTCATTGGACAATAAATTAAAAGCTACTGTTATATTTTGTGATCTTTCAGAGACAGTTGACTGATAAATCACTACATCCTTTTAAGTAAAGTGGAATATTAGAATGCTGCAAAATGGTTAAAATCTTATATCTCTGAAAGGAAACACAGTGTGTCTATAGGAAACAGACATGTATTAAAGATCAGGCATTATCTGACTGGGAACTAGCATATTGACCCAATAGTAAGTACTCTGGTTGAGAAGAGAAATATTACTAGAAATTTACTCGTAGTTACATTTAAGGCATAGATATGTACCATAAACATTTGTTCTGACATATGGGACAATATATTGGTGCTTCACATACCGGTAGCATATTTTGTATTATTCTGTCTCATCACTATAAGTATTGGTATTCATTTCTTCACTCTCTCACTCTCATCATTTTCTTCATTCTCTTCCCACAATATGTCACATTACCCTCACTGCCACCCAGTGGATTCAGTATCCAGCATTTTTTGAACCTCTTGATGATGGACTCTGATAATATGGGGGACCATGAAGCAAGAATCCACTCACACAGAAGGGTTACTGATGGCTTCTTAATCTTACCAGTCAGTGTAAGGACATGGTCTTCTTCCAGGAACCAATCTGAATACATTTGTCATAGATTGACCTAGATTGGATTGTTTATGGCCACATTCAGCAGCTAGATGTCCTTTCAAAGCATCCAAAACTAACATAGCTCTCTGAGAAAGCAGATCCCAGGTCTGTGATTCCAAACAGCAGAGAGCCAGTCAACAACCTGCTGCATTGTCATACAGTCCTCTTCCTGGCAGCAAATCACTAACTCCTTAAGAAAGTTTGCTGTGTGTGCAGTGTTTCTCTTCATAATGATTTAAGGAGATAACTTTTCCCCGTTGGCCATAACAGCTAAAATTACAATTACTCCCAGTCTCTCTTAATGGGATATTTTTTTGTCCCTTTCATGTATGCCGTCGTGTTCCTCAGCATTTCAGAAAATATTGGCATTTTTTGTCAGCATTGCCAGCTTGATGAAAAGGGACTGTGAGACATTTTGGCAACTTGATGACACATTACTGGAAATTAACCAGTTTCTCATCAATATCTGTTGGTATTTTCTGTGCTAGTACAGTACTTCATTGGAGAGCAGGGCCATTTCTCTGCATAAACCAAGCTTGTGGCACATTTGTAACTTGCAATTTCTACGGCCTTCATTTGGGCTATTTCTCATGATATACGTACCCCATCTTTCTTCTAATTTTGCATGTAGGAAAGAACCTTCTTCAAGTTTCAAATATTTGCCACATTTCAGTTCGCTGAATGAGTTTCTTGTTGAAACTCCCTTGTCTCGTTTTTCTTATGAAGCATTGCAATGTCTTATGTTAGATTTGTGCAGTCCATACTTTCTTCCAGCGTCTCTGTTGGTTTTGGTTTTGGCACAATAGCACTGAATTCCTTGGCTTGATGATGCTTTTACATCTGAACAGTCACTCACATTGGCATAGATCAGCTTTCTTACCAGTGTTCATCTGAAACTGAATTATAAGCTAATGAAGCAATATTGACAGACTTGCACAATGTTAACACCCATTAAATACTGCTGAAAGTTCACATTGTTTGTTAGTAAAATAAATTGCCATCAATTGTGGTTACAGATGCTGGTTGTATTGTTGAAAATGAGCAACTCTCTCTCTCTCTCTCTCTCTCTCTCTCTCTCTCTCTCTCTCTCTCTCTCTCACACACACACACACACACCACACACACACACTTTTTTTGTAAAAAGATTATGTAGCAGATATAAGCTGCACCCTACCTTTTTGAGAGTGAAAATAAAGTGCACCTTATTTTTCGGGCCAGTACAGTAATTACAATTTTACAATTGACCCCTCTCAAGGTTCTGTCTTAGTGTTCTTACTTTAACTTGTCTACATCAGTAACAATACCAGATGCCAAGTTTGTTTTATTTGCAGATGATATAAACATTGCTGTAAATAGCACAACAGGTGTGGTGTTAGAAAGATTGGTTAATAAAATTTTCATGGACATTAACAAACAGTTCATAGTCAATTCTTTGTCACTAAACATTGAAAAAACACACTGCATGCGGGTTAGAACTTGTGAGAACTCCACTCTGTTACATGCCTAAAATATCATGACAAGCAGATAGTAGAATCTTATAGTGTTAAATTCTTGGGGTTATAGTTTCATAATAAATCCAAATTGCAGAAGCACACCACAGAACTACTGAAGTGCCTAAATAAACCTCTATTTGCAGTGCAGATGCTTTGCTTACCTTCATTCCATAATATTATATGAGATTATTTTTTGGGGCAACTCATTAAGGCAAACTAAAGTTTTATTTGTAATAATAATTATTTGTGGTGTGAAATCAAGAATGTCCTGCAGAGGCCCGTTTAAGTAACTACTGCTTCCCATTATATTTGTTCCTCCACAAAGATTATAGTCACTTACTTTGGCCCAGAAAGTTGTGCACTATTGAGAAACGCACATTTTCAATAACTAGCCAGGGGCCATAATAGTTTAACTACTAATAAAGTTCAATTTAAGAGGAGCCTAAAGGATTTATTGGTGACCAATGCCTACTAATCCACGAAAGAACTACTTAGCAGAACCAGCCATGTGTATATGTGTTAATAATATCAAATAATGCAAATATTAATGTACAGTCTGATTTCTGTACAAATGCAGTGTAGTAATGTGATGAATTTAAAAAAGTATTGTAAAATTATTTTCCTGTTTGATGATACATGGCTGCTATAACCTAAGAATTCAGTGTGTTAATGCGATTAATGTAAATAAATAAGTGATGTAAAATGATTTTCCTATTTGAGGATGCATGGCTACAATAGTCTTAATAGTACTCATATGCATCTCAGTGTATAGAACATTTACATTTTTTGTGATAAATGTACTATTACCTTTTAAATGAAAATTGTTTAAGATTTTTTTACTTATTCTGCATCCATGAGGACCATCGTAGTGTTCTCAGAAACACGTTTATTATACCCTACAAGTGCTAATTCAGAGAATCTATGTCAAGGATGGATGAGAGGGTGGGCAATCATCAAATGAGCTAATACTTCCATTTGAACTTCCCATATAGAAATTTATTCATGCTTGTGGGATGCATGGAGAGATCGCCAATACAGGACTGTGTGTTTGCGGACAGGAGCCAGTCTGCCCAAGGTCTTGGCAAGCATGTCGATACTTGGTAGGGTCCATGAGAAATGCAACAACCTGTGAACTTTTGGCACACATGGCTCCTGACAGTAATCGATGTAGCTGTTGCTGTCATATCTGGCAAGAGAAGAACAAAAAATCCGAAACTTTGAACTAGGTGCACTATGTGCTGAGATGACGTAACTGGTAACAGAGGTGCAGTTGGTCATGAAAACTGCAACCATAGTAAGTAAGCAATATATATTCCAGAAGTAATTAGACATTACTGTCTGGTTGGCTGCTCCCTGCATTGAGTAGCTGCTGCATACTACTAAACTGGGGCTGCCTGTGACTTTAAGAAAACTCCTTAGCATAATAATGAAAGTTCAAAAGATTGGCATCCTAGTTTTGTACATCATCACAGTGTACATTCAGATACAGATATTGGACAGGCTGATAACTTTAATGCATTGGTTGTCAGCTCAAAATAATAAAAGTTCAAAACTGTATACACACTCAAGTCCAGGGACACAGTACATTGTTGTCATAAAGAAAAGTCAAATCATTCTAAGAGCCCAAACAAGATCAGAGAGTAAATAAATTGAGTCGTATCGTACTTGGTAGCGAGACAATAATGTAGGCAGTAGTCATAGAAATGCAGACAAAACTGCAGCTTGAAGCTATGGTGGTAACTGTATACTGTGGCACTGACTACAGTGTTGCCGTGTGAAACCCTGGGTGTGGCTGTACGTGGTTCACCATCCGTGAGACATTTAATTCAACATCTCCCTGCAGGCTGTGTGACTCACTGTTGGCCAGGGGCTAAGTGCCGATAGCATTGGATGGTTGGGGGGAGGGGGGGGGGGGAGGTTGCAGCTGACTCAGGAGGAATATCAAACAATGGAAAATCCAGGATGGAATGTAACAATATCAGAGAAGGAAAGTTGCTACTCACCATATAGCGGAGATGCTGAGTCGTGATAGGTACAACAAAAATTATAGCTTTTGGCTGGTAAGGCCTTTGTCAGCAATAGACACACCCACAACAAAACTGCACTTTTACATTTTTTAGCCTTTTACCTTTTATCTTTCTGACTTTTCTGAGATGTCAAACTGGTCGAATGGACCACATTTGAAACAAGGGGCTGATGACCTTGCTGTTTGTTCCCTTCAACCTCAATCAACCAACCAACCACACTCATGCAAACGCAACTTGCACACATATCTGCAGTCTCAGACAACTGAAATCACTCTGTGAGCAGCAGCGCCAGTGCATGATGGGAGTGGCGACTGGATGGGTGTAAGGAGGAGACTGGTGCAGGGAGGGGGAGGGATAGTATGGTTTGGGTGGTGGACAGTGAAGTGCTGCAGTTTAGATGGAGGGCAGGAGAGAAGGTGGGGGGGGGGGGGGGGGCGTAAGTAACGGAAAGGAGAGAAATACATTTCCTCCGAAAGCCTTAGTCCCACAGAAATGTCAGTCCTTTCCAAAGGCCTCACCTTTTACCCCACTCCCAAATTCAATCATGCAGGACTAGTTAAAGACCTTCTCTCCTTCTCCCGGTCCCTACAGTGGAAACACTTTCTCGCCACCAACCCGGCCAATCAAATTCAACCAGACACCAATATTGAACCTTGCCTAGCTCAGTTCAGTCCTCTATCCAACCATTATCCATCCCCACTGCCTCCAAACCAACACCTGTTAACTTTCCAGAATTTCTTAACCTCGAACCTTGCCTCACCATCATTCCCCAAATCTGTCAACATGCACACTAAACTTACATCTGCAGAAGGAACTGGTCTACCATCTATAAACTGATCCTGACCTTACAATCCTACCTGCAGACAAAGGCTCCACCCCCGTTGTTTTGAACCACAAGGATTACGTGGCGGAAGGACTCCATCAGCTGTCAGATACTTCCACCTATAAACCTTGCCACAGCAACCCCATTCCAGTAATCCAGCGGGATCTCCAGTCACTACTTAAATCCTTGGGCACATCCCAGAACCTCTCCCCAGAGTCCATCTCTGTACTTACCCCTACTGCTCCCCACACACCCACCTTCTACATGTTTCCTAAAGTCCATAAACCCAACACTGCCCAACATGATGTTCTTCATTTCAGTGACTGCTTCACAGTCTGTGGAGTCTGGATCCTTCCCACCGCACTAGTTTTTCTATATTGCGCAAGTAGGAACTCATCCTGCAATATATCCTACATTCCTGTAACCCTCCTGGCCTCAACCTTTGTTAGTCATTGTCCTTAACCATCTAGCCCCTTCCCTGTTCCCACTCCAGCACTACACAGCCCTCTATTACAGCAACACACCAATCTTTTTACTTCTCTCCTTTTCCACTCCCCCCCCCCCCCCCCTCTCTTCCCCACCCACCGTCTAATCTCCCTACTGCACCTAGTGGCCCAGTCCTCTCTCCACCTCATCCCGGCATGCTCCCACTAGCAGCACTTTGCCGTCCCCCACCTCTACCTTGTTATTCCTCCCCCTCCCCACCCCAGCTTCCTCTTTACCCCCACCCGGTTGCCTCTCCCATCATGTGCTGCTGCTCATAGTCTGGCTTCAGATGCCAGGGACTGTGATCATGTGTGTGATAGTTGCCTTTGCATGAGTGTGGGCGTGTATGTGTGTCTGTTGTCTATTTTTGACAAAGTTCATTTTGTGACAGTCCTTTTATTGTGCCTCTCTGCGACACAGTATCTCCACTATATGGTGAGTAGCAACTACCCTTTTCATAATACTGTTATATTCCATCCTGTATTTTCCATTTTTTTTTTCATTTATGGAAGACAGGCCTTCAGTCCGGATGTGTGTGTGCAGCTTCACACAGTTGAAGCAATGTTGTGCTCAGGTTCCTTGTCTTACACCATGTTCACAATCATGTCCATTGGTCCTGTTTGCTGGGTGCCTTTCCATTGGCACAATGCTCCATATAGCTGCAATATCAGTACTATGCAACCTATTACCTATGCATCAAAGGTGCTAACACCCACTATAAAGAACTACTTGCAGATAGAAAAGGAAACATGAGCAATTTTAGTTGCAATTAAGAAGTTCTGTGTCTATCTATTTGAGGCAAGTTCAATGTAATTACAGAACACAAAGCACATTTAGCATCATTCAGGCTACAGCCATGCTCCAGTTCTCTGGAATAGACAGCACAATGGCTCTAACATAGGACACATTTCCTCAGTTCCTAAGTTATACCATTATAAGGTTTGGCCAAACAATAAATGGATTTGGGGTTATGATGATCTTTATTTGTACTCCTTCACAACTTTTACATTATCACCTTCAAAATACTCCCCTCTGCAATCCTTGTATCACTCCATTCAAATTTTCCAATACTCAAAGCACTGTTTGAACTTATCTTCTGAAAGCACATTCATGGTCTCTGTTACTTTATCTTCCATGGCTTCAGCAGTCACTAATCTTGTTCTCCTCAGTGCAGATTTCACTTTCAGGAACAGAAAGAAGTTACACAGAGCAAGTTCTGGTGAATGGGATGGATGTTCAAACACAAGAATGCCCTGCAGAGCTAGAATCTTTTTGACAGACAACAGGTTCCTTGGGCACCATTTTTGAACAAACTTTCCTCACATGAAAATATCCCTAAAAAATATGCCAAGCTGTTTCTCTGTCAATTCTTACAATATCAAAAACTGCTCAAATACTCAACCAGTGGTCTTTTCTGATTAAATCACCTATTTTTTCCATCTTTCATATGTTCTTGTCGTTGATGATGATCCTAGACATGACTTACCTTCAGTTTCTTCTTGTCCCTCTTTGAACTGCTCATATATTAAAGATACCAACCATTTCCTCCACCAACTCTCCACAGTTCCTGACCCTTTACCACAGGGTGGACTGCTTGTCACTATTGAAGCCACCTCCCTGTGCACTAACATTCCTAATGCCCACTACCTTTCCAGACACCTTGTGGATTCCAAACAACCACCTCCTTCCTAGTTGCCATGACCAACTATATCCTCACCCACAATTACGTTTCCTTTGAAGGCATTACCTACAAACAAATCTGCAGTACGGCTATGGACACCTGCATGGCACCATCCTATGCCAACGTATTAATGGGCCATCAAGAGGAATCCTTCCTAAACACCCAGAATCCCAAACCCCTCTGCTGGTTCAAATTCATTGATGGCATCTTTGCTATCTGGATTTAAGATGAGGACACACTATTCACATTCCTCCAGAACCTCAACAACTTCTCTCCCATTTGCTTCACCTGGTCCTACTCAACCCAACAAGCCACCTTCCTAGCTGTTGACCTCCACATCAGTACCTCCGCCCATATCAAACCTACTAAACACAAGCAATACCTCCACTTTGACAGCTGCCACCCATTCCATACCAAGAAGTCCCTTCCGTACAGCCTAGGCATCCAGTCATCGCATCTGCAGTGACGAGCAGTCCCTCTCTAAATATACCGACGGTCGCACTGAAGCCTTCACTGACCGTAATTATCCTCCCATCCTTCTACAAAAACAAATCTCCTGTGCCTTATCTTTCAAGTCTCCCACCACCTCCCAAAGTCCCACAGTCTGGCCACAGAGGAGCATTCCCCTCGTAACTCAGTACCATCCGGGACTGGAGCAACTGAATTACATTCTCTGCCAGGGTTTCGATTACCTCTCGTTGTGCCCTGAATGAGAAAAGTCCTACCCACTATCCTTCCCACCCCTTCTACGTGGTATTCCACCGTCCACCGAACCTACACAATATACTCGTCCATCCTTACACAACCCCTGCTCCCAATCCCTTACCTCGTGGCTCATACCCCTGTAATAGACCTAGATGCAAGGCCTGTCCCATACATCCTCCTCCCATCACCTCCTCCAGTCCGGTCACTAACATCACCTGTCCCATCAAAGGCAGGGCTACTTGTGAAACCAGTTGTGATTTACAAGCTAAGCTGCAACCACTGTGCTGCATTCTATGTAGGCATGACAATCAACAAGCTCTCTGCATGAATGGCCATTGACAAACTGTGGGCAAAAAACAAATGGACCACCCTGTTACTGAACATGCTGCCAAACATTATATCCCTCATCTCAATGACTGCTTCACAGCCTGAGCCATATGGATCTTTCCCACCAATGCCAGCTTTTCTGAATTGCACAGGTGGCAACTTTCCCTGCTGTACATCCTATGTTCCCGTAACCCTCCTGGCCTCAACCTTTGTTAGTCTCTGTCCTCACACATCCAGGCCCCTCCCTGTTCCCATTCCAGCACTACACAGCCGTCATTTCACCGCCACACCCAGTCTTTTAATTTCTTTCTTTTCCTATCCTTTGTTCTACTTACACCTCCACCCCCTTCCCACTTTCTCTCCTGCCCTCCGTCTAAACTGCAGCACTTCACTATCCGCCACCCCCACCATACTATCCCACCCCTTCCCCGCCCCAGCCTCCTCCCAGTCGCCACTCCCATCATGCAGCACAGGTGCTGCTGCTTGCAGTGTGGTTTCAGTTGTCTGAGACTGCAGACATGTGTGCAAGTTGCGCGCGCGCGTGTGTGTGCGTGTGCGTGTGCGTGTGCGTGTGCGTGTGCGTGTGTGTGTCTGTGTGTTTTTCTATTGCTGACAAAGGCCTTAATGGCCGAAAGCTGTAATTGTGTGAATCTTTTTGTTGTGTCTATTGCAACTCAGCGTCTCTGCTATATGGTGAGTAGCAGCTTTCCTCAGGAGCAATATCCTCAGCTGCGCAGAAAATCTCCTAAAGTTATATTAATATTTAGTTCACCTGTAACATTCACTTAACTGTTTTTCCTTTTATATAATTTACAAAGTTCTGCCAGCATTTGGGTTTGTCAGTCTTTAGCCTGCATAACTCCATGTGTTTGGCTGTGAAATGGGACTATCTTCCCACCCTTGTGTGAAATTCCTTCCTCATGTCAATATTCTCTGAAGAGGTAATTTTAGCTCGAATTTTTAACTTTCTTGACTTTATACTGTTATGTCTATACCCAGTTCCAATCGTAAACTGGCCTTTAAAAAATTACTACAAACGAGCTTACTATCTCAGATTAAATTTCATGTTAATATACTAGCTGATTTACATTAGCAACTAAAGGGAATAAGCCATTTGTTAGTAATCCAACTTTGAAATTACGTGATACGAACTGTGCAGTCATGTTGCACCACATTTTTCGAAATTTACTTCTCCCCTATTTCTGAAATGATACGATGTTTATTTATTATGATTACTTAAAATCATAGCTCTACTCAGGAGCAAACCAAAATGCTGTTAACAATATTTTATTCAAAGTGATTTGTTTATAATTAACTGAACTGTAATTTAAATTGTTCTATTGTAAAATTCATTGAAATGTATGAAATTGAGTAAACTTTTCCTAATTGAATATCAGAACATTTAGGGCAGTATGTGACTTTAATTGTTACTTTGTAAATCTTACATTTAACAATGTATTAAATTGTTTAGTTTGTTCGGAAGCTGATTGTGTGAGAGTCTTTCAGAGGCTGTCAGATGGCCAGTGTATAGTCCACTAATGCATACGATAATCGCTCACAATATAAGACAAGAAAAGTGATATACCCTGTGTTTTATTTAAAAATTAGTACATCAGCAAACCCAAATTCTGGGACTTTCTGAAACAATAGACCCCGAGGATACCAAACCTCAGTATCTCATCATATGGAGCTGCTAATTTATTATGTGAACTTTCATTTACTGTGATTGAAATTTTCTAGCCTTTATACTTGTGAATGGTGAAGGCCCAAACTATTAAGTTGCTCTGGTGGTATGATTGAGAATTCACTATTACCACTGTCCAACCACAGACAGAACTCCATAAACTGTGTATTTTTTTCTCACTCAGCATCAGTGGTAATTAAAATGATTCCCTCCTCTCACACATGTAAGGTTGGCATTTTAATATGGTATCACTGAGCTGGGATATGTGTAAGTCTGTGTACAGATATTTGCACTACATTTCAGAGTCTGATTGTGACATGTGATAATCAGTTATCAGACAACAGTTGGAAAGAGACAGAAAGTGTGGTGTGGCAACTCATCATTGGACCACATTTGAGATAAGTACAATTTTTAAATTTTAAATTACTTTTCCTCAGACTATCATTTTTGTAACTTCCTTTTGTCGTGTGGTAGTTGATATGCAGGATAATTGTGAATTTAAGTGTGGCGATTGTCTGGCTAGGTAGGTTTATTTTCATGTTTTGTGCCCAATATTATCTTCAAATAGGGCAAGCATGGATAATCTTGATACAATTGGAGAGGTTTCGTATACTCAATTATTGACACTGAACCTGCAACAGTCATCTGAGGCATCACATTTCTTAGGATTTTCTCCAAATGAACAGGCCCTATGTTTATTAGAAAGCTTATCACAACTCTTGGATCATAAGCTCACAAGTCAGAATAATAATTTAAAGCTTGAACTTACAAGTCAAAACAATGACCTAAAAAAAAGTATTGTTAATCTCAATGACACTGTTAAGGCAATGGAAAGGAAAATTCAGGCTACGCAGGAACAAGTAGCAAACTATCTTTCAAAACTTAATTACATGAGTTGACTGACCTTGAAATTCAAACAGTAAACGATAAGGTTGATCACGTATGGTTGCATGTGGAGAGTGTTGAAGATGTTATTCATGCTGAGGTAGATAGAAGGAACTCTGAATTCAAAATTATGCATGAATGTATAAAGCAGATGTTTTTGAATAAATTCTGGTCTGAAAGTAAATAGGTGGGCATCAAGTGAGCATTTTGTAATGTACTAGTTACGGACCAGGTAATCTCTTGATGAGAGAATTTTGTGAGAAACACGCCTCACCTGGACAAATCTTTTGACGATCTTATTCTTATTGATGCCTTGCAAAGATGTCTACCAATGAGGGCTAATTGGGGCCTTGTTTGCAGTCCCCATGATTCATTAGAGAATTTTTTGAAACATATTGATAAACCTGACAAAGGTTCTGAGGAAGAAGACAGGGTTAACAAGTCTCAACACAACCAGCAAAATAGACAGAATGCTAACAGGAGGGACCATAGTACTTATAATAATAATAATAATAATAATAATAATAATAATAATAATAATAATAATAATAATAATAACAGGAATGGTAATGGTAATAGAACACAAACCATAGTAACCAGAAGTAGAAAAACTCTTAATACCTTCTATTATGTCTCCACACTGGTCATCAGTTATTTGGAGTCTAGGAATACTACGAACTCAGTTTGATAGTCAAACAACTCAAACAAATCGTATTAATGAGTTTTATTACCAAACAAAAAGATACAAAACATAACTTCGCAATTACACAGATGTGTCGCAAGCAAAGGGTGACATACAAAATTAGCAAACTTGTTCAGTATAAACAGTTCCAGTCGGTTGTGGCGCTAATGTCCTCTTCACGTAGGTGCCACTACTGTCACGTTGTCATGTGCGTCAGCATGCGATTGACTGACGTCTTCTCATAGCCACCTCTTCTCTATTGTTCCCAACTGGGGTGCCGGCACTTGGCTTTATGCCGTTACATTCGCCCCCCAAAGCGAAGGACCGTCATCATATAAGGAACATGACAATGGGAAGGGAGACTGGAGGGTGAACGCCGCGATGGACTGGAAGCTGTGGCTGTAGGGAACATCAGACTTCCAGTCATCTGGCTTGAACTCTGGTGGAAACATTCCCCAGAAAATGTCCAGAAGGGTAAGCGTCCACCTCTTGAGGCTCTTACCCATATGTTGAAGATATCGGCTGCTGCAGCCACTGGTAGAACAAGAGGAGGCAAAGGCTCTGTCTCCATGGGGTCATCCCACAGTGTCGTGATGACGCCCTCTGGTGGCTGCTGTGGCTGTGCTGTCCTCGGGATCTGTGAACCTGGGGGAAGAGATACAGAAGGATCACTATGCCCATGGCAGTATCGAATTTGATTGTGATGCTGGCACTGTAATCCATCTGAACCTGAAATGAGTTACATGCATGCGCCAAGTCCATGAAGGAACTCGCCTCGCGCCCACCATCTGCTGCCACTAAAAACCCTTAAAAACACAATATCATGCAGCACAAAGTGATTTTTATGACCTTCCTTCAGTGTCTACTGAGGAGGGTGGAGTAGGTGGAGTAGTGTCTGATAGCAGCAGCCGTGAAGCAATTCCGTCGGCGATGATCCATCTCATGGATGCGAACGATAGGGGCGAGAAACAGTTGCTATGCTTAATCCCAGTTGTGTGCTGTGCGAAGTTTGGCCATCTACAGCATGAAGTTTTGACAAAATGTTCTGCTTTGCCATTGGACTGCAGATTGAATGGTGCTCTAGTTAGATGGTGTATGCCATTATGTTCACAGAATGTTTCAAATTCGTTTCACCTGAACTGAGTGCCATTGTCTGACACTATGACTTCAGGCAAACCTTCGAGGTAAAAAATTGAGGACAATGCCTGAATTGTGCTATGTGACGTTATTGAGTTCATCGGCACAGCAAAAGGAAACTTGCTATAATAGACTGCCACAATCAACCAATGAGTGTTCCAAAAAGGTCCTACAAAGCCTATGTGCACATGTTGTCATGGTGATTCCGACTTGGGCCGAGCAGAGAATTTTTGTGGTGGAGCAGACTGATTTTCCACACATGCGTGCCACTGTGACATCATCTGTTCTATTTCGGCATCCATACCCTGCCAATTACAGTGTCGATGCACTAATTGTTTTGTACGTACAATGTCCTTGGTGAAGTAACTGCAACACTTCTCTTTGCAAAGCTTTGGGGATCGACACATGTGACCGTATACTGTCATTTTGAACAAGAATCACACCTTGCTGTATAGTGAGGCAATGGCTACGCTAAAGTATCAGCACACTACAGAGTTCTTTATTCTATGCAATGAGTGAAGCTAAGATGTGTGAATGTATTTTAGCAAAATTTTCAAATCTGAATCAGCTTCCGCAGCCTGTGCAATTTTCCTATAATTCGGAGGAAAGGATTGAAGCAATCAAGAAATGTGAGCAACAATGTGACAACAAGATGCAGCAGAAGTGTTGAAGTCTGTCAGGGCCAATTGTGAGATGTGAAAGTTCATCTGCATTAACATCTTGAGCTGGCAGACAATACACACTCTTGTGCTGGTATTGAGACAACAACAAAGCCCATCTTAGCAATTTTTGGGCAGTTCGTACAGGAACCAGCTTTGTCGGATGAAACAAGGACTGCAATGGCTTGTGATCAGTTACTAAGTAGAATTTTCTGCCATACAGATAGGGGTGGAATTTGATGACAATACACAATACTCAATGCCTCTTTCTCTATTTGTGAATTATTTCACTGAGCTTTGGACAACACTTTTGATGGGAAAGCAATAGGCCTGTCTTTATTACCAACTCTGAGCAAAAGCACTGCACCTATTCCGTAGGAAGGAGTCAACTAGCAACACAACTGGTTTGTCAAGATTAAAGTGGACCAAGCACCAATCACTGAGCAATGCATCATTTAAGTTTTGGGAAAAATTCTTGGCACTCATCTGTCCAAACAAAGGGGATGTTCTTTTGATGTAAGCAATTTGTGCAGCATTCGATAGGAACTGAATGTAATAGTTCATTTTCCCTAAAACTGACTGCAATTCTGTGACATTGCGAGGAACTGGCAGGTCTCGTATGGCTAAAAAATGTGACTGAAGAGTATGTACTTCTTGACTGTTTATGACATCACCTAGATACTGCAACTTAGGTTTAAAAAATGACACTTTAGTCCTGCTTCAAATAACACACGAAAAAAAGTATGTAAATTTGCAATGTGTTCTTCTGGTGTACAATCTGCTTCGACAATATCATCCAAATAGTTTGAACAGTTTGGTACTTGAGCAGTAAGCTGTGCTAAATATTGTTGGAAAATGGCAGGTTCAGAAGCACTGCCAAAAGGCAAAAACAAATATATAAACAAGCCCAAATGAGTGTTCACAACACACACATTTTGAGATTCTTCATGTTGTGATATTTGAAGATATGCTTCACGCAAATCAATTTTTGGATAGTAGCGACCAGTGCCTTATCTGTCCACGAGATCCTCTGGATGTAGCAATGGATAAGTTCTCAGTCACAGTCTGTGGGTTGACTGTACACTTAATGTCAACACAAAAGCAAATGTGACCTGAAGGTTTGGGGAGCAAAACCAGTGAACTTGCCCACTGACTAGCATGTATGGGTGCAATTGCTCCGCTATCTTGCAGTTCTTTAAGTTCAGCAGCGACTGTCTCATAATGCAATGGGAACTGTTCTGGATGGGCAAAATTTCAACTAAGCATTGTCTTTCATAGTGATATGTGCAACAAAATTGTTTGCCTTGCCTAAATCAGCCAAAAAAAGTTCAGGGAATTCTTTCAGCAAGCTAGTGACACTGTTGTTTGCTTTGAATGCAGTTACTGACTTCACATTTTCCCAAATGTTAAAGCTAAACGAATCAAGGGCAAATATGTTTTCAAAATCACGTGATTGTACCACAGTGAAAGTCACAGTTTGCGTATGCGAACGATACATGGCAGGCAAAGTACATTTTCCGAGAACAGGAATGTCTTGTCCATTATAAGCAGTCAGGTGCGTGCTAGTTTTAGACAGGCATGGGGAGCCTAACAGTTCATATGTGTTACAATTCAGCAATGTAACAAAGGCACCCATGTTCACCTGAAATTTCACACATTTTCCACTAAGATACAAATGAACAAAAAGTTAGTTGGACTGGCGTAGCACTGAAGAAACTGTTCGCTTGCTAGTTTTGCTAATGCCTGCAGCAGGCTTTGAACACAATACATTGATTACATGGGCCTTGTGACTAGATTTTTATCAGTGAGCAGAGTTCTTTTGTTTGGCCGGCCAGGATGGCCGAGCGGTTCTAGGCACTACAGTCTGGAACCGCGCGACCGCTACGGTCGCAGGTTCGAATCCTGCCTCGGGCATGGATGTGTGTGATGTCCTTAGGTTAGTTAGGTTTAATTATTTCTAAGTGCTAGGGAACTGATGACCTTAGAAGTTAAGTCCCATAGTGCTCAGAGCCATTTGAACCATTTTTTCTTTTGTTTGTTCCATTGCAAACATACAGATTGGATGTGATCTTTCTTGCCACATGCATAACTTTGTGCTTGTCTGGATGGGCAGTATTGGCATTTATACTGTAAATAGCACCAATTCTGTTGTCTGTTTATAGAACTGTTTATGCGTCTTGGCACGCAATTGCTGTTCCTGCCTAATGGGCCGGTCGCAAGTGAGGGATGACTCAAACTGACAAATTGGTGGCTGCTCAAATTTGTCAGCACGGCACCTGTATCATATTGATCTAGAATTTGCTCTTTGTTATGAAATGATAAATCTGATTGTTTCAAAATCTGGTCTCTAAGTTTGACATCATGTACATTGTACATGACCGCATCACACAACATGACATCTGAATATAAAGCACCACAGCCACATTTGAATTTGTATTTCCTCATCATAGCCTGGAAATCTGTTACCTACTCGTGATAAGTTTGTTCTGACCTTTTCTTGCAATGAAAGAATTGGTACTTAGCTCCCACCATATTCACTTGTTGGTCATTATAGTTAGTTAGCGAATCAACAACCTGGTCATAGGAAAGTTCAGTCTGAGTGATATTAGGGAACAATTTCTGAATGAGCCGAAAGACTGTACTTCCTACCGTGGATAAAAAGTAATGTAGCTTCAAAGTACCTGGTATGTTATGAGCAATTATGTGGCCTTCATACTGTTGCAATCACTCAAGCCATTCCTCTTGTTCATTAAACTGGTGAAAAGGCACTCTAAGCTACAGGTGTTGCCTGTGGCTTGATGGGTTAGTAGCTTGTGTACTGTGTTTAGCAGCAAGGCTATCTGCTGCGTCTGAAACTGAAACATCTGTGTTGGCTGCGTTGCATCCATCGCTTGCAGTTAAGGTGCCTGAGCAGGGGATGGGAGAGGTGGGTAGCTCATTTTGGAATAGGCAAATATAATAAACAGACAATGCAAGCAATAAAAATAAGTACACAAGCAAAGAAAAATTCTGCAACACCCTCCTGAAAGCACTGAATAGCAAAATAACTATAAGAAAAACTTTGAAAACATGTAAACACACACCTGCAGAGAAAATACAAGGTAGAATTAACGCGCCAGCAAAACACTAAAGCCCATAACAAAATAAAACTGTGGCAGCCAGGCACTGGGTTTCTAACACCATAATTAATTCTATAAATATTTTGTACTGATTAATTCTGTTTAATGTTAAGTATGTATTTTTTTTACTATGTAATGTCTTTGACCTATTGTAATGAAGTGGAAAGTTGTGTAAAATGTTTTCTCCTTACCATTTAAATTCTTTGTATTAATTGGATAAAAGTAGTATTTAATTATGGTTATGTTATTTTGACTTATTAATGTGTTTAAATGTTGGGATTTTATGAAATATGTTTGCTTGCTACTATGTATAAGCTGCTTCATACCAGGGGACTTTCATTGCATAAAATGAAAGGTAACTGTACTTCCCATCTGTAACGGAAGTGAGTTGGTGCGCACCAAAATGTGACTGGCGCGGGCTAAAAGGTGGGTGTGGCACTCAGTCTGGGCGCCAAGTGAGAGACCACAGTCAGTCGGCAGTTAGCTACTGGAAAGTCTGTTCTGAGAAGCGAGTGAGTGAACAGCGCAAGTGCCGAATGAGGCATCCAGTACCTGGATTAATATGGAAAGGTCTCTGATGTGTGTACGACTCTAAAATGCTGCTCTATTATTGGAAAAGGCTCTAAAGTTGGTAATTTCATCACTAAGAAGAAAGTAATAGAGCAAATTACATCCAGAGGAAAGACCAGGTAGCCACTATGTACTTGCCACCACTATTGCGCCATCACTTCAGCAAACCTAAGAGGTCAGATTTATGTCAGATTATAGACCAGTACATTGAAATGTTATTTAATATGCAATAATAAGGCAAATTATGTTAAACAGTGTGTCTGACCCTTGAATTGGTTCCTCTCATCGTACCTCTTAGGATCCATTCAACATAATTGCTAACATCCGAGTAGCCTGTATGTGAAAAATGGTTGAAAATAAGTGATTGTTGGTGTTGCTTAATTTTGAATGCAACAAGATATATAGAAACACTGTGGGTTTCACTGAACTCAAGGGAGGTAGTTAGTATTGCATTTATGAAAACCCTCACAATGTTTGATTTGTTTTAATTCAAAGTATTTGTGTTTCCAAGATTAACTGCATTTCATTCTGTTGGTGAAAATTACTGGTTATGCTAATGACAAAAGCAAGCACGTTATTTTGAGGTTAGTTAAAGTAAACTGCATTTAAAGTCATACTGAAGGACCTGTATAAAAGATCACTGACATTAACTGTTTTAAAAGTCCTGCAAGGTGAGTAAAATTAGTGAAATAATACCAAAATTTGCATCTCACAATTTGTCTCAGAAAGGTGTGTTTAGTTTGCTTTATGGTAATTGATGGTTTAAAGATCTCACTTTTGTGTTGCTTAATATGAGAAAACATTCTTGAACAATGAGTTTACTAACTGCATTTTGAAGAAATTCTATAGTTTTGTGTGCTTTGTGCAGTAAAATTAGGAAAGACAGTTTGAGGGCCCCCACCTAAGTCTTTGCCTGTGAAAGATAAAGTTACTGTAATTGCCCTTATCCATAAAAGTAGAAATAATATTACTTCTTAATGAGTGTAAAAATCCTGTTGCAAGTGACTTTTAATTATATTTGTTCTATTTGGAAAGTAACTGTTGAAATAGGGCTATGTCCATGTCCAATTTCAGGTTTAGTGCTGACTTTCATAACTTTTGGTGATCACATAATTCATATATAACAAAGTAATTACTATTGATAAGAAATAAGCCGTTAATGATTTCTATGAGAACTTGCATATGCTATTTATAACTGCTAGCATCACTGTACCACTTGTCTGGTTATGGTAGAGTTCATTGCGACATTACTATGCCTAATTAGGCTGGTGACCATTTTTATTTCATTTAAGCAAACTTAGTTACTTAAGAAAGTTTCCAAATTTCAATCTTTAGCTTTCTGGTTTTTATTGTTATATTAAGTTCTGGTTCGACAATCCAAATCCATTAGGTGACTCGTGGTCAGTTTACTTCAGTCCTCCCAGAGGGTAACATTTACTGCAACGTAATACCGTATTTTGTAGTACATGTTGTGCCACTATGACAAACGGTGCAGTATAGTGTTGTATTTGGCTTTTCCCGCTTTAGTACTATCTGTTGAGCAGTAAGTGTTATATTTGGCTTCCTTGTGACAGGACTAAAATTTTATTTTCACTAGGTAAACTGCATAATGATATAACAAACGTTGTAGTAATGTTATATTTGGCGACCATGACAGAACCAAAATCTTATCGTCACTAGATAAACTGTAGAATGATATAACAGACGTTGTAGTAGTGTCATATTTGGTGCCGTGTACAGGATGTCATTTAAATTTACTGTTAGTGACTGTAAGAAACTTAAATATTATGCAAAAAGCAAAAGTAAATCTAGCACAAAACGTCCAGTGGCATGAACCTGTAACACAAAAGAAAAAAATAAATAACAGAAAGTTACCTAAGTTTGAAAGTTAAAGATATAAAAATATAACAATAACTAAGGTGGACAAAAAACTGGAAATGAACAAAGATGAGCAGGACGGGTGTGTGCTAAATGCGCTAGCTAATAGTAGTTCAACAAGTGCACTCATAGATGCCACCATACGATGACAACAAGCCTATGTGGAATACCACACAAATGTAAATGACCAAATTCAAACCATGAATGTAGCACACGTAAGACAAGATAAGAAAGACGATCCAATTGAAGATAGTGGATATGCAAACGAGTCAATGAATCTGTTTGATTCACCGAAGATCAAAAGAGAATTAACTGAGCTACGAGAAGTAGCATTTGAATACGAAGGTTCAGCAGAATCTAAAAGCAAAAAGTCACCAAATATGACAGATTTGTTAAAAATATTGTCTGCACAGATTGCAGCACAGGGTCAGCAAATAGCCGCTCATAGTAGTGACATTAATAACCAAATTAGGACACTCAAACAAACACAGAGTAAACAGATCGAAATGCAAGGAATAAAAATCAGTAAACAAATCGAAAAGGTGGACACAAAAGTAGGCGTGGTGAGTAATGCAACTAGAGGCCTTAAATTTGAAGTTGATGCTATCAATTGTAATGTTGCTAATATTCAAAGACAAATTAACGACATCAATGAATAATTTGATTCAGAAATAATAAAAATTGAAGACCAAGTAGAACCACTAGTTGTAATGAAGGATGACAAAAAGATGTTTGGTCTTAAATCCAAAGTATCAACAGAGTATAAAACCGAGTTTGCTCAAATTAAACAATCAGTGACAGAAACAAGCAGGGAATTATGCAAACAAATTGCTACTTGTGGCGAAGCGGTTCTAGGCGCTTCAGTCTGGAACCATGCTGCTGGTACAGTCGGAGGTTCGAATCCTGCCTCAGGCATGGATGTGTGTGTGATGTCCTTAGGTTAGTTAGGTTTAAGTAGTTATAAGTCTAGGGGACTGATGACCTCAGATGTTAAGTCCCATAGTGCTCAGAGCCATTTGAACCATTTTTTTGCTACTTGTGAAAAGAAGTGCGAGCACAACACTTCCCAAATCCAAGGCAAAGTGTATGACTTGGAAAGAAAAATAAAAGAAAATCCCAATCATGTTAATGAGAATGTAGTTTGCAGTAAATTATTAGAGGGCGAAGAAAGGTTCAGCCCTGCTAAAAAGCATAATGGGTGGCGTCCTCTTGACTTTGTGAAAAACTGTAAAAGAAATTTTCGTAACTATTTAACAGAACATGAAAAAACTAATATAATGTTCAGTGCTTTAGCAGGCGATGCTAAAAGATGGGGGGTTAAACCTAGAGACAAATCAAATGTCATTTGAAGAATTCAAACGAAATTTCATTGAAGAATATTGGTCAGAGAAGAAACAGGATTACCTCTGGAGGTAATTTATTCTGTCTAGGATGTATGATGTCAGGATGAAGAAATTCCATGAAAGAGTTTTGTGAAGCATGGTATCGAAAGTTAATTCATTTAAAATCTAGATGAACTGAATCCTAAATTGTGGGGGAACTATGGAAATAACTCCCTGAGGTTTCAAAAAGATATGTAGGAAGTAACCACAGAAGCTTTTTGGCATTTTTAGAAAGAGATGAGGATGAGGACCATTGAAAAAGGAATTGTGAATTCCATCCGAACAGTACTAACCGACCGAGAGAAAACAATGACCACAAGGAACAAACAGAAAATGAAAGGTTTTGTGTAAACATAGTACAGAGATGTCATGGTAGAGGAAGAGGTAATGTTGCGGTTCACAGTAGGGGGTTCACGCCATGAAATTTTCAAGGTAGAGGTGAACCGGAAAACTAAAAACCGTGTGTGTTAAGGGCCAGGTTCACGCAGACAGTGGTTTCAGGCCCAAGGTAAAGAAACCATTCTCATATAAGAAGAGTAATTAATGCAAACAACAAGTTGTTGTTGTTGTTGTTGTTGTCGTCGTCTTCAGTCCTGAGACTGGTTTGATGCAGCTCTCCATGCTACTCTATCCTGTGCCAGCTTCTTCATCTCCCAGTACTTATTGCAACCTACATCCTTCTGAATCTGCTTAGTGTATTCATGTCTTGGTCTCCCTCTATGATTTTTACCCTCCACACTGCCCTCCAATGCTAAATTTGTGATCCCTTGATGCCTCAAAACATGTCCTACCAATCGGTCCCTTCTTTTTGTCAAGTTGTGCCACATACTCCTCTTCTCCCCAATTCTATTCAATACCTCCTCATTAGTTATATGATCTACCCATCTAATCTTCAACATTCTTCTGTAGCACCACATTTCGGAAGCTTCTATTCTCTTCTTGTCCAAACTATTTATTGTCCATGTTTCACTTCCATACATGGCTACACTCCATACAAATACTTTCAGAAACGACTTCCTGACACTTAAATCTATACTTGATGTTAACAAATTTTTCTTCTTCAGAAACGCTGTCCTTGCCATTGCCAGTCTACATTTTATATCCTCTCTACTTAGACCATCATCTGTTATTTTGCTCCCCAAATAGCAAAACTCCTTTACTACTTTAAGTGTCTCATTTCCTAATCTAATTTCCTCAGCATCACCCGACTTAATTTGACTACATTACATTATCCTCGTTTTTCTTTTGTTGACGTTCATCTTATATCCTCCTTTCAAGACACTGCCCATTCCGTTCAACTGTTCTTTCAAGTCCTTTGCTGTCTCTGACAGAATTACAATGTCATCGGCGAACCTCAAAGTTTTTATTTCTTCTTCATGAATTTTAATACCTACTCCAAATTTTCTTTTGTTTCCTTTACTGCTTGCTCAGTATACAGATTGAATAACATCGGGGATAGGCTACAACCCTGTCTCACTCCCTTCCCAACCACTGCTTCCCTTTCATACCCCTCGACTCATAACTGCCATCTAGGTTAGTATTGCCTCACGTGTTCCAATATTTCTACGGAATCCAAACTGATCTTCCCCGAGGTTGGCTTCTATCAGTTTTTCCATTCGTGTGTAAAGAATTTGCGTTAGGATTTTGCAGCTGTTACCAACAAGTTACAAAAAGTAAAAACACAGTGTTAATTGGGGCACGCGGAGTGACAGACGGTGGCGTGCGCAGGACAGGATCTTGTGACAAGTTAAAGGGTTGGCGCTCACAGCATACATTGCACTGGGAGGGGCAGACAAATGGCCACCGTGCGCACAAGATGGCTGTAGCAAATGACAAGTGGTATCGAAGAATTCAGTAGACCAGTTTAGAGAGTAAATGACTAGAAAACTGGGAACAATATGAACACATTATGTAACAGAGGTAACCAGAAAGCAGGACTGTGCAAGAAGGCATTGTTAGGGAATGAAACAGAGCAGGAAGATGTGACCGAAAGTGGAAATATTTATGCAACCAATGGCGTTTAAAAAGGGGAAGGTATAGGAGTAAAGGAGAATTTAGTAAGTATAAATGAAACGAAGATAGGAAGTGCTGTGTAAAGTACGTGTGCAGTATTAGTAGAAGAGAAAAATGAAAGAAACGAAGGGGCCATGGAAGATATGCGAGCGACCATTATTAAAGGGAGTAACAGGAAAAATAATGTCATGGCCAGTATAAATAAAATTATAGTGTGGAGGAAGAGATCCTCTATGGTACAGATGAAGTAAAAATGGGTATGAATCTTGCACAATCATTTGAAAATAATAATTACGAGGAAGATGGAATGCGAATTACTGACGTACATGACAATTATACAAAATATGAAGTAAAAGCCGATGTCATTCAAAGCGATACAGAAGAAGTGCCTGAGAACATAAATCAAACACTATATGTAGAAGATAATCAGAAAACCAAAGCTATTAAAACATTCATTGGTAATTTACCTCATTGGTTAAAAATTGCATTCTTACTCGAATCTGATAATGAAGAAGAACTCAGTGATAGTTCAAGTGAGGAAAAGTACATAGAAACAAATAGGAATGAATACACTTTTACCGAAAATAAATATGAGAAAAGAGATGAAATTTTTTCGAAACAAAATCCAGAAAGTGAAACTGAACTGAAACTGAAAGAACCACTAGATAGTACGGTGTTGGGCCATGATTTGCAAAAACCTACAGACCTGGTGCAAGCTTTACTTACTGTTAAGAAGGAAATTGAAATTCCAAAACCAAAAGAACCGCCTGATAACATTATAGAAGTGCAGAAACTGCAACAGATCTCTCAAGACATAGAGATCAAGAAACCAAAAAAGCTACTAGATATACAGGAAAGGTTCATGGGTAACATTTCCTGGAATGACATAATGATTGAACAGGATTTGTTGTGGGAAGAAACAGAACATAGGGTTATTAAACAAACCATTATCCCAATAAAAATTTGTGGGATTGTTTTACAAGTAATGTTAGATACTGGATCTCAAATTAGTCCCATTTCAGAGTCATGTTTTGAGAATATCTTGAGTAAACCAGGATTAGTCATCACGTCCGTGAATGGACTAAAAATTATAGGAGCAACTGGCAAATCCAGTAAGCCCATTTGTAAGCAGGTACTGATTGAATTTGAGATACAAGGGAAAAGTTTGAACATGACTTCTTAGTTGTACCTGAATTAAGTGCAGAAATGATCCTAGGTATTGACTGACTGGACAAAGAAAGAGTATTTTTAGATTCTGGGAATGGAATTGATAAAATTAATAGGGAATCTAATATTTTGGAAATTAAATTTGCAGAAAGTGAAACTGTACATGATAGTAACATAGAGTCAATATTGCTAGAATTGGAACCCGGAAACGATGGGTTGTCCAACTTTTATGAAATTAACGATTTGAAAAACTCTACTGAAGTGAAGACTGACACTTTTAGGGAAACTGTTGACGAAATCCAAGAACTTTCATCTGAACTAAAAGATTAAATATTAATCAGGAAGTGTTTCTGATAAACCTGGTATGGTTAAGAACTTTGAATACCGTATCGATGCACTTGAACATGAACCATTTTTTGTAAGACCCTATCCAGTACCGCTAGCGAAGAAAGCAGCAGTGCAGGCAGAAATTGACAGAATGTTAGAATGGGGAGTGATTGAAAGAAGCAACAGTGAATATAATAGTCCACTTATTATAGTAAATAAAAGAGACTGTGGCATGCGAGTTGTTGTTGATACATGGTCACTGAATAAAAGTGTCAAGAGAGAAGTAGACTGACCGAAAAATTTAGACAATTATTTCAATAATTTCATGATGTAACATATTTAACTAGCCTTGACCTCACTGCAGAATATTGGCAGATCCCACTACATGAAGAATCCTGGAAATATACAGCATTCTTATTTGCAGGGAAATGCTATCAATATAAAGTTGTGCCCTTTGGTTTAAATACTTCTGTCTCTGTTTTTATTAGAGCATTGGATTCCATGTTGGGTAGGCCTCTTTGTGCTAGACTTGCTATCTAAGTTGATGACTTGTTAATTGCCACTGAGAGTTGAGATGAACATTGTGAGCTGTTGAATAAAACTTTCACTGCTCTTCAAGCAGGATGGATGACTTTGATGTTTAAGAAATGTGAATTCATTAAACAAGAAATAAAGTTTTTAGGACATATCATAACTATATCTGGGATTGGAAAGGACCCAGAAAAATTGAAAGCTATAGAAAAATGCCCACCGCCTAAGAACCGAAAGCAATTGAAAGCATTTCTAGATCTTTGCAGTTTTTATAAAAATTTGTGAAGGGGCAAACATTTAATAGTCCACATTCAAGTGGTTTACTTAAGAAAAACAGTGCACATATCTGGATGCATATATCTGGACAAATGAATGTCAAAAGGATTTTGAAGAGTTAACAATCGAATTAGTAAGAAGGAATATTTTACATCACCCAGCTTTGAGTGAGCTGTTCCATGTGATTACAGACATTAGTGTGTATGGAGTCAGAGTTGAAATTTTCTATAAAAATACAGAATTAAATAATCAAGAACACAAGATGATAGCTTTTGCAAGTAGGACTCTAATTAAGTATGAAAAGAATTACACTATTTCAGAGAAAGAAGCAGTAGCTTTTATATGGGGATTAAAGAAATTCTGGAATTATTTATGGGGGCACAAAACCATTATCCATACTGCTCATAGAGCATAAACTTTCTTGAAAGACTGTCGTTTATTTACCAGCAGATTAAGTCCATGGGCTCTATATTTACAGCAATTTGACTATGAAATTTCGCATATTAAAGGCAATGATAACTACGTAGCAGATGCTTTGTCATGATTGCCTGAGGGCATGAATAATTTACCAGAAGAAGGCAATGAAGATGGTAAATTTCACATTAGGTATATTAAAGTAGTTCAGGGTAGGAAGAATATTGAACAAATTTGCAGGAGCATGCTTTTCCATCAAAATGAAGACGGAAGTATAAAAATCAGTAAAAATAAATTTCAGTAATCCCAAATTCCCCCAAATTGGTAAATTTTATGAAATCTTTAATGGAATATTGTACAGAAGGAAAAATACAGGTACAGAGGAGTGGAAAGTTTGTTGGCCATTACAATTTGAAACTGAAGTTCTAGACTATTTCCACCTCGCTTTGGGATATTGTGGTCCTAAGAAATGTATAGAAAAATTGACTGATGCGAACAATAAATGTGGGTGCTAGTAAGAAAATGACTGATAGGATTAAGTCATGTGATGTTTGTCAAAGAGCAAAAGTTGCTAACCAAACTAACCAAGGTTATACGCAGAGTGCCATCCCAGATGATGCTTTTGATCTGTTGTCAGTCGATTTGTATGGACCTCTTCCAAGAACTTCCGGAAATGTTGATTACATTGTAGTGGTTTTGGAAGTCTTTTCTAAATTTATTAAACTGTTCCCTATTAGAAAAGCTACTGCAAAACCAGTTTTCAGCAAAATGACTGAATATTTTAACCCCTTAGCTTACCATGTCGTGTGAGAGACGAAGTGTGCCGATCTGGCCAAACATCACCTAGACTTATCAGAGACATGATATGTTTCCCACACCGAACAAGTGCAACTCGTGTGAGAGACGCAGCGTGCCGACCTGGCCAAACATCAACTACCGCGCCGAACAAGTGCATGTAATGTGACAGACGTCGTCGGTCAGCCACGCCAAATGTGAACAGAACGTCTCTGACACGTTGCGGAGCTGATCGAGTACACACAACATACACGAAGTGTTCTTTGCCGCATTTGGACCTGCAGACATTACAAAAATGCTTTCACAATGTTCCCGACATATAGCGAACGTGTTCACGAGGAAAGGGAGACATGTGGTGGCATAGCCAACAATGATTTTGCAGGATATTTTGACAGTGGTAGCGACGTTTTACCTCCTGTACGAAAACGGTGTAAGCATCTGGTGATTGAAGATGATACTGACGAAGAAGAGCAAACCTACCAGCAACAATCAGAGCCGTGGATGTGGCAAAAGGAATGCAATGAACCAACAATCTGGATGTGTACGGAAATTCCTGGAATAAAGGAAGCAGCTATACAGCACATGAGTTCAAGCATAAGAGAATTAGACGTTTTCTATGTAATATTTAATAGTACATTTTGGGGAAACATTGTAACTGAGATGAATAGATATGCACAAGATGTACTCAACAATGAACATCAGAGACAAAAAATAGACCAAAAGCGGTCTCCTGTCAGCTGTAATGAAATAAAAGTATACATTACACTATGTATAATCATGGCTGAAGTAAGGAAACTGTTGATTCAGATGTATTTATCTACGAGGGCTATTATAGAAACACCAATATTTAGGAAGACAATGCCATTCAGGAGATTTCTGCACATAAGTAGATTTCTGCACCTAGCAAATAACAGTTTAGCCAACAACACAAGATAAGCTGTACAGACTAAGGCCAGTCATAGATATGTTCAATCATAAATTTAAGAAAGTGTACACAATGCAAGAGAATATTGCCATTGATGAATCATTAATGAAATTTAAGGGGCGCTTATCCTACAAACAATTTAACCCATCGAAAAAAGCGAGGTTTGGTATTACAATTTATAAATTGTGAGTCAAGTTCAGGATACTGCTATGATTTTAAGATATACGCGGGTAGTGACAAATGTGATGCTTGTGGTAGTGCCTCTGAAAGTGTAGTTCTAGAGCTATCACAGTCAGTATTACACAAAGGGCATACTCTATATTTAGATAACTGGTTTTCTTCACCGAAACTTTTCAAAACTCTCCTCACCAATAAAACTAATGTGATTGTAACAGTGTGCTCAAACAGAAAAAATATGTCCACAGACTTCCTGAGGGCAAAATTAAAGAAGGGAGAATATACAGTGAGGAGTTGTAATGGAATATTGGCATTAAAATGGAA
Source organism: Schistocerca cancellata (assembly GCF_023864275.1). Classification (NCBI taxonomy): domain Eukaryota; kingdom Metazoa; phylum Arthropoda; class Insecta; order Orthoptera; family Acrididae; genus Schistocerca; species Schistocerca cancellata. Next base: position 383,514,840 of record NC_064627.1, on the reverse strand, counting down.
AGATAAACAAGACGTTTACATGCTTCCCACAAAACATTCAACAGCAAAAATGATTGCCACAGACACACCTCTCCACAATGCGCCGTGGAAACCGAAATGTGTCATCGAATACAATAGAGGCATGATTGGAATTGATCCCCAAGATCAGATGTACGCATGCTTCCCTGTGGTGAGAAAATGTATGAAAGGATACCGCAAGATATTCTTTTACCTATTTGATGTTGCTTTATTTAACACATACATTTTGTATTACAAAATACATTGCAGCAAACAACAGAGCTATGCAGAATATAGGATTCACATTGCAGAATCATTGTTGAAAACTACACCTTTACTGGAATATAATCTGAAGGGACGATCAGCATTCGGCGATATACCGCAAAGACTGCACGCGCAACATTGGGCACATTTTCCCAAACATATTGATCCAACACCATCAAAAGTAAATCCTGCAAGAGCTTGTGTAGTGTGCAGAAAGCATAAACGACGCAGTGAAACAGTGTGGGAATGCAAAAAGTGAAAGGCTGCATTACGTGTGCCAGATTGTTTTGAACGATATCATACAGTCTAAGACTATTAAATTCGTGTACTTGTCATTGTGAAGATGTTGCGTTTGAAAATATGTTTGCCAACATACTAACGTAACAGGTCCCAGAATGTTTTGAACAAAATATTATACAGTCTTAGATCATTGCATTGTTGTAAATATTATTATTGAGATGTATTTCATCAATGTATGTTTGCTTACAAAGGGAAATAAAACGTTTGTGAATATATTGTTGCATTTGAACAATGAATATTTCGTTTCCAATGGGCAATTAATTGTCATTATTTATGATACCTGTAGAAATGTCACATTACTGGTGTCACACATATGTACTTACAAATCCCGAGGGCATCTGCACGACTTCGGATGCCACCAGGTGTAGTGCAGCGCAGCCTTAGCGTGTGTAAGGGCCGGGAATCGTAAGGTGCATCCGTACCTTGCAGCCACTTACGGCTCACACTAACAGAACTTAAATCGTAAGGCAAAGGGTTAATAAGATTGGTAAACCAAAAGCAGTGTTATCTGATAATGGACCTGAATTTATATCTAAAATGGAAAGAAGGCATGGAACAGAATGATGTACAAGTAAAATATATGTCAGCCTATCACCCAGCGAGTAACCCTGTAGAAAGATACATGCGTGAGTTAGGCAGGTTATTTAGAACCTACTGCCATCATAACCACAAGGCCTGAGTCAGGTTTTTTACAGATTTTGAGAAAACCGTGAATACACTGTATCATGAAACTGCAGGTTTTACACCTGAAGAAATTCTGTTCAATTGCAAAAGTAAATGTGTTTTTGAAGCAACTTTGCAATTTCCACCTATTGTAGTTATTGGCCTAAATGAAAAAAAGAGTTAGTTGGAAAAAGAATGAAAGAAAAGGTGGACGCCAGATCTAAAAGACATAATAAGGGACTTAAGACAACTAAATTCAAAATTGGTGACTTAGTTTTAATGAAAACTCACGAAAAATCCAGTGAGATTAATAATGAAAGTCATAAATTTAAATATATTTACAATGGCCCATTCAAAGTGCAAGGAACTCTCCTTCCCATTGCTTACTTCCCAGTGTACCCAAAGTCGAAGAAAGTGTTAGGGATGCACAATATTGTAGGCTTAAAACTATATCTCAATAGAAGTGAATGATCTGAAACCCTCAGAGGGCATTGTTATCTATGCAATGCTACATGTCTGACGAACACCAGGTGCTTGAGTTATTGACAATACTACTTCCTTTTCTTTTCGTGTTGTCAATCTTCCTTTTCTGTCCCTATGAACTGAATCTATCATCTTTCCTTCTTCCCTGTTAGAATAGAGAGGCATGAGTAAGAAAAGTGGGTACAGTAGCAAAGGAGGTAGCAGGAAGACAAATGTTGAAAGTAAATGAGTAGAACCTATGATATGTTTGTAAGAGTAATGAAAATAAGATGGAAAGAATGCTATAATATGTCTAGTTTTTATAAGTTTTTGAAAGGGTTAGATATGGCGTTAAAAAAGGTTTGTGATAAAGACAGGGGAAATGGGCATGCTAAATGTATATAAAATAAATGTGAGCTGTTTTTCTAGTGCCACAGACATTGGCAGAAGTAACTTGCAATGTATTTAATAATGTTGTGTTGATCTTAATGTATGTGATAACTTAACTTTGTATAAAGTCATGAAGTTTGAATAGTAACTGTGGAGGAAAAATTTTGCTGCATGAGAAAGTAGGGAGAGAAAATTTCAAATTTGGGACTCTTAATGCATGACGTCTTCTCTTGTAAATTCGTGATAACGAATTTATCGTGAATATGATGCCTAATTTGAATATCTATAATGTTTATACTGCCTGATGTCATGTTGAAAATAAATGGGTTTTGTTACCAAATGCTTATACCTGTTTGTAAGTTTCAGATTCAAAATAATGAAATATATTGTACAAAATGTGTAAACTACCGGATGTAACAAAATGAGGACTGCCAGAAATGTATTGCTCAGCAGTGAAGAAAAAAAATGGCAATAATGATGAGACTGAGAACTGCCTGAACTACTATGTGGACAGTGAAAAGGACTTCCCAATATGAGGCAAGGCTGAAAAAAGGGTCAACCTAAACTGCCATACATCAAGTATGGGCAGTGTGTGAATTTGTAAAGGTTCTCTGAGTATTGTTTTCATATGTGTTTGCGTGTATCTACACATGCTCATAAATTAAGGATAATTGCAGAATGTGGTGGCACACAACGTGGCACTATACAAAACTGGCACTAATAACATAGGCACATAGGGAACACAGACAACACTGATCTGTAACTCCACGGTATTGGTGATAAGTTGAGAAAACCATCCCGAAACACATGTACTACAAAACGCCACTGTTTCCTGCACATGTACCCCGACATCAATATGGGATATGATGATAAGCTTATCGCTATGACGTCAGGGGACTATATATCTTGCTCTTGAGGGAACAGCATGGTCATTCGACTCGAGGCAGCCGCATGCAGCACACAGCAATGCCTTCATTCTGTTAGCAAAAAGGTGAATGGCCTTTCAGATCATGATGCGCAAATTTTAACTTTAAAAGATTTTTATGCTGCAACCCGTGTTAAATATAGTCATCAGCTGTTCAGGAAAGCTGATCCAGTTGCTGTAGAGACCTTTGTAAACCTTATAAAGGAACAAGAGTGGCAAGATGTTTATAGCGCTGATACAGTAGACGATAAATATAATGCTTTTCTCAAGACTTTTCTCATGCTCTTTGAAAGTTGCTTTCCGTTAGAACGTTTAAAACAGGGTACTAGCACAAACAGGCAGCCTGGGTGGCTGACTAGAGGGATAAGAATATCTTGTAGAACAAAGTGGCAATTATATCAAAACATTAGAAACAGTCAAAATCTAAATGCAGCAGCCCATTACAAACAGTATTGTAAGGTGCTTAAAAATGTTATTAGGAAGGCAAAAAGTATGCGGTATGCAGACAGAATAGTTAAGTCTCAGGATAAAATTAAAACCATATGGTCAGTCGTAAAGGAAGTTGCTGGTCTGCAGAGACAGGTCGAGGATATAGAATCAGTGCGTAGTGGGAATGTCCGTGTTACTGATAAGTCGCATATATGTACAGTATTTAATAATCACTTTCTGAATATAGCAGGTGAACTAAATAGAAACCTAGTCCCAACAGGGAATCATATAGCACTCTTAGAAAAAAGTGTTCCGAGACTGTTACCTGAAATGCTCCTCCATGATACTGACAAGAGGGAGATTGAGTTAATAATTAAATCACTAAAGACCAAGAACTCTCATGGATATAACGGGGTATCTAGCAGCATACTGAAGCGTTGTTCTATGTATGTTAGCCCAGTTCTCAGCCATATCTGTAACTTTTCCTTTAGGAGTGGTCGGTTTCCTGACCGATTAAAGTACTCGGTAGTGAAGCCACTTTATAAAAAGGGAGACATTGATAATGTTGACAATTTTAGACCTATTTCTATGCCATCGGTGTTTGCTAAAGTTATCGAGAAGGTTGTATATACAAGGTTACTGGAGCATTTAAATTCACATAATTTGCTGTCAAATGTTCAGTTTAGTTTTAGAAATGGTTTAACAACTGAAAATGCTATATTCTCTTTTCTCTGTGAGGTTTTGGACGGATTAAATAAAAGGTTGCGAATGCTAGGTGTTTTCTTAGATTTAACGAAGGCTTTTGACTGTGTTGACCACAAAATATTACTGCTGAAGTTTGACCATTATGGAGTAAGGGGAGTAGCTTACAATTGGTTCGCCTCTTAATTTAAGAACAGAAAGCAGAGGGTAATTCTCCGCAATATTGAGATTGGTAGTGATGTTCAGTCCCAATGGGGCACTGTTAAGTGGGGCGTTCCCCAAGGGTCGGTGCTGGGGCCACTGCTGTTTCTTATTTATATAAATGATATGCCTTCTAGTATTACAGGTGATTCAAAAATATTTCTGTTTGCTGATGATACCAGCTTGATAGTGAAGGATCTTGTGTGTAATATTGAAACAGTAACAAATAATGTAGTTCATGAAATAAGTTTGTGGCTTGTGGAAAATAATTTGATTCTAAATCACACTAAGACTCAGTTTTTGCAGTTTCTAACTCACAATTCAACAAGAACTGATATTTCGATCATACAGAATGGGCATATTATAAGCGAGACGGAACAGTTCAAATTCCTAGGCATTCGGATAGATAGTAAGCTGTTGTGGAAAGCCCATGTCCAGGATCTTGTTCAGAAGCTAAATGCTGCTTTATTTACCATTAGAACAGTATCTGAAATAAGTGACACTTCAACACGAAAAGTAGTCTACTTCGCATATTTTCATACGCTTATGTCGTATGGTATTATTTTTGGGGTAATTCTTCTGATTCAAAAAGGGTATTTTTGGCTGAAAACGGGCTGTTCGAGCTATATGTGGTGTAAGTTCGAGAACCTCTTGTCGACCCCTATTCAAAAATCTGGGAATTCTGACATTGTCCTCACAGTATATATTTTCCATAATGTCGTTTGTTGTTAGCAATATTAGCCTATTCCCAAGAGTTAGCAGCTTTCACTCAGTTAATACTAGGCAGAAATCAAATCTACATGTAGAATGCACTTCCTTGACTCTTGTGCAGAAAGGAGTGCAGTATTCTGCTGCATCCATTTTCAATAAGCTACCACAAGAACTCAAAAATCTTAGCAGTAGCCCAAACTCTTTTAAGTCTAAACTGAAGAGTTTTCTCATGGCTCACTCCTATTCTGTCGAGGAGCTAAAAAATTAAGCAAATTCCAGTGTTACATTGTTGATTGTCTTCATTTAAACTTACGATTTGTCACCTGAATATGTTTTTTTTTATATTTCATTTTATCTGTTTCTAATATATGTATTGACTCGTTCCATGACCATGGAGACTTCTCCTTAATTTGGTCCCACGGAATAATAAATAAATAAAAATATGATCACCATGCACATATACACAGGCCATACAATGGTTTGGGATACTCTGGATCAGGTGGTCGAGCAGCTGCTGGGGTATCGCCTCCCATTCTAGCACCAGTGCCTGTCAGAGCTCCTGAAATGTCCTAGGGGTTTGAAGACGTTCAGCAATATGTCGACCGAGGGCATCCCAGACATGTTCGATGGGGTTTAGGTCTGGAGAACAGGTAGGCCACTCCATTCGCCTGATATCTTCTGTTTCAAGATGCTCCTCCACAATGGCAGCTCAGTGGGGCCATGCATTATCATCCATAGACAGGACAGTGGGAACCACTGCACCCCTGAAAAGGTGGACATACTGGTGCAAAATGACGTCCTGATACACCTGACCTATTACACTTCCTCTGTTTAAGTTTCCCTGTACATCAGACCACTTTATTCGTGAAATAGGGAGCCCATCAGCATGAGATATCTCTTCAGGTGACGGCTCACTTTCACTGCCTTCGTCAGTGGAAGATGAAACTTTGTTTCCCCATTTGTAGACGTATTATTTGTAACTTGCACATGTACCTTTTTTTTCTTCAAAGGAATTACTCGTCTTCACTACTACTCTTGCTCAAGGAATGAGCACGCTAATCTGGGTTGGAATCACTACCACTTCCAGTGTCATCAGAAACTTGATTCCTCCAACCATTTTCGAATTCTCTCCTCTTTTAAATCCATTTTTCACCGAACGTCCACAAAAATCTTATTGCAAACAAGTACTACACAATGCCACATATGTAAACAAAATGTTGGTGCCAGCAGGGAACACGTACTGATGCTACACTGTAAACAGGTAACAACTGCCTGTCATCCATTGCTGCCACTACAAAACCAACATCACAATAATTTTACCTCTGGCCGTAATAATGTGACACCCATTTGATTTCAATGCAGGTGTGATCGTATATGCACCACAGGTAAATACTCACAAACCCTTGCATGATCGAATATGATGCACAAGGCGAAAATGGCAAAACCGATGTGCATCAAATATGATGCACATGGCAGTGAAAGTGTTAATTAACTGTGCTACATCAGCAGTGACCATACACAGCAAACAATGGCTGCCTACCACCGTGTCTACCTCCCACCTAACCAGTGCTACTAATATACCTATCAGTGACAGTGTTAATGAACTACGCCTCACTCATTTTCATTCTAATGACTCAGGGCATATCAACATTCCGTGTGCAATGTACCAAATTACATACACCCTCCAGAGTACCACAATTTTTGACAAACAATCACCAACATAGATGAACGCCTTCCACTGCAGAGAGCCAACATTTACGGGTTATTGCGGACATATCTGTCCTACAAATGACCTTCCTGTGCCAGACGAAGTTCTTTCCATGGCCTCCGCCTGAACTTTACATTCTACGCATTTTGTACATCATCTGGGTGACGTCACACTTGTTGTGCCACACCGCGACCCATGTCACGTCACCACAAGACGTTACACCGACAATGACTGTGTGTGCTCCGGGCCACGCCTGCCACGTGATGTCACTCAACAAGCAGACACACCATGTGTACCTGCAACTGTGCAGGGTTTTCACACCTCATGATCAAAGTATACTATACAGCCTGACTGCAACTACGACCCACGCACCGTGGGAACACAAGGAGTACCTACAACAGCCACCGGGTTGGGTGACCTACACCGATGCACCATCCGCCATGATAGTCACCAACCAGTACCTGTCCACCCATATGAGCGACACACCTACCATGACTATAGTGCCGCAACGCCACCTGCCGCCTCTACCAGCACCACCAGCTAGTGTTCACGAACCAGCAGCATGTACTTTGCATGATTACAACAACCGCAAGCAGGTCCTGGCCCCTCGCCACCAGGCAGATTACCGCCAGGCACACACTGAGTTACAGCTGCAACCACTACAAGTTGATTCTCCACAAACATGATTCGCATTTTGTGAGGGCATGATGCAGTTGGTCAGGATCACAGACGACCATGGCAAGTTTTTAGTGCTTTTGACCCACCTCCAAACCAACACCGATCTTATCAGCGACCTCCTTCTGCACGCACTAACCACTGACAGATACGAGACAGCGAAGATGCTCATACTACAGCACTTGTCATGTTCACCTCAACAACTCCACCTAGCCTTTGCAAAAGCGTCACTGGGCCACGATACCTGGTTAGCGTTCTGGTGCAGGTTACACCCCCGAATTGATACGCCTCCGAATCGACACAAACCTAACAGATCATGCTTTCTGGTCACTATGGCTTCTCAAACTGCCTGAAAACATACAGACGACCATGCTAATGCATGACAACAGACCGCTGGAAACCCGGTTATGCCTTGCCAACCGAATGGTTGCCCTAGCGCAACATAATGCCTTGATAAACACTTGCATCAGCTCCGACTCTGACATCAACACCTGTTACATCTACAGTCGGCTGTGGTCAGCCTGCACAATGGCCGCACCCAGGGAGACCACGGCGCAGCATTCACTATGGCCAACCAACCAACAGACCCAGGTGCCACATTTGTTGTGAAATGTAAGCAACCACCCACTGCATTCACAACTGGACATCGACCCATGCCTAACCGTGAAAACTCACTCGACCAGTACGCTGCACCTACTTGGCCGCACCGCCCATGCTAGTTCCAGGCCACTTCAGTGCCAAAGTGCGCCACTGTCGTCCACCTTGTAGCTACCCAAATTAGAACAGTGGCCTGACACAGGCGCATCAGGTCACTCCCCTGCTTCAAGCTGCCTCGCTATGAAACATGACAACACTCATCATATACTGCATCTAAATTGTAAGAGCAGGCAGCTCTTTGTCTACGACAAACATCTTAGAGCATACCTCCTTGTCAACATGGGCACCAACGTTAGGATGCTGCCACCTGAGAAATGTACACCATCCACTATACAACTATGCACTGCAAACGATTCAGTGATTCCCGTGATGGGCATAGCCTCTATCACATTTCAACTGGACAACCACACCCCTCGCCCATGGACGTTTTTCGTGGCCGACACCGTAGAGCCAGTGTTGAGCGCAAATTTTTGAGGCATTATAAACTTCTGCCAGACCTGGGTAGGGCCTTACTACTACATCGCGACGGCCGCACGCCGATCAGTGGAGTACACAGTGACCATCTACCGATGGACGAGACTCCGCCGCCTCCTGCTACCTCTACAACAGTACTGGACCTCACGCTAAAGTGCTAGGCATTGTTCGGGGAGCTTAAAATCGCACCTGCTGCATACACTGACCTCCAACGCACCAATGCCACCTCATGAACAGCTAACACACACCTGTGCAACCGCTGCTCCGAGCCTACAGCACAACTGCATATCACATAGCAACAACTGTTGTCACACCAGCAACAACGAGAGCCGCGTGCGCGAGACACCGCCAGGCCTTCAGAACCACAGGTCAGTCCAGTGCCTCTTACTTCTGGTGATGATGCTCCCACAAACGAGCCACACAAAAATAGTGACATTGCCCTCATGAACAGGTCGGGTGTAAACAGTGATATAACCTCCGCGAGTGGATCGTATGCCTCATGTGCTACTCCACATCTGCTCCATAAAAAGATTAGCATCATACATGATGGTACTGTACACAGAATTAAAACTACCCCTGGTCCGCCGGTCTGACGCCAGCCCCACCACCTCGCCCAACACAAACTAAAAACAGCCAAGGCCGCGATCGAGGAACTATTATGGAACAGTGTGTCGGCCTCACTGATTACTATGAGAATGACAAAAGATAAAACATGGCGCCTAAGTGGGGAATACAGGCATTTGATTGCATACACCGTCATTGATAATTACCCCGACCCCAATATTCAGAACTTCTCCCAGAAACTGGCTCTGGTGCAACCATCTTTAGAATGATCGACTGCAAGAGAGCTTATTCGCAGATCCCAGTGGCCACAGAGGACATCCCAAAGACAGCAATAATTACACCGTTTGGCCCATTTGAATTCCTCTTTATGCCCTTTGGACTAAAGAATGCAGCCCAGACTTGGCATATGTTCATTGATGGCTTGTTTTTTACCATGCACTTTTGCTAATTTTACTTGGATGTTGTAATTATCTTCTCACAAACAGCTCAAAATCATGAGAAACACGTCCAAGTGGTATTTGACAAACTAGCAGAGCATGGTGTTGTGGTCAACAAGGAAAGTTGCCAACTCCAGCAAAAATGTGTTTCATTCATAGGCCACCTCATCGACACTTTGGGCATCTGCCCCACCCTGTAGAAGATAAACCAAATCCATAACCTACAACCCCCAAGAGACTACAAGAGTTGCACCATTTTTAATAGGTAATTAATTTTTACAGACAACACCTCCTCCATGCTGCAGAAACACTACCACCACTCACAGAGCCACTTCTTGGCAAGAACACGTTTGGCAAATGTAAGCTTACCTGGACTCCTGACATGCAAGCAGCTTTCGAGAACATCAGAACTAAGCTCACTCAGACTACCACCACCCAGGCACTCCCATTTCCTGACACCCATATGGTTATAATGGCCAACGCTAGCGACCAAGCGATTGGATCGATGCTACAACAGGAAGTCCCTGGTGAAACCTAGCCCCTACGGTTTTTGTTGCGGAAACTTACTGACTCCCAGAAAATGTGGTAATGCTTCGACCATGAGTTTTTGGCGATATACAAATCAGTTTGGTACTTCCGAGATGGCAATGAGGGCCGTACCACTGCCCTCTGGCTGACGCTATTAAAAACCTGCCAGCCAATACCTCCCCTCGGCGATTCCGCCACCTGGACTTGATTTCAAAATATACTATGGATGTCTGCCATGTACAGGGAGCAGAAAACCTGATGGCTGACTACCTCTCACGACTTGCCGCCACATTGGCACACCTTGACTTTGGCCAACTAGCGGAGGCACAAGCAACTGACACCGACCTTCAAAACCTGCTATCTGGACACACAACAGGCCTCCAGCTCAAGCAGCACATCATTGCAGGCGCAACCAAAGTAGTTTGGTGTGATATATCCCATGGTAGGCAATGACCAGTCATCACACCGAACTTCAGGAAGTCAGTTTTTGACCTCCTCCACAACTTGTTTCACCCCAGAGTATGCCCACCACTGAAACTCATAACAGAACATTTCAATTGGACTAACATAAAATGGAACTGCACTGTGTGGATGAGATCCTGCATCCAATACCAATGGGCCAAGACAGCACATCACACCCAACCGCCCTTTGGGAAATTTCCCATCCCGAAGGGCCATTTCAAACATGTCCACATGGACCTGGTGTGGTCACTCCCAGATTCAAACAGATACAAGTACATCTTGTTAGCCTTAGACAGGACAACTTGATGGGTGAAGGCCACAACTCTGACTGATTTCATCACACCATGAATTGCACACTTCAGCTGCCCAGAGTCTCTGACAACTGACCAGGTCTGGCAGTTTGAGTCAGCCCTGTTCTCTGAGCTCTGCCACCTCTGTGGGTGCCATCAGTTCCACACGACAGCCTACCATCCTCAATCCAACGGACTTGTGGAATGGTGGCACCACACCTGCAAGACAGCACTCGTATGTCACGACCAGGAGTGGACAGAGGCCCTCGCCTGGGTGCTTCTGGGCATACAAGCTGCGTACAAAGAAGATCTGGACACCTCACTGGCAGATGTGCTCTGCAGGAAACCGATCACCCTTCTAGCAGAGTTCGTATCACAAAACCCTGATCCCTTGGACATCAACTTGCTGGACATAGTAAAACGTGTCAGGGACCACAGCCGTCAAGTCTGCATTCCACCTCCATCCCACCACGTCACACAGACCATCTTTGTGCACGAGGACTTCCAGTCGTGTACACACGTCATTCTCAGGACTAATGCTGTCAAACCCGCCCTCCACCCTGCGTACAGTGGCCCATACAAATTGTCGAAATGAAGGCCAAACACTCCTATCACTAATTGATAGAACCACTGTTGTTCTTTATATACATAAATGATTTGGTGGACAATGTGGGCAGCAATCTGTGGTTGATTGCTGATGTGCCGTGGTGTATGGTAATGTGTCAAAGTTGAATGACTGTAGTAAGATACAAGATGACTTAGACAAAATTTTCACTTGGTCTGATGAATGGCGGCTAGCCCTAAATGTGGAAAAATGTAAGTTAATGCGGATGAATAGGAAGATCAAACCTGTAATGTTCTGATATAGTATTACTAGTGTCCTGCTTGATGCAGTCAAATCGTTTTAATATCTGTGCGTAAGGTTGCAAAGAGATATGAGGTGGAACGAGCATGTGAGAACCATGCTAGGGAACCCTAGCTTGGTGACCCAGCCTGGCCTCCACCCTTTCCACCTTTTTAGTCTCTCTATTCTTTTTCATTTCATGATAATAATTCTTTGTCCTGACTGGTATTTTAATGACTTGTCCTCTGGTCTTTTTTTGTTGTTTTTTTGTGTTAGTGTGTTAGTTACATTTAGGGTTTCACCGTCTTCATTTGACGACCACTCCTTGTTTGCCACTTAAGGATGAAGGTTTTGTCCTTCCACTACAAACCAACCAACCAACCAACCAACCAGTTTGTCCCTTCCATGTGGACATAAGATGAAAGTGTCATTGACATACCAGAAGAAACAGGTAGCTTTTCATCGAGCTGATTCTAGGGCTTCATCTTCGAAGATGGTGGCAACAACTGGTACTTCTGCTAGCTTGTAGTAACCAGCATCGAATAGAAAGTACATCACCATAAAGACATGCCCGAAAAGGTTGGTTGTCTCCATGTCAAATGTCTGGACAGTAAGTTCCAAAGAGTCTTGCAAAGGCACTCTGGTGAAAAGCGAGACAATGTCAGAGCTCCCAAGGATGTCAGAATCATTAAGCCAGAAGTTGCCTAGGCACCCAATAGAATCCATGGAATATAATGAAGACATTTTCTGACGTAAGGGCTGAGCATATCCTTCAGCTATTTAGGGAGTGAGTATATTGGGATGAGTATGTTGGGGCACCAATGTTGCTAGCAATGGAGTGTAAAGGCACCCCCTCCCCTTAGTGAACCTTAGGAAGTTCGTAAGTCTTGGTGGAACAGGTGCTTTCTGTCATAGCTACTTAACAACTTTCTCTGGCAGGCTGGACTCTTCAAGAAAAAATGCTGTGGTTTTCCTCTCAACTCTCTGGTTAGGATCAATGTCAATCTTCCAGTATACACTATCTTGCAGCAGACTGCATCTTCTCAGTGTAATTGTGGTTGATTAGGATCACAGTTGTGTTGCCTTTGCTGGTAAAAAAATTATACCTGGGTCTTCTCTTAGCTCCCATATGGCCACCCTCTCCCTGCTAGAGATGTCTGATTTCATAGCTTTAGTTGATATGAGAGCACAGCAGGCTTCGCAATGTACTTTTTCAACTGCTTCGAGTGATAGTCATGCAGCTGCTTGTTCCATTACTCTGATGATGTCAGTGATAAGCAACTTTAGGAGTTGGCACAAGATTTAGCCCCTTCTTAAGAAGTGAACTGCATCTTCATCCAGTTGCTTGGTCACATGATTGATGATGGCTGTGCAGGGAGCATCAGAAGGTATTCTCTCCACGATACACTAGAATTTTGGTGTTTGATACCTGGTGGCCTTTCCCTGTGGAGACTCTACTGTGGCTCAGGTGACTATCAATCCATTCCCACATCTAGGAACTGAACAGCTTGTCCAGCTGTAGATATAAATTCGGTAGTTCTTCATTGGTCAGATCCAGGCACCAGCAAGTAGAGCATACATTCTACCACACCAAGGCTAGGCTAGCACATCTTGAATCTTTGGCCTGAGTCAACATGGTGCATTACCTTGGTTAATTTCAGCACCACACATTCTTCATGGCATCTCATAAGGAATGTCAAGGCACTTCGCAGAAGGCTCCTTCAGTAGTGCAGCTTGTCTGGTCCTTTCATGCTGTGATACTTCTCTTCCCTGTAGACATAGTATGTGATTATGTGATGTGATTCTTCAACTTGTCCCAGTGTAATTCATGACTAAATAGTTCACAGGTCAATTACTGTCCAATGGAAACAAAATTTTGACAACACTTTGAAATTTCTTGATTTATATTCCAATGCACTGAGACATATAGTTTACTCTTTGTGATTTGCAATACAGTTTTATTTCAGTTATACTTTTATACTTTCAGTTGCCACTTTTGGTTCTTCACCCAGTTATTTCTCCTGCATTTCCTTATTTTACAAATGTTTAAAGCAGTTTAAGATTCACTGAGCCTACACTATTTAAATGTCAGGTGTCCTCTCCCACACTGGCTCTCAAAAACGTGTTATGCTCAAAGGATACTATTACAGTGAATGTAATGCCAAAGTTTATTTCTTGCATATACAGATGTATCTCATACACGCATTGTATCTGTTACATAACTGCCTGTAAAGCAGTGTGCTTTATGATAAAATGAATGAAGTTTTCAGAGTAAATTACTTAAAACTACAGCTGATGCTTGTAACTATGAGTGATCCTCATGGCTGTGTGTGTCATTAATTGTCAGGTTTACTTCTTGTCGATCTTTATTATATTTGCTTACCAATTCACAGTTGCAATATATATTGTCAAACAACCTTTCACATAATGTTATGAGTGCAAGAGCCATTTGTAATACAGTATCAGCATGTTGAAGAAAATATTGTGATTTCATTTTAATTGTGTCCTGACCAAAGGGAACCAGGATGAAACTGTCTTGTGCTGCTTTATTAGTATAATTTGTTGCTTTGAGACTTCAGTATTTTATGCCATAACATTAAATACAAAGTAAATTTTAATAATTCTGAGCTCCTAATATTTCGTTTTGCTCTCAAATATTACCTACTGCTCCTAGCAGATTTTTAGGTTTGCAGTACTTTTTATTTCAATGTTACAAAATAACTGATTCAAAAATTGGCTGTTTTAGAAAAACTGAAATGAGTAGAAATTTCCTCTCCACAAAAATAAAGTGTTTGATACACAGGGTGCAGTAATATACTAAAGAGATTCTTACATTATGTTTGTCCATCCTCTTCTGAAGTATCGCTCCACGGTGTGGGATGGAAGACATCAAAAAAGTCCAAAGAAGGGCAGCTCATTTTGTATTATCATGAAGTCGTGGAGAGAGTGCCACAATGTGATATGTGAATTGTAGTGGCAATCATTAAAACAAAGGCGTTTTTCACTGAAGCAGCCTCTTCTTGTGAAGTTTAAATCACCAACTTTCTCCTCAAATGTAAAAATATTTTGTTGCTGCCCATCTAGATAGAGAGAAATGATCCATCATAATAAAATAAGAGAAATCAGATTTTGCATGGAAAGATTTCCTGCTAGCTGTTAGAGAGTGGAAGAGTAGAGAAATAGCTTTAAGTGTTTCGATGAACCTTCCACCAGACACTTAGCTGCGGACTGAATTGGAGAATAATCATGTTAATATAGATGTGTAAATGATAACTGTTTTCAATATACCATAGTAGTGTAGGTGAAATCGAGATGAATAAATCGATATAGGACACTTGTAGTCTATTAAACCAAGGAAAAGCCTGAGGTCGTATAAAAGCCAACCAATTGCAGCATGTGTGCCGCATGAGATTTTGGTTAAAATCTTCCTTGAATATTAAAAACCTGTTGTTTTTCC
The DNA here is from genome assembly GCF_023864275.1 of Schistocerca cancellata. Taxonomy (NCBI): domain Eukaryota; kingdom Metazoa; phylum Arthropoda; class Insecta; order Orthoptera; family Acrididae; genus Schistocerca; species Schistocerca cancellata. Next base: position 383,499,700 of record NC_064627.1, on the reverse strand, counting down.
ACTTACAAAATGTGAAATTGCCATTTGTGTAAATTTTACTTCAGATTATTGTGAATTTTAACAACATAAAATTAAATCATTTCATATATCTGCTCTCCTTCCAAAAAACTAGTGTGCTTGTAAGGCTTAAGTTTAGATCGAATTGTAAACATAATTAGTTTATGTGTAACATTTACAAAAAATTCTTCTATTACCCTCTTGTGAAAGTTTTAATTGATAAAGTTAATAAAACAGCCTAAGCCTGTGTCATAAGAGTGTGAGGGGATATTGAAAATCTCACATGACATTCATGCCTTGTAGCTTAGGTGGCTTTTGGAGGCCAATTTGAGGTTACCTCCTGACTTCATAGATCACAAGTGTCCTGCATCAATTCATTCATCTCAACTGCCCATACACCACTGTATGTTTAAACAGTTATTATTTACACCCTGTATATTTCAATGTAGGAAGCAAGACATTCAGGATAATCCCTCATAGCGAAATTAGCATTTTCTGCCTGTGCTTTGTTAATAATGTTACAAATGCACATATTTTAGACTCAGGGTTTCTACAAACCTAGTTAAATTTGGAAAACTAGATAAGTAAATCCACCAAAATATAATCTCGAGGAATACTGTAATGTTTTAAGCAATTCAAATGCAATTTCTTTTTCTGTTGCAACAACTGAATAATAAATAAGCAATAATAGAATTGTAAGGATTTCAGTATGACATGTAAACCTACAAATGACTACTGGTAGTGTATCACAGTGTTTACCAATGTACTTGTAATGTATACAGGACTTCAGTGATTACTGGTACTTGCAGAAAGAATATACTTATAAACTAACTGACATTGAAATAATCAAATGGATATTTCACTAAAACATGTTAGCTATATGTAATGGGATAAAGGTGTGAACAGAAACAGTCATGGAAATTATTCATTTTCTTTATTAACAACACTGTCTCCTACATGACCACAGATGTACATGTGACAGCACAAAAAATGTCTGTGGCTGAAATTTGAATTACTCACTATGTTACGCATGAGCGAATAACGTAAGGTGTACAGATATGCTCATAAAAGTAAAGATCCCTTGCAATTGTGAATATACTAGAAGGATTAACACTTTTTAGGCACATAGCATATGGATGCTGCCTATAAAAACACATAGTAAAACTGGCATTTTGTTTGTAGCAGTGCAGACCTAATAAAGGCACTCCATTTCTTGAAGCAGAGTCAAAAACTGTAAGATGTATCCAAATCTTAGCAGCTGTAGCATACTGCATTCATAGTTCAATGGCATAATCTGTGGCCTAGAAGTAATTGCCTGGCAACAACATTTGGTTTGTATCTGGCTTACAGCAATATTGTGTCACTCTTTAATTTCTTTAATCAGTACAGGGTGTTTTAAAAAGAAGTCCCTAGTTTTAAACGTAAATTTAATGGGGAAATTAATAACAAATTACATCAATGAGTACATATCATGAAAGAGAATTCTGTCAAGTTTTGTTTATTGTCAGTGGACTTTAACATGGGCTCCATTTATTGCCCTGCATCATGTCAAGACGATATTCCACTTCTCGCCACGTATTCACCAACATTTCAGGTTTAACTGTCACAACCACCACGATGATTCTTTCCCGTAAATGATTGATGTATCTGATCTTTTATGGGATTAAGTCTGGGCCTCGTGGTGGCCAAGGTATTGGGTCAGCCCTGCCCATCCACCTTCCTGGAATGGGAGTGTCAAGAGCCGCACGCCCACGGTTATTGTAACAAGTCTGGAAAGGGGTAGACTTCAGGAAAGTCACCCAGAACTGTGGGTCAGGGGAGACATTGCACGGGATGAGAGGGAAAGAAAGAACCTTTCCTTATCCCGTGTGGTTCTGGGTGACTTTCCAGAAATCTACCCCTAGACCTCTCCAGTCCTTTTCCTTCACCCCTTGTCCCTCCCTTCAACCCTTCTGCCTGAAGAAGGAGCCACTAGTTCCGAAAGCTTGCCTACTTAAACCTTGTGTGTGTGTGTGTGTGTGTGTGTGTGTGTGTGTGTGTGTGTGTGGTTTTTTTGCCACCACTTGGTGAGTAGATTTTTTATCTCTCCAATTAAATTATTCACTTTCATACCTCATTTGTCTTAGTATACTTCAACTGGGACAACTTAAAAGTAATTTTTTATTTTCCTCTTCCTACTGTCTCATATTATAGACACATCTTTTTGTAGTGCCTGGGTCACCATGCCTTGAAAGCTATATCATCATCTGAATTCATCACTTGTTTGGAGAAGCTGTTTCCCTGTGCTCCACAATAAACTCTCCTCATCATTGTGAGATTACGAGCAATGAGTCAGATATGCAATTGGTCTACAAGATTCGAAAGGCCATATTTACTTTGCAGAAGCTAGTGAAATTGTGTTCCAGTGGGTATGTGTGTGACCTTTATACACAGTGCGTAGAGTTACACTCCAACTATTGGTTGATGCAAAAAAACAAAATTTCAAATGTTGTTAGAGTTGCAATAATGCATCCTGTAATTCAGTTATATAATTCACACTGATGGGATGATAATATTACTTACAATATGGATGTACTGGGGAGTATCAACTTTACCATCTATTCTGTGAAGCATTTTAAGTTCACAAGAACACGTCCACACACAAATTGCCACAGGCACATGGATACTGCCAGATGACTAATGGATGAATTTGTGGTCCACATAGGCATCTTTTAGCCTGTCTGCTTATACAGGATCATCATTTATTGGGCCGGCCGGTGTGGCCGTGCGGTTCTAGGCACTTCAGTTTGGAACCGCGTGACCGCTACAGTCGCAGGTTCGAATCCTGCCTCAGGCATGGATGTGTGTGATGTCGTTAGGTTGGTTAGGTTTAAGTAGTTCTGAGTTCTAGGGGACTGATGACCTAAGATGTTGAGTCCCACAGTGCTCAGAGCCATTTGAACTAACCATCATTCAATGGAAAATATCACCTTCCATTAGTCACAATTCATGTTGTCCTTGGCAATTGCTAATTGGTAGAGTCAATGATCATCAAGGATCCTCTCCTTGAAGGGCGCATGTTTGCTAAGTAGTCTGGCGTTCTGAAGCCAATGCCAAACTGTATCCACCGACTAAGGAAAGGCAACTGCACCGTACTTAAAAGAGTTTTGCCTGACATGTTAAGTTTATTATCCTGAACAGGTGTTCTTACACACCAGACTCCATTTCTCACATGCCTACTGGATTTTCCAGTACCTCAACAACATTCTATCCATCATCACACAAGTGCGTCAAAGAACACCATACTCAGACATCTTCAAATTCCATTCCTTCAGAAGAGAAATGACACAGTCTCATGAATAGCCTGTGGATAAGGTAGGGCAGATGAATAACGTGACTCAAAGTGATGTGGTACAGGTGTTTGACCTTGCTTTTGTACTTGTCAGTGGCTATTACAGAACAAACTGTGTGTTTGCAGACCTAGCTGTCTGCAACAGGCAGTCAATTACTTTGTAATATCAGTGGAACTGTGTGAATAATTCTCATGAGGTATCAAATGTAATTTTTCAATTCGAGTGAAGTCATTCTCCACCAAAAGTGATTCTCATTGGTCTATAGCCACAATTCCTTTGTGTCTTCTGTGGGAAATTAGCTGTACATCATCAAAATGTGTTTCATATAATAAAACAGAGGGCTTAATAAACAGATCATTGAATTAGGAGAATGTGTATCTTATGGCCAATTATTGTGTTGTCAAGTGTACCAACCCTGATGTGTTAGGGCAAACTATTTTCTTACCTGGTGAGTTTTGCAACAAGTTTATAAATTGTGATGTGCTCGTACACATGCACAAGAATCACAGTTAGATCAAGTTAATTCGTAGAGTATGTATGATCAGAGTGAAATGCAGTCCGTGCTTCCCTGTCAGGTGTTGATTATCACTGATGACAAAGTCCCTCATGATGTCCTGATGATAAATAAGGGGCATCCTCTCAACTTCAGTATGGGTAGAGGTCTTGTCACACAATCCACTATTCTCAGCAAACTTACACCTTCTACGACTTTATCTGTAACATTTTGGTTGTTAGCTAAGCTATAAATATATCACTAAAAACTGTTCATGGAGGTTTTATTCTATATAATTCTGTCACGCTGAGTCTTGGGTGGCATCATTTAGCATGAACAGGTAACACAATATGTAATTGCTGCAGGGTATAAACTATTGCAGTTTAGCGAGGACTGCAGAACAGACTCGTATTAATTTAAGTATGCAGAAATTATGTATTAACAAAGCAAAATGTGACCAACTGCGTGGCCAAATAGTTATGAGACATTTCCACAGTGTGGAAGGGCCTGGGTTCAATGCCCAGTACCTCTTCAGATATTTCATGAGGCAGGGATGTCTGGAATAGAGTCCAGTCAGCTTCGTGAGGCCAAATGAGGGGCTGCTTGAATAAAGAAGTAGCTGCAAAATTAGGCTTCATCTATTGGCAATAATGGCCTGAGGGAGCTGGTCACATTTTGCTATGTTAAACACACAATTTCTGCATACTTAAATCAATATGAGTCTGTTTTGCAGTCCTCACTAAACTGCTCCTTGTACTGCCATGCATGCAGCATCAGCCAGTTGGAACACACCCAGGACCTAATACATGAGTGGTGTCTTAGTTTAGTGTACAGAATTAAATGACATTTGTATTTTTACTCTAAATCCACAGAAGAAAGAAAGACAGCACTTACTTGTTTGGGTGTGTTCAATGTGTAACATGAATAAAGAGAATTTACATTAGCAGAAAACTGTGTACAGAGACACTCTTACAAAGAACACAGACTGGAGTAATATACTTAGACTGCTATAGTGGAATAATAGTCAGAACAGATGTATGGTCCCAGAGGAGAGGGGGGAGGGGGGGGGGTTGGAAATGATTACAGGATGGTCAAAATAAAACTGTTCTGAGACAAACATTCTGTGACAGAAGTATAACAGTCATACCAACAGCAATAACTTCTGGTATATTCTGTTCATTAACTTCCATCAATGCACAAGGGTTGTTCAAAAGAAAATGTACAGAACAACAATGTTGGTATAACTGATGCCTTTATTCACAAGTAATCACCTGAGGCTTCAGCACAATTATCCTCCTGTTTCACGAGCTGAAGGATTCCTCTGCATTTGATCACTCCTTTTATTTCATTTATGCCTCAAATATTTTCCAGTCCAGTTTCATTCAGACCACCTTATACACTAAAGCGCCAAAGAAATTGGTATAGGCATGCATATTCAAATACAGAGATATGTACACAGGCAGAATAGGGCACTGCGGTTGGCAACACCTATATAAAATAAGGGTCTGACACAGTTCTTAGATCCATTGCTGCTGTTACAATAGCAGGTTATCAAGTCTGAGTGTGGTGTTACAGTCCGCACATGAACAATGGAACACAGCACCTACGACGTGGCGATGAAGTGGGTATTTCCCGATATGACCATTTCACAAGTGCACCGCAAATATCTGGAATCCTGTAAAACATCAAATCTCCAACATCACTGGGGCCAAAAAAACGTCCTGCATGAACAGGACCCATAACGACTGAAGAGAATCGTTTAATGTGACAGAAGTGCAACCCTTCCGCAAATGCTGCAGATTTCAATGCTGGTCCATCAGCAAGAGTCAGCATGCAAACCATTCAACAAAACATCATCAGTACGGGTTTTCGAAGCCAAAGGCCCACTAGTGTACCCGTGATGACTGCACAACTCAAAAGCTTTAGGCCTCATCTGGGCCTTGTCAACACCAATGTTAGTCTGTTGATGACTGGAAACATGTTGCCTGGTCAAATGAGTCTTGTTTCAAATTGTATTGAGCGGATGGATGTGTACGGGTATGGAGACAACCTCATGAATCCATGGAGCTGATATGTCAGCATGAATCCATGGACCTTGCATGTCAGCAGGGGACTGTTCAAACTGATGGAGGCTTTGTAATGGTGTGGTGCAGTTGGAGTGATAGGGGACCCCCAGATACGACATGTACATAAGCATCCTTCTATTGTGCATTCCGAAGAACTTGAGCAATTCCAGCAGGGCAATGTAACGCCCCACACATCCAGAATTGCTACATGGTGGCTCCAGGAACACTCTTCCGAGTTTAAACACTTCTGCTGGCTACGAAACTCCCCAGACATGAACATTATCAAGCATATCTGGGATGCCTTGCTACGTGCTGTTCAGAAGAGAACTCCACTTCGTCGTACTCTTTGCGGATTTATGGAGAGCCCCGCAGGATTCATGGTAGCCATTCCCTCCAGCACTACTTCAGACATTAGTCGAGTCCATGCCACGTCGTGTCGCGGCACTTCTGTGCGCTCATGGGGGCCCTACACGATATTAGTTAGGTAGGTGTACCAGTTTCTTTATCTCTTCAGTGTATAGCCTCAAATATTATGGAGGCAATAGTAAGGGTACCTTCCAAACATACTCTGCAGTCATCATTCAGTACTGCATGGGGCAGTGCAAAGTGTACCAGAATGATCACATCTCTCATTGCATACATACATACAGACAGTCAATTTTGTAATTTTAACATTCAAAAGTTTTAGTGTGTACAAGACTGTGCTTCCAAATACTTGAGCCGTACTAAATTTTGAATACATGGGGTAGTGATTGTTGCAAACAATTAACCTTACATCAGCCATTGTGAATTTGGATGTTCCAGACTTCAGTGTAGAATCAGAGCAAATTCTTTTCAGTGCAGGCTGTTAATACAAAGCAAAATCTTCGTACGATTATTGAAATAACTTTTCGTTTCAAACTGCATTATAATAATGGCTACAATAAATGTAACTCGATACATTTAGCCTGTTGATGGGAAAATTAGAAATAACTTAAAAATGGGTGCATCATAAACTAATTTCGATACGAAGTTACTGTTCCACGACTGGAATATAATCGTTTCTTTGACCAACAACACGCCCTTCCTACAATCCTTATCTGAAATTATCGTAGTCTAATAGTTGCACGAAAAACCTAAGTCGTCCTAATAAGTCTCTGGTCGTTCTTGGGGCACTTCCGTACAGAAACGGATCTTTCCAAGCAGTCTGACATGGTATCCAATAATGTTAGTAGTCGAATTTTTCATCTAATGAGTAAAGAACCTTCCTGTTCTAAATGCAGTTGATTTTCTCAGGCGGTCGCAATCGACTATCGATTTATGAAAAGGGTGGAGAAAACGATACAATTATATTACAGTGGAAATACTACTATCCAAGATTCGGTGTTTGTATAACTTGGAAGGAAGTGTCACACAAAAAGACAATCTCAACTGCTAAAAATCGAAGAAAAATACTGAACAGAGGATTCCAAACAGCGTGACTTTCGAGAATAACATAAGTTATTCTATGAGTGACAATTATAGTTTGTGGCGCCACTTTTATTTTGCTGTTAGAGGTGTGGGCTACTAATTTCCTCCTTTAATGTTTCTCTGCAGGTAACAATTACCACCACCATCTATGTAAGCTACTAGACTTGAAATCGTGGATGGAATTCTAAAACCAGTATTGTAAGCTTTGTAGCACACATCCATGTCTGAGTCTCATCTAGCGCAGATGTCCAAGAAACAGTTTTAGCACCTTCGCAAAATATCTACCTCTTATAATACTGTGCAATAAGCTGCCACAATACATGTTTAAAAACACCGCCAATATGTATTATGAACTCAATAATATATTTTCTTTCAGTCACGACCATACTCTTTCCTGCACAATTTGTTGTGTCACATCAGTATTTCTGCCTTGTATAATCCCAGAGTTGTGATAGGTACAAGAATTCTTGAACGCGTACAAAAATTTTATCGTTTGTATGAAGCAAAAGCGAATATCATTCGTAAACAATAGGGAATTTTGCCTAAGGCATAAGATTTTACCAAATATACATTATACAGTATATATTTGTTGGGGAAATTAATTGAATGCGCATCAAGTTACACATTCGTGTATACACAATTGTGTGCTTACGTTTTTTGGCAAATTACAGTGACATGGTTAAGGCGGGAACGTGGAGACCTGGCTCATACCACAGTCTAACATAACAGTCGCGACACTTCGCCTCGATTTGGTTACCTACAGCGCCCTAAGCGGCTGGTAGGTTAAACTGTGACTTCGGCGCGATCGTGGAAGCGAATAGTGACTGATTATTTTGATTTATACCTTGGTTTTTACCATCGGGAGCGTTTGTAGCGCAATAAATTGCAGCAACAACAGGAAGAAGACACCACAGCTGTCTCTTTTTAGGTTTCCTAAGGATCCTGAGAGGTATATACCATCATGTTACTAAACTGTATCGTCAGGATTCACTTGCAAACTATGTGTATAAATGATGAATGTATCGTTTTAGGAGCGGAAAAGGGCTTGTTAATAGCAGACGAGAAGACCTTATGAAGAAAGACCTAGTTTACCTGTATAATAATATTAGGTTTTGTCCGCTACATTTCGAAGAAAACCAGTTCATGAACGCAGACAATAACGAACTCGTGTGGAATGCAGTACCCACACTGTTTGACATCCTAAATAAGCCACCTCAACTGACGATAAAGAGGAAACTGCCACAAAGATTCGACAGTCAATCTAAAGCTGTAAAACAGTCGTATGACACAGAAGCAGCCAGTTCAGTTCTCCATGTATCAGTGCCAGATTCGTGCGAATTGTCACCACAGACATGCTTTGACGATAAAGTGGTTAGATAAAGTGCAGCTGTTCATGTCTTACAAAAGCGTGTGAAGTGTCAGAATGTGCAGATCGAGCGAAACTATTACGGGACAAGGAAAGTGCCTACAGACAGATTGTTTGAAAATTATTCAAATATTTGGTTTTTCGTGAAATGTAATGTAATCAGCTCATTATAATGTTTTCAGCATATTTCTGCAACTATTTGGCAGTTGCTTTACCCACTTTGAATAATATAAAGATTAAGGTCGTACTTGTGGCAACAGGCAACAATGACACACACAGTAGGACTACAGAACGATAAACGAGCTGTCGATCGCTTTTGCATGTAGAGGTACATGTCTGTGCTTCTTACATGTGAATCTATGTGTTTATATTCTTTTGATATCAACGTGGTTAGCTGCAATTCTGTCCAATGTCAAGTGTTTCTTCACGAATGTGTTGTAGCTTGCCACTCTATTCATGGTTTTTGTCCATACTTGCGCTTATTTTAGAATCATTAATAGAAACATATATGCCTTCCGATATTAAACAAACTCTTGGAGGCAAGAAAATAACTCGAATAATTCGGAAATTACGTAGGAAATGGATGTAAACAAACATTATGCTTACAACGTGTCTGACGTTCACCTTACCTGCCACTTGGAGCGCTAGTGTCACGCCATCTGTCAAACGGCAACAACTTTTACAGCAGGGAGTGTCGCGACTGTTATGCTAAGACTGTGGCTCATACAATAGTGCAAGTATCAGAGACTACGCTACAGTCAATTTTAGTAGATATTTCGTCCGCACCGCTGCGCTGTGAGCCAGGTCGTTTCAATTTCTCTGACTATGGCGGCGTTGAGACAACATCACGGAGGAATTGTTAGTTTTTATTGTGTTCTACTTGCGTTCACGGCGTATAAAAATTTAGAAGTATAGTTGGATGATGAATGAATCAAATGCAGTGCAAAAAGATTATTTGTTCAACACTATTTCCACATTAGATGCTTCGGTAATGAAAGATTTTTTACCGATTACAGCTCTTGAGGTTAATAGGTGTCCCTCTTTCAAGATACGCTGGCAGATGCAGAAATTGAATACCTTCTCGTTCAGTCAGTTGCGGAGGACATTAGCAGTGATAACGACATTGTTGACGAATCTTCGATGCCATCACTTAAGAAGAAAATTGCTGATAGTAGTAGTTTATCTGATGGGTCTGATGACTCCTAGGAGCAGCCCCTACTTCAGAAATAGCAGCTAGAAAATTTAAATGAAAGACAAGAGCAAATGCAAAATGAGCAGGTATCACAGTGTGCAAAACTGAATTTAGTGACAGCGAGAAAACATTTGTGGAGGAAACGTCGATTTTCTTCACGAGGCTCTCCAATATCTGGTATTATCCACGAATCACCAATGACTCCTGTGGAGTACTTTCAAACGCACTTTCCTGACGAATATTTGAGCTTGCTTCCACATACACAAACATGTATCATTTATCTAAAATGGGGCACATTTTGGGAGTTGCCACACAGGAAGTAAAAAAGTCTTGAAGCTCTCATTCTAATGGGCAGTACCAAATACTAATGCATGAGAATGTATTGACAATGTGGATTTCGCCTTCCGTTAATAGCAGACAAAATCACAAGGGACCGTTTCTTTTCTGTACTAAAGTCGTTGCATGTTGTTGATACAAATCGTTTGCTAGAAGGGAACGTGAAGGATGCTCTCTGGAAAGTTCAATCTAAAACAGACTTCATGAGCAATACCTATGTTATATTGCCTGCCCCCAGTGGAGGCCATTACTCTATCGATGAGCAGATGATACCTTTTATTGGTTGTTGTTCCTTAAAGCAATATGTACCAAACAAACTACACCCAAGAGGCTTAAAAATTTTGTTTTAGCAACGGGTAAGGGATTAATCCTAGATTTTGAGATTTACCAGGGAAAATCAACACCCCTGCCTGAAAGCCACAATGGCCCATGGCCTAGTATTGTACTTCAGTTGATTGAAACGCTAGAGAGAGGTTCTTATTTGTTCTTTGATAGATATTTTACAGTCACTCCGATGCTGGAAACCCTGGAGAAAAAGGAATGTATGTAACAGGAACAATCATTGGCATCAACTGTTTTGGATGCAATCCAGTTACAAATGTAGAACAGTGGAGCAAAAAGGAAAAAAAAGTATGTCAGTGTTTCTTGTCCATCAGTTGTTACAAAGTATAATATGAGCAGGGGAAGAGTTGACGTCTACAATTAGATGATGGAGGCCTACAGAACATTTATAAAAACAAGGAAATGGACTCTTAAACTTATAATTCATTTCAGGGACCTTACTTGCATCACTTCCTGAACAGAATACAAGGAAGCCTGTCAAGTTGCTGGAGTGCCTGCGGAGGTTAAACTAGATCTTTTTGGTTTCAGAATGGCTCTTGGACAATCACTTCTGTTCTCTGCTAAATGAAGGCCTTCCACAGAAGACACTGATAATGGTGCAGCATGGGTTCCAGAGAAAAAGTACCAACCTACTGATCAGCCTTATTTGAACAGAAGGCTTGATGAATATGCACACTGGCCCACAGTTGATGACTTGTTTAAGCAAGATGATGTAGAAATGCAGGCTGTGCAAAGCAAACAAGAACACAGTGTACCAAATGTAATGTGTAACTGTGCCTTTCAAAATATTCAAACTATTTTATAACATACCGTACACCATAGTCATATGGTAGCACAGAAATATTAACTTACAATTTGTTTCGTAGCAAGTGGGAGTTTCATCTTGAAAGCAAATGATGCTTCAAAATTTGAAAATGTATTTTGATTCTAAAAATTCATTTCCACTTTATGTTGTATCATTATGGTGATTTTTTAATGAAATACTCCTTTTCTATATTTGAAATTTGAGTTACTTATTTCTGACAAATTATTACAGATTAAGCGTAACATGCACATTTGTGTGGGTCCAAATTTTTGGGGAAAAATTGTAATATAGACATTCTATTGGATTTCCCTGTATTCGCTAATTTTTTAAGCATGGCAATCAAAATTAATTCAGTTTCTACAAATAGTTTTCTCTCAGGTCTAAAAGGGTTAAGGACAGTGCGGTCTATGTCAGTCAACAACTACAGCTAGAGAGACTGCACGCCAAGGCGCCAACCCTCCTCAACCATTAAAGTCGAGGATAAGGCTTCAAAGCCTGACCATGGAGAAAAACTAAAAAAGCTAAAAATTACAAATTACTTTGTTTCCTTATAAAGTTTTGCATTCAGTTTGGATTATTAAGTTTCATAAACAGAGCAGCCACTCGAATCTCAAAGCAATAAAATGTCATTTCAAATGATATTCTCATATAATTGGAACATAGTTAATAGTAAATTGCATCAGACAATATGATTTCAGCTTCAACAAACGATGCTCTTAACTTGTGTTCACAGTCACAATACGCTCAGCATTCATTTACTGTACAGTTACTATGAGTACTTCAAGTCATTGTGTGTTGCTGTGAATATATACGAAAATAGGTAGTAATAATGAATTGGAAGAAAACGCGAGTATCTCACGGTCGTACACGCTGAAAATAGAGGAATATAGAGAGGCGAAATATTAAAATCGAACGTCCTGTGCATAGATTGCAAAAACGTCAAGAAAAGTGGCACAACATTCCAGAGTTTTGTAATTGGCTATTGCATGATAGTTACCCGTACAGGCATCATTCAAAAAGTAAGGAGCACCTTAACATGGTGCAGTCTGTTACTGTACGCCGAATTGTTACTGTGGGCTGATTTGGAGTTCTAGATTCACATATATTGCTGTTTGCATCGCTTCTTCATAATCTTTCATTGTGTTGTGATCTGTCATGAAACTTTAAACATTGGTGAGTGCTGCAGTAAACTCATACTATTATCGTCAATTGTAGGCTTAAACTAAATTGTGCTCTTTTAAATTTTTGAGAACAGTAGGCCTGTCCTCATTATCGTTCTCTAATTTCATTGTATAATTATATGAGAAATAGGTTATTTTTGAGAACTTTCACATACTTACAAAACGTAACTTGTTTCATAGCAAATTTTCGTGTTCACAGCTACTGCCCCAGAATACATCACTACTGAAACTCGTTGTACATCAACGCAAATAAACGTGCTTTTTTGAGAATTTTCGGAAGTTACCATTGTCCTTTGCATAATCTATGAATAATGTGTCGTATACAGGCGTTTGTCATTTAGTTTTAGTACCAGATACTCTAACTAAATTATTGTGTTACTTCTAGTTTTCTCTTAAAAGGAGTAGCCCTATATATTTATTATCCACATTTATCGTAAATTAACTCTTTTTCGAGTTTGCTAACAACTATAATTAACATCAAAACGTTTTAAGAAACTAGTAATTTTACCACAGTTTTAATGTCGCCTTAATAGTAATCCCGTTTTATATATTTGCTTCAAGAATTGAAGGAATGATCAACTTTTTACCTCAATAGATTAAAAGATAATCAGTGGGCTTAATATAAAGTTATTTGTTCACAGCCTTGCAGTACATTGCACCACCAAAATGCAACCTCACGTGAATGCTGTTCTGAAACACAGGATGAGATGGTCGATGTTTGTAAACAGCTGGAAACCGCTCTGACTATAATCAAATGATTTGCAGCTGCTGTGAATCATGTGTTGGTAGAGCTTCCAAGAGTCGTGTACCTGTGATACCTGTACCACAAGTACGTAAAGGACTACTCTCTCCTGTGGATTCTGTCCCTCTGCAGAAAGTACAGGATCTGTCGTTACTCATCCACTTGACTATGAATAGCATGTGAATAGTAGATCTAGGCATCCTGTACAGAGTGGATGGGAACCAGGGAGGACTCAGGGTGTTGTACCAGTTCCTCCAACCAACAAGGCTGAAGTGGTGCCTTTCACTGAAACTGAGCCAGTGAGACTCATTTCACCCATTTTTGGGAAACCTGTTTTGTCGTGTCAAGAGTAGGCAAACGCAAAAGGGCAGAGTCTATTAATTGTTGACAGTTTTAAATGTATGGCGAATGATGGTACCCCTTAGGGAAATGGCAGCAAGGGACACCAGGTGCACTTAAGATGTATGCATGAGGGCCTCATTCAACATGTTGAAGAGGCTATTCCATTAGCCATTGAGGGAACAGAGTGCAATCAACTGCAGATTGTAGCACATGTTGTAACAAATGATGTCTCTCATCTGGGTTCTGAGGTCATACTTGGGTCATTGCAGCGACTGGTAGAGAAGATTGAAAGTCCCCAGTACTGATTGTCCCCTTTGGTTCTGAGTCAAGTGTAGGTCTGAAGCAGAGACTTTGAAAGATTCTTTGACAAGCCATACTGTGACTTCCTGGACTTGCACCATAGGTTGAGAACTATAGGGTCCACCTAAACGGGTCAGGTATGCACTATATGTCAGAGGCTGCTACTCAGGTGGCTGTGTGTGGCTTACACAAAAGAGTTTTGTAAATTAGGCAACTCTCCATCCAATCCAAAAAACAATAGCTGTATGAAACCCAAAAGTATCAATATAAGATCGAAAAAAATTCCTTCCACAGTTGACAGTATTAAAATCCTAATGGTTGACTGCTGAAACATACGCAACAAAGTGCCAGAATTTGAAGTGCCCCTGAAAAGCAGTGAAGCTCACATAATACTTGGTACAGAAAGCTGGTTGAAACCCAAAATTGGCAGCAGAGAGATTTTAATGGAAAAACTAAATGTATACCGGAAGGATATGCAAAAGGAAAATGATTTGGTGTGTTTGTTGCAGTAGACAAGAAACTCAAATCTACAAAGGTAGAAATTGAAGCTGCATGTGAGATTGCTTGGGAAATATTCAATATCAGGAGTGGGCATCAAATGATAGCTAGATGCTTCTATTCCCCACCAGACTCATCTCCTGGTGTAGCCTAAAACTCTAGAGAAAACCTCAGTTCATTTGTACGTAAGTCCCCGAATTACACTGTAATCATCAGTGGAGATTTTAATCATCCTACAGTCAGTTGGGAAAATTACAGTTTTGTTCGTGGTGGGCATGATAAGACATCCTCTTCAATATTACTAAACGCCTTCTCTTAAAACTCCCTAGAACAATTAATTAGGAACCACACTGATAATGACAATGTATTGGATCTAATGGTAACAAAAAGACCTGCCCTCTTTGAGGATTTTCACATAGAAACTGGCATCAGTGACCATGATGCAGTTGTGGCAACAATAATTACCAAAGTACAACTAAAACAGGCAGAAAGAGATATGTTCAATAACTAGATAAAAAAATCGGTAGTGATATATATCAGTGAGGAACTTGAAACTTTCAATGCAGGGCAGGATCATGTAGAGGAACTATGGCTCAAATTTAAAAGACTGGTTGACCATGCACTGAATAGATATGTATCCAATAGAACAGTTCATAATGTGAAGGAGACTCATTTTAAAGAAACTTCTGAAGTAACAGAGGTTACTGCATAATAGGTGTAAAACAAAGTATAGGATTATAGATAGAAAAGCATTTGGTTGTCAACAGAGCGATGTGTGATGCCTTCAGTGACTACTGTAGCAGAATACTGTCAAAAGATATTTCTCACAATCCAAAGAAATATTAGTCACATGTAAAGGCAACCAGTCCCTAGCGAATGAGATAGGAACCTAAATTGAGGGTAGCAAGCAAAAAGCTAAAATGCATAACACTATTTTCAAATGTTCCTTTACAAAGGAAAACCGAAGAGAAGTGCCCCAATTTAATCCTCACACCGCTGAAAAGATGAATGAGACAAGAATTATTGCCAGTGGCGTTAAGAAACATAGGATCTGTCATTACTCATCCATTTAACTCGAGTGGCGTCTCGATGGTAGAAATCAAACATAATGAGGTGTCTAAAACAGAATGACCTCCTCCATGCCAACCAGCATGCATTCTGAAAACATCGATGGTATGAAACTCAACTCTCACATTTTTCACATGACATACTGAAAGCTTTGTATCAATGCAGACAGGTAGATACAGTATTTCTTGATCTCAGATAAACATGTGACTCAGTATCACACCTATGCTTATTGTCAAAAGTATGATCATATGGGGTATCAAGTGAAAAATGTGACTGGATTGTTATCTTGGGTGGAGAGTCATCATCAGATGTAGAGCCAGTTGGGGTAGCCTTGCAGTCTCAGGCGCCTTGTCATGGTCCATGCAGCTCCCACTGTCGAAGGTATGAGTCCTCCCTGAGGCATGGGTGTGTGTGTTGTCCATAGCATAAGTTAGTTTAAGTTAGATTAAGTAGTGTGTAGCTTAGGGACCGATGACCTCAGCAGTTTGGTCCCATAAGACCTTACCACAAATTTCCAAATTTCAGATGTAGAGGTAACTTCAAGTGTCACGCAGGGAAGTATGTTGGGACCCTTGCTTTTCATATTTTATATTAATGACCTTGCAGACAATATTAATAGCAAAATCATCCTTCTTGCAGATGATGCCTTTACCTGTAATAAAGTACTATCTGAAAGAAGCTGACTAAATATTCAGTCAGATCTTGATAAGATTTCAAAGTGGTGCTTAGATTGGCTACTTGCTCTAAATGTTTAGAAATGTAAAATAGTGCACTTCACAAAACGAAAAAAACGTAGTATCCTATGACTATAATATCGATGAGTCGCTGTTGGAATCGACCAACTCATACAGATACCATGGTGTAACTCTTTGTGGGGATATCATATGGAATGGTTACATAGACTCAGTTGTGGGTAAAGCAGGTGATAGACTTCAGTTTATTGATAGAATACTGGGAAGTGCAACCTGACTACAAAGGAGATTGCTTACAAATCACTTATGTGACAGTTCTAGAATATTGCTCAGGCATGTGGGATCGACACCAAGCAGGACTAACAGTGGATATTAAATTTGTACAGAGAAGGGTAGCATGAATAGCTACTGGTTTGTTTGAGCCATGGGAGTGTCACACAGGTACTGAAGGAACTGGACTGGCAGACTCTTGAAGATAGATTTAAACTTACCAGAGAAAGTATATTAACAATGTTTCAAGAATAAGGTATAAATGATAACTAGGCATTTTTGCTCACTTTAGGATCATGAGAATAAGATTACAGTAATTACTACATGCACAGACCTATTCAAGCAATAATTCTTGCTGTGATCTATACGTGAATGGAATGGGAAGAAACCCTAATAAGTGGTGCAATGCGACTTGCCCTCTGGCATGCCCCTAACTGCGGTTTACAAAGTGCAAATGTAGATGTAGACATAAATGTAGAATCTTGAGTTTCTAAATTTGTCTCAAATGCACAGAAAATGTGGTAATGCTTCGACCATGAGTTTTTGGCGATATACAAATCAGTTTGGTACTTCCGAGATGGCAATGAGGGCCGTACCACTGCCCTCTGGCTGACGCTATTAAAAACCTGCCAGCCAATACCTCCCCTCGGCGATTCCGCCACCTGGACTTGATTTCAAAATATACTATGGATGTCTGCCATGTACAGGGAGCAGAAAACCTGATGGCTGACTACCTCTCACGACTTGCCGCCACATTGGCACACCTTGACTTTGGCCAACTAGCGGAGGCACAAGCAACTGACACCGACCTTCAAAACCTGCTATCTGGACACACAACAGGCCTCCAGCTCAAGCAGCACATCATTGCAGGCGCAACCAAAGTAGTTTGGTGTGATATATCCCATGGTAGGCAATGACCAGTCATCACACCGAACTTCAGGAAGTCAGTTTTTGACCTCCTCCACAACTTGTTTCACCCCAGAGTATGCCCACCACTGAAACTCATAACAGAACATTTCAATTGGACTAACATAAAATGGAACTGCACTGTGTGGATGAGATCCTGCATCCAATACCAATGGGCCAAGACAGCACATCACACCCAACCGCCCTTTGGGAAATTTCCCATCCCGAAGGGCCATTTCAAACATGTCCACATGGACCTGGTGTGGTCACTCCCAGATTCAAACAGATACAAGTACATCTTGTTAGCCTTAGACAGGACAACTTGATGGGTGAAGGCCACAACTCTGACTGATTTCATCACACCATGAATTGCACACTTCAGCTGCCCAGAGTCTCTGACAACTGACCAGGTCTGGCAGTTTGAGTCAGCCCTGTTCTCTGAGCTCTGCCACCTCTGTGGGTGCCATCAGTTCCACACGACAGCCTACCATCCTCAATCCAACGGACTTGTGGAATGGTGGCACCACACCTGCAAGACAGCACTCGTATGTCACGACCAGGAGTGGACAGAGGCCCTCGCCTGGGTGCTTCTGGGCATACAAGCTGCGTACAAAGAAGATCTGGACACCTCACTGGCAGATGTGCTCTGCAGGAAACCGATCACCCTTCTAGCAGAGTTCGTATCACAAAACCCTGATCCCTTGGACATCAACTTGCTGGACATAGTAAAACGTGTCAGGGACCACAGCCGTCAAGTCTGCATTCCACCTCCATCCCACCACGTCACACAGACCATCTTTGTGCACGAGGACTTCCAGTCGTGTACACACGTCATTCTCAGGACTAATGCTGTCAAACCCGCCCTCCACCCTGCGTACAGTGGCCCATACAAATTGTCGAAATGAAGGCCAAACACTCCTATCACTAATTGATAGAACCACTGTTGTTCTTTATATACATAAATGATTTGGTGGACAATGTGGGCAGCAATCTGTGGTTGATTGCTGATGTGCCGTGGTGTATGGTAATGTGTCAAAGTTGAATGACTGTAGTAAGATACAAGATGACTTAGACAAAATTTTCACTTGGTCTGATGAATGGCGGCTAGCCCTAAATGTGGAAAAATGTAAGTTAATGCGGATGAATAGGAAGATCAAACCTGTAATGTTCTGATATAGTATTACTAGTGTCCTGCTTGATGCAGTCAAATCGTTTTAATATCTGTGCGTAAGGTTGCAAAGAGATATGAGGTGGAACGAGCATGTGAGAACCATGCTAGGGAACCCTAGCTTGGTGACCCAGCCTGGCCTCCACCCTTTCCACCTTTTTAGTCTCTCTATTCTTTTTCATTTCATGATAATAATTCTTTGTCCTGACTGGTATTTTAATGACTTGTCCTCTGGTCTTTTTTTGTTGTTTTTTTGTGTTAGTGTGTTAGTTACATTTAGGGTTTCACCGTCTTCATTTGACGACCACTCCTTGTTTGCCACTTAAGGATGAAGGTTTTGTCCTTCCACTACAAACCAACCAACCAACCAACCAACCAGTTTGTCCCTTCCATGTGGACATAAGATGAAAGTGTCATTGACATACCAGAAGAAACAGGTAGCTTTTCATCGAGCTGATTCTAGGGCTTCATCTTCGAAGATGGTGGCAACAACTGGTACTTCTGCTAGCTTGTAGTAACCAGCATCGAATAGAAAGTACATCACCATAAAGACATGCCCGAAAAGGTTGGTTGTCTCCATGTCAAATGTCTGGACAGTAAGTTCCAAAGAGTCTTGCAAAGGCACTCTGGTGAAAAGCGAGACAATGTCAGAGCTCCCAAGGATGTCAGAATCATTAAGCCAGAAGTTGCCTAGGCACCCAATAGAATCCATGGAATATAATGAAGACATTTTCTGACGTAAGGGCTGAGCATATCCTTCAGCTATTTAGGGAGTGAGTATATTGGGATGAGTATGTTGGGGCACCAATGTTGCTAGCAATGGAGTGTAAAGGCACCCCCTCCCCTTAGTGAACCTTAGGAAGTTCGTAAGTCTTGGTGGAACAGGTGCTTTCTGTCATAGCTACTTAACAACTTTCTCTGGCAGGCTGGACTCTTCAAGAAAAAATGCTGTGGTTTTCCTCTCAACTCTCTGGTTAGGATCAATGTCAATCTTCCAGTATACACTATCTTGCAGCAGACTGCATCTTCTCAGTGTAATTGTGGTTGATTAGGATCACAGTTGTGTTGCCTTTGCTGGTAAAAAAATTATACCTGGGTCTTCTCTTAGCTCCCATATGGCCACCCTCTCCCTGCTAGAGATGTCTGATTTCATAGCTTTAGTTGATATGAGAGCACAGCAGGCTTCGCAATGTACTTTTTCAACTGCTTCGAGTGATAGTCATGCAGCTGCTTGTTCCATTACTCTGATGATGTCAGTGATAAGCAACTTTAGGAGTTGGCACAAGATTTAGCCCCTTCTTAAGAAGTGAACTGCATCTTCATCCAGTTGCTTGGTCACATGATTGATGATGGCTGTGCAGGGAGCATCAGAAGGTATTCTCTCCACGATACACTAGAATTTTGGTGTTTGATACCTGGTGGCCTTTCCCTGTGGAGACTCTACTGTGGCTCAGGTGACTATCAATCCATTCCCACATCTAGGAACTGAACAGCTTGTCCAGCTGTAGATATAAATTCGGTAGTTCTTCATTGGTCAGATCCAGGCACCAGCAAGTAGAGCATACATTCTACCACACCAAGGCTAGGCTAGCACATCTTGAATCTTTGGCCTGAGTCAACATGGTGCATTACCTTGGTTAATTTCAGCACCACACATTCTTCATGGCATCTCATAAGGAATGTCAAGGCACTTCGCAGAAGGCTCCTTCAGTAGTGCAGCTTGTCTGGTCCTTTCATGCTGTGATACTTCTCTTCCCTGTAGACATAGTATGTGATTATGTGATGTGATTCTTCAACTTGTCCCAGTGTAATTCATGACTAAATAGTTCACAGGTCAATTACTGTCCAATGGAAACAAAATTTTGACAACACTTTGAAATTTCTTGATTTATATTCCAATGCACTGAGACATATAGTTTACTCTTTGTGATTTGCAATACAGTTTTATTTCAGTTATACTTTTATACTTTCAGTTGCCACTTTTGGTTCTTCACCCAGTTATTTCTCCTGCATTTCCTTATTTTACAAATGTTTAAAGCAGTTTAAGATTCACTGAGCCTACACTATTTAAATGTCAGGTGTCCTCTCCCACACTGGCTCTCAAAAACGTGTTATGCTCAAAGGATACTATTACAGTGAATGTAATGCCAAAGTTTATTTCTTGCATATACAGATGTATCTCATACACGCATTGTATCTGTTACATAACTGCCTGTAAAGCAGTGTGCTTTATGATAAAATGAATGAAGTTTTCAGAGTAAATTACTTAAAACTACAGCTGATGCTTGTAACTATGAGTGATCCTCATGGCTGTGTGTGTCATTAATTGTCAGGTTTACTTCTTGTCGATCTTTATTATATTTGCTTACCAATTCACAGTTGCAATATATATTGTCAAACAACCTTTCACATAATGTTATGAGTGCAAGAGCCATTTGTAATACAGTATCAGCATGTTGAAGAAAATATTGTGATTTCATTTTAATTGTGTCCTGACCAAAGGGAACCAGGATGAAACTGTCTTGTGCTGCTTTATTAGTATAATTTGTTGCTTTGAGACTTCAGTATTTTATGCCATAACATTAAATACAAAGTAAATTTTAATAATTCTGAGCTCCTAATATTTCGTTTTGCTCTCAAATATTACCTACTGCTCCTAGCAGATTTTTAGGTTTGCAGTACTTTTTATTTCAATGTTACAAAATAACTGATTCAAAAATTGGCTGTTTTAGAAAAACTGAAATGAGTAGAAATTTCCTCTCCACAAAAATAAAGTGTTTGATACACAGGGTGCAGTAATATACTAAAGAGATTCTTACATTATGTTTGTCCATCCTCTTCTGAAGTATCGCTCCACGGTGTGGGATGGAAGACATCAAAAAAGTCCAAAGAAGGGCAGCTCATTTTGTATTATCATGAAGTCGTGGAGAGAGTGCCACAATGTGATATGTGAATTGTAGTGGCAATCATTAAAACAAAGGCGTTTTTCACTGAAGCAGCCTCTTCTTGTGAAGTTTAAATCACCAACTTTCTCCTCAAATGTAAAAATATTTTGTTGCTGCCCATCTAGATAGAGAGAAATGATCCATCATAATAAAATAAGAGAAATCAGATTTTGCATGGAAAGATTTCCTGCTAGCTGTTAGAGAGTGGAAGAGTAGAGAAATAGCTTTAAGTGTTTCGATGAACCTTCCACCAGACACTTAGCTGCGGACTGAATTGGAGAATAATCATGTTAATATAGATGTGTAAATGATAACTGTTTTCAATATACCATAGTAGTGTAGGTGAAATCGAGATGAATAAATCGATATAGGACACTTGTAGTCTATTAAACCAAGGAAAAGCCTGAGGTCGTATAAAAGCCAACCAATTGCAGCATGTGTGCCGCATGAGATTTTGGTTAAAATCTTCCTTGAATATTAAAAACCTGTTGTTTTTCCACTTACAAAATGTGAAATTGCCATTTGTGTAAATTTTACTTCAGATTATTGTGAATTTTAACAACATAAAATTAAATCATTTCATATATCTGCTCTCCTTCCAAAAAACTAGTGTGCTTGTAAGGCTTAAGTTTAGATCGAATTGTAAACATAATTAGTTTATGTGTAACATTTACAAAAAATTCTTCTATTACCCTCTTGTGAAAGTTTTAATTGATAAAGTTAATAAAACAGCCTAAGCCTGTGTCATAAGAGTGTGAGGGGATATTGAAAATCTCACATGACATTCATGCCTTGTAGCTTAGGTGGCTTTTGGAGGCCAATTTGAGGTTACCTCCTGACTTCATAGATCACAAGTGTCCTGCATCAATTCATTCATCTCAACTGCCCATACACCACTGTATGTTTAAACAGTTATTATTTACACCCTGTATATTTCAATGTAGGAAGCAAGACATTCAGGATAATCCCTCATAGCGAAATTAGCATTTTCTGCCTGTGCTTTGTTAATAATGTTACAAATGCACATATTTTAGACTCAGGGTTTCTACAAACCTAGTTAAATTTGGAAAACTAGATAAGTAAATCCACCAAAATATAATCTCGAGGAATACTGTAATGTTTTAAGCAATTCAAATGCAATTTCTTTTTCTGTTGCAACAACTGAATAATAAATAAGCAATAATAGAATTGTAAGGATTTCAGTATGACATGTAAACCTACAAATGACTACTGGTAGTGTATCACAGTGTTTACCAATGTACTTGTAATGTATACAGGACTTCAGTGATTACTGGTACTTGCAGAAAGAATATACTTATAAACTAACTGACATTGAAATAATCAAATGGATATTTCACTAAAACATGTTAGCTATATGTAATGGGATAAAGGTGTGAACAGAAACAGTCATGGAAATTATTCATTTTCTTTATTAACAACACTGTCTCCTACATGACCACAGATGTACATGTGACAGCACAAAAAATGTCTGTGGCTGAAATTTGAATTACTCACTATGTTACGCATGAGCGAATAACGTAAGGTGTACAGATATGCTCATAAAAGTAAAGATCCCTTGCAATTGTGAATATACTAGAAGGATTAACACTTTTTAGGCACATAGCATATGGATGCTGCCTATAAAAACACATAGTAAAACTGGCATTTTGTTTGTAGCAGTGCAGACCTAATAAAGGCACTCCATTTCTTGAAGCAGAGTCAAAAACTGTAAGATGTATCCAAATCTTAGCAGCTGTAGCATACTGCATTCATAGTTCAATGGCATAATCTGTGGCCTAGAAGTAATTGCCTGGCAACAACATTTGGTTTGTATCTGGCTTACAGCAATATTGTGTCACTCTTTAATTTCTTTAATCAGTACAGGGTGTTTTAAAAAGAAGTCCCTAGTTTTAAACGTAAATTTAATGGGGAAATTAATAACAAATTACATCAATGAGTACATATCATGAAAGAGAATTCTGTCAAGTTTTGTTTATTGTCAGTGGACTTTAACATGGGCTCCATTTATTGCCCTGCATCATGTCAAGACGATATTCCACTTCTCGCCACGTATTCACCAACATTTCAGGTTTAACTGTCACAACCACCACGATGATTCTTTCCCGTAAATGATTGATGTATCTGATCTTTTATGGGATTAAGTCTGGGCCTCGTGGTGGCCAAGGTATTGGGTCAGCCCTGCCCATCCACCTTCCTGGAATGGGAGTGTCAAGAGCCGCACGCCCACGGTTATTGTAACAAGTCTGGAAAGGGGTAGACTTCAGGAAAGTCACCCAGAACTGTGGGTCAGGGGAGACATTGCACGGGATGAGAGGGAAAGAAAGAACCTTTCCTTATCCCGTGTGGTTCTGGGTGACTTTCCAGAAATCTACCCCTAGACCTCTCCAGTCCTTTTCCTTCACCCCTTGTCCCTCCCTTCAACCCTTCTGCCTGAAGAAGGAGCCACTAGTTCCGAAAGCTTGCCTACTTAAACCTTGTGTGTGTGTGTGTGTGTGTGTGTGTGTGTGTGTGTGTGTGTGTGTGTGTGTGTGTGTGGTTTTTTTGCCACCACTTGGTGAGTAGATTTTTTATCTCTCCAATTAAATTATTCACTTTCATACCTCATTTGTCTTAGTATACTTCAACTGGGACAACTTAAAAGTAATTTTTTATTTTCCTCTTCCTACTGTCTCATATTATAGACACATCTTTTTGTAGTGCCTGGGTCACCATGCCTTGAAAGCTATATCATCATCTGAATTCATCACTTGTTTGGAGAAGCTGTTTCCCTGTGCTCCACAATAAACTCTCCTCATCATTGTGAGATTACGAGCAATGAGTCAGATATGCAATTGGTCTACAAGATTCGAAAGGCCATATTTACTTTGCAGAAGCTAGTGAAATTGTGTTCCAGTGGGTATGTGTGTGACCTTTATACACAGTGCGTAGAGTTACACTCCAACTATTGGTTGATGCAAAAAAACAAAATTTCAAATGTTGTTAGAGTTGCAATAATGCATCCTGTAATTCAGTTATATAATTCACACTGATGGGATGATAATATTACTTACAATATGGATGTACTGGGGAGTATCAACTTTACCATCTATTCTGTGAAGCATTTTAAGTTCACAAGAACACGTCCACACACAAATTGCCACAGGCACATGGATACTGCCAGATGACTAATGGATGAATTTGTGGTCCACATAGGCATCTTTTAGCCTGTCTGCTTATACAGGATCATCATTTATTGGGCCGGCCGGTGTGGCCGTGCGGTTCTAGGCACTTCAGTTTGGAACCGCGTGACCGCTACAGTCGCAGGTTCGAATCCTGCCTCAGGCATGGATGTGTGTGATGTCGTTAGGTTGGTTAGGTTTAAGTAGTTCTGAGTTCTAGGGGACTGATGACCTAAGATGTTGAGTCCCACAGTGCTCAGAGCCATTTGAACTAACCATCATTCATTGGAAAATATCACCTTCCATTAGTCACAATTCATGTTGTCCTTGGCAATTGCTAATTGGTAGAGTCAATGATCATCAAGGATCCTCTCCTTGAAGGGCGCATGTTTGCTAAGTAGTC
Organism: Schistocerca cancellata; assembly: GCF_023864275.1. Taxonomy (NCBI): domain Eukaryota; kingdom Metazoa; phylum Arthropoda; class Insecta; order Orthoptera; family Acrididae; genus Schistocerca; species Schistocerca cancellata. The sequence continues at coordinate 383,474,628 of NC_064627.1, read as the reverse complement.
TGGCGTTCTGAAGCCAATGCCAAACTGTATCCACCGACTAAGGAAAGGCAACTGCACCGTACTTAAAAGAGTTTTGCCTGACATGTTAAGTTTATTATCCTGAACAGGTGTTCTTACACACCAGACTCCATTTCTCACATGCCTACTGGATTTTCCAGTACCTCAACAACATTCTATCCATCATCACACAAGTGCGTCAAAGAACACCATACTCAGACATCTTCAAATTCCATTCCTTCAGAAGAGAAATGACACAGTCTCATGAATAGCCTGTGGATAAGGTAGGGCAGATGAATAACGTGACTCAAAGTGATGTGGTACAGGTGTTTGACCTTGCTTTTGTACTTGTCAGTGGCTATTACAGAACAAACTGTGTGTTTGCAGACCTAGCTGTCTGCAACAGGCAGTCAATTACTTTGTAATATCAGTGGAACTGTGTGAATAATTCTCATGAGGTATCAAATGTAATTTTTCAATTCGAGTGAAGTCATTCTCCACCAAAAGTGATTCTCATTGGTCTATAGCCACAATTCCTTTGTGTCTTCTGTGGGAAATTAGCTGTACATCATCAAAATGTGTTTCATATAATAAAACAGAGGGCTTAATAAACAGATCATTGAATTAGGAGAATGTGTATCTTATGGCCAATTATTGTGTTGTCAAGTGTACCAACCCTGATGTGTTAGGGCAAACTATTTTCTTACCTGGTGAGTTTTGCAACAAGTTTATAAATTGTGATGTGCTCGTACACATGCACAAGAATCACAGTTAGATCAAGTTAATTCGTAGAGTATGTATGATCAGAGTGAAATGCAGTCCGTGCTTCCCTGTCAGGTGTTGATTATCACTGATGACAAAGTCCCTCATGATGTCCTGATGATAAATAAGGGGCATCCTCTCAACTTCAGTATGGGTAGAGGTCTTGTCACACAATCCACTATTCTCAGCAAACTTACACCTTCTACGACTTTATCTGTAACATTTTGGTTGTTAGCTAAGCTATAAATATATCACTAAAAACTGTTCATGGAGGTTTTATTCTATATAATTCTGTCACGCTGAGTCTTGGGTGGCATCATTTAGCATGAACAGGTAACACAATATGTAATTGCTGCAGGGTATAAACTATTGCAGTTTAGCGAGGACTGCAGAACAGACTCGTATTAATTTAAGTATGCAGAAATTATGTATTAACAAAGCAAAATGTGACCAACTGCGTGGCCAAATAGTTATGAGACATTTCCACAGTGTGGAAGGGCCTGGGTTCAATGCCCAGTACCTCTTCAGATATTTCATGAGGCAGGGATGTCTGGAATAGAGTCCAGTCAGCTTCGTGAGGCCAAATGAGGGGCTGCTTGAATAAAGAAGTAGCTGCAAAATTAGGCTTCATCTATTGGCAATAATGGCCTGAGGGAGCTGGTCACATTTTGCTATGTTAAACACACAATTTCTGCATACTTAAATCAATATGAGTCTGTTTTGCAGTCCTCACTAAACTGCTCCTTGTACTGCCATGCATGCAGCATCAGCCAGTTGGAACACACCCAGGACCTAATACATGAGTGGTGTCTTAGTTTAGTGTACAGAATTAAATGACATTTGTATTTTTACTCTAAATCCACAGAAGAAAGAAAGACAGCACTTACTTGTTTGGGTGTGTTCAATGTGTAACATGAATAAAGAGAATTTACATTAGCAGAAAACTGTGTACAGAGACACTCTTACAAAGAACACAGACTGGAGTAATATACTTAGACTGCTATAGTGGAATAATAGTCAGAACAGATGTATGGTCCCAGAGGAGAGGGGGGAGGGGGGGGGGTTGGAAATGATTACAGGATGGTCAAAATAAAACTGTTCTGAGACAAACATTCTGTGACAGAAGTATAACAGTCATACCAACAGCAATAACTTCTGGTATATTCTGTTCATTAACTTCCATCAATGCACAAGGGTTGTTCAAAAGAAAATGTACAGAACAACAATGTTGGTATAACTGATGCCTTTATTCACAAGTAATCACCTGAGGCTTCAGCACAATTATCCTCCTGTTTCACGAGCTGAAGGATTCCTCTGCATTTGATCACTCCTTTTATTTCATTTATGCCTCAAATATTTTCCAGTCCAGTTTCATTCAGACCACCTTATACACTAAAGCGCCAAAGAAATTGGTATAGGCATGCATATTCAAATACAGAGATATGTACACAGGCAGAATAGGGCACTGCGGTTGGCAACACCTATATAAAATAAGGGTCTGACACAGTTCTTAGATCCATTGCTGCTGTTACAATAGCAGGTTATCAAGTCTGAGTGTGGTGTTACAGTCCGCACATGAACAATGGAACACAGCACCTACGACGTGGCGATGAAGTGGGTATTTCCCGATATGACCATTTCACAAGTGCACCGCAAATATCTGGAATCCTGTAAAACATCAAATCTCCAACATCACTGGGGCCAAAAAAACGTCCTGCATGAACAGGACCCATAACGACTGAAGAGAATCGTTTAATGTGACAGAAGTGCAACCCTTCCGCAAATGCTGCAGATTTCAATGCTGGTCCATCAGCAAGAGTCAGCATGCAAACCATTCAACAAAACATCATCAGTACGGGTTTTCGAAGCCAAAGGCCCACTAGTGTACCCGTGATGACTGCACAACTCAAAAGCTTTAGGCCTCATCTGGGCCTTGTCAACACCAATGTTAGTCTGTTGATGACTGGAAACATGTTGCCTGGTCAAATGAGTCTTGTTTCAAATTGTATTGAGCGGATGGATGTGTACGGGTATGGAGACAACCTCATGAATCCATGGAGCTGATATGTCAGCATGAATCCATGGACCTTGCATGTCAGCAGGGGACTGTTCAAACTGATGGAGGCTTTGTAATGGTGTGGTGCAGTTGGAGTGATAGGGGACCCCCAGATACGACATGTACATAAGCATCCTTCTATTGTGCATTCCGAAGAACTTGAGCAATTCCAGCAGGGCAATGTAACGCCCCACACATCCAGAATTGCTACATGGTGGCTCCAGGAACACTCTTCCGAGTTTAAACACTTCTGCTGGCTACGAAACTCCCCAGACATGAACATTATCAAGCATATCTGGGATGCCTTGCTACGTGCTGTTCAGAAGAGAACTCCACTTCGTCGTACTCTTTGCGGATTTATGGAGAGCCCCGCAGGATTCATGGTAGCCATTCCCTCCAGCACTACTTCAGACATTAGTCGAGTCCATGCCACGTCGTGTCGCGGCACTTCTGTGCGCTCATGGGGGCCCTACACGATATTAGTTAGGTAGGTGTACCAGTTTCTTTATCTCTTCAGTGTATAGCCTCAAATATTATGGAGGCAATAGTAAGGGTACCTTCCAAACATACTCTGCAGTCATCATTCAGTACTGCATGGGGCAGTGCAAAGTGTACCAGAATGATCACATCTCTCATTGCATACATACATACAGACAGTCAATTTTGTAATTTTAACATTCAAAAGTTTTAGTGTGTACAAGACTGTGCTTCCAAATACTTGAGCCGTACTAAATTTTGAATACATGGGGTAGTGATTGTTGCAAACAATTAACCTTACATCAGCCATTGTGAATTTGGATGTTCCAGACTTCAGTGTAGAATCAGAGCAAATTCTTTTCAGTGCAGGCTGTTAATACAAAGCAAAATCTTCGTACGATTATTGAAATAACTTTTCGTTTCAAACTGCATTATAATAATGGCTACAATAAATGTAACTCGATACATTTAGCCTGTTGATGGGAAAATTAGAAATAACTTAAAAATGGGTGCATCATAAACTAATTTCGATACGAAGTTACTGTTCCACGACTGGAATATAATCGTTTCTTTGACCAACAACACGCCCTTCCTACAATCCTTATCTGAAATTATCGTAGTCTAATAGTTGCACGAAAAACCTAAGTCGTCCTAATAAGTCTCTGGTCGTTCTTGGGGCACTTCCGTACAGAAACGGATCTTTCCAAGCAGTCTGACATGGTATCCAATAATGTTAGTAGTCGAATTTTTCATCTAATGAGTAAAGAACCTTCCTGTTCTAAATGCAGTTGATTTTCTCAGGCGGTCGCAATCGACTATCGATTTATGAAAAGGGTGGAGAAAACGATACAATTATATTACAGTGGAAATACTACTATCCAAGATTCGGTGTTTGTATAACTTGGAAGGAAGTGTCACACAAAAAGACAATCTCAACTGCTAAAAATCGAAGAAAAATACTGAACAGAGGATTCCAAACAGCGTGACTTTCGAGAATAACATAAGTTATTCTATGAGTGACAATTATAGTTTGTGGCGCCACTTTTATTTTGCTGTTAGAGGTGTGGGCTACTAATTTCCTCCTTTAATGTTTCTCTGCAGGTAACAATTACCACCACCATCTATGTAAGCTACTAGACTTGAAATCGTGGATGGAATTCTAAAACCAGTATTGTAAGCTTTGTAGCACACATCCATGTCTGAGTCTCATCTAGCGCAGATGTCCAAGAAACAGTTTTAGCACCTTCGCAAAATATCTACCTCTTATAATACTGTGCAATAAGCTGCCACAATACATGTTTAAAAACACCGCCAATATGTATTATGAACTCAATAATATATTTTCTTTCAGTCACGACCATACTCTTTCCTGCACAATTTGTTGTGTCACATCAGTATTTCTGCCTTGTATAATCCCAGAGTTGTGATAGGTACAAGAATTCTTGAACGCGTACAAAAATTTTATCGTTTGTATGAAGCAAAAGCGAATATCATTCGTAAACAATAGGGAATTTTGCCTAAGGCATAAGATTTTACCAAATATACATTATACAGTATATATTTGTTGGGGAAATTAATTGAATGCGCATCAAGTTACACATTCGTGTATACACAATTGTGTGCTTACGTTTTTTGGCAAATTACAGTGACATGGTTAAGGCGGGAACGTGGAGACCTGGCTCATACCACAGTCTAACATAACAGTCGCGACACTTCGCCTCGATTTGGTTACCTACAGCGCCCTAAGCGGCTGGTAGGTTAAACTGTGACTTCGGCGCGATCGTGGAAGCGAATAGTGACTGATTATTTTGATTTATACCTTGGTTTTTACCATCGGGAGCGTTTGTAGCGCAATAAATTGCAGCAACAACAGGAAGAAGACACCACAGCTGTCTCTTTTTAGGTTTCCTAAGGATCCTGAGAGGTATATACCATCATGTTACTAAACTGTATCGTCAGGATTCACTTGCAAACTATGTGTATAAATGATGAATGTATCGTTTTAGGAGCGGAAAAGGGCTTGTTAATAGCAGACGAGAAGACCTTATGAAGAAAGACCTAGTTTACCTGTATAATAATATTAGGTTTTGTCCGCTACATTTCGAAGAAAACCAGTTCATGAACGCAGACAATAACGAACTCGTGTGGAATGCAGTACCCACACTGTTTGACATCCTAAATAAGCCACCTCAACTGACGATAAAGAGGAAACTGCCACAAAGATTCGACAGTCAATCTAAAGCTGTAAAACAGTCGTATGACACAGAAGCAGCCAGTTCAGTTCTCCATGTATCAGTGCCAGATTCGTGCGAATTGTCACCACAGACATGCTTTGACGATAAAGTGGTTAGATAAAGTGCAGCTGTTCATGTCTTACAAAAGCGTGTGAAGTGTCAGAATGTGCAGATCGAGCGAAACTATTAAGGGACAAGGAAAGTGCCTACAGACAGATTGTTTGAAAATTATTCAAATATTTGGTTTTTCGTGAAATGTAATGTAATCAGCTCATTATAATGTTTTCAGCATATTTCTGCAACTATTTGGCAGTTGCTTTACCCACTTTGAATAATATAAAGATTAAGGTCGTACTTGTGGCAACAGGCAACAATGACACACACAGTAGGACTACAGAACGATAAACGAGCTGTCGATCGCTTTTGCATGTAGAGGTACATGTCTGTGCTTCTTACATGTGAATCTATGTGTTTATATTCTTTTGATATCAACGTGGTTAGCTGCAATTCTGTCCAATGTCAAGTGTTTCTTCACGAATGTGTTGTAGCTTGCCACTCTATTCATGGTTTTTGTCCATACTTGCGCTTATTTTAGAATCATTAATAGAAACATATATGCCTTCCGATATTAAACAAACTCTTGGAGGCAAGAAAATAACTCGAATAATTCGGAAATTACGTAGGAAATGGATGTAAACAAACATTATGCTTACAACGTGTCTGACGTTCACCTTACCTGCCACTTGGAGCGCTAGTGTCACGCCATCTGTCAAACGGCAACAACTTTTACAGCAGGGAGTGTCGCGACTGTTATGCTAAGACTGTGGCTCATACAATAGTGCAAGTATCAGAGACTACGCTACAGTCAATTTTAGTAGATATTTCGTCCGCACCGCTGCGCTGTGAGCCAGGTCGTTTCAATTTCTCTGACTATGGCGGCGTTGAGACAACATCACGGAGGAATTGTTAGTTTTTATTGTGTTCTACTTGCGTTCACGGCGTATAAAAATTTAGAAGTATAGTTGGATGATGAATGAATCAAATGCAGTGCAAAAAGATTATTTGTTCAACACTATTTCCACATTAGATGCTTCGGTAATGAAAGATTTTTTACCGATTACAGCTCTTGAGGTTAATAGGTGTCCCTCTTTCAAGATACGCTGGCAGATGCAGAAATTGAATACCTTCTCGTTCAGTCAGTTGCGGAGGACATTAGCAGTGATAACGACATTGTTGACGAATCTTCGATGCCATCACTTAAGAAGAAAATTGCTGATAGTAGTAGTTTATCTGATGGGTCTGATGACTCCTAGGAGCAGCCCCTACTTCAGAAATAGCAGCTAGAAAATTTAAATGAAAGACAAGAGCAAATGCAAAATGAGCAGGTATCACAGTGTGCAAAACTGAATTTAGTGACAGCGAGAAAACATTTGTGGAGGAAACGTCGATTTTCTTCACGAGGCTCTCCAATATCTGGTATTATCCACGAATCACCAATGACTCCTGTGGAGTACTTTCAAACGCACTTTCCTGACGAATATTTGAGCTTGCTTCCACATACACAAACATGTATCATTTATCTAAAATGGGGCACATTTTGGGAGTTGCCACACAGGAAGTAAAAAAGTCTTGAAGCTCTCATTCTAATGGGCAGTACCAAATACTAATGCATGAGAATGTATTGACAATGTGGATTTCGCCTTCCGTTAATAGCAGACAAAATCACAAGGGACCGTTTCTTTTCTGTACTAAAGTCGTTGCATGTTGTTGATACAAATCGTTTGCTAGAAGGGAACGTGAAGGATGCTCTCTGGAAAGTTCAATCTAAAACAGACTTCATGAGCAATACCTATGTTATATTGCCTGCCCCCAGTGGAGGCCATTACTCTATCGATGAGCAGATGATACCTTTTATTGGTTGTTGTTCCTTAAAGCAATATGTACCAAACAAACTACACCCAAGAGGCTTAAAAATTTTGTTTTAGCAACGGGTAAGGGATTAATCCTAGATTTTGAGATTTACCAGGGAAAATCAACACCCCTGCCTGAAAGCCACAATGGCCCATGGCCTAGTATTGTACTTCAGTTGATTGAAACGCTAGAGAGAGGTTCTTATTTGTTCTTTGATAGATATTTTACAGTCACTCCGATGCTGGAAACCCTGGAGAAAAAGGAATGTATGTAACAGGAACAATCATTGGCATCAACTGTTTTGGATGCAATCCAGTTACAAATGTAGAACAGTGGAGCAAAAAGGAAAAAAAAGTATGTCAGTGTTTCTTGTCCATCAGTTGTTACAAAGTATAATATGAGCAGGGGAAGAGTTGACGTCTACAATTAGATGATGGAGGCCTACAGAACATTTATAAAAACAAGGAAATGGACTCTTAAACTTATAATTCATTTCAGGGACCTTACTTGCATCACTTCCTGAACAGAATACAAGGAAGCCTGTCAAGTTGCTGGAGTGCCTGCGGAGGTTAAACTAGATCTTTTTGGTTTCAGAATGGCTCTTGGACAATCACTTCTGTTCTCTGCTAAATGAAGGCCTTCCACAGAAGACACTGATAATGGTGCAGCATGGGTTCCAGAGAAAAAGTACCAACCTACTGATCAGCCTTATTTGAACAGAAGGCTTGATGAATATGCACACTGGCCCACAGTTGATGACTTGTTTAAGCAAGATGATGTAGAAATGCAGGCTGTGCAAAGCAAACAAGAACACAGTGTACCAAATGTAATGTGTAACTGTGCCTTTCAAAATATTCAAACTATTTTATAACATACCGTACACCATAGTCATATGGTAGCACAGAAATATTAACTTACAATTTGTTTCGTAGCAAGTGGGAGTTTCATCTTGAAAGCAAATGATGCTTCAAAATTTGAAAATGTATTTTGATTCTAAAAATTCATTTCCACTTTATGTTGTATCATTATGGTGATTTTTTAATGAAATACTCCTTTTCTATATTTGAAATTTGAGTTACTTATTTCTGACAAATTATTACAGATTAAGCGTAACATGCACATTTGTGTGGGTCCAAATTTTTGGGGAAAAATTGTAATATAGACATTCTATTGGATTTCCCTGTATTCGCTAATTTTTTAAGCATGGCAATCAAAATTAATTCAGTTTCTACAAATAGTTTTCTCTCAGGTCTAAAAGGGTTAAGGACAGTGCGGTCTATGTCAGTCAACAACTACAGCTAGAGAGACTGCACGCCAAGGCGCCAACCCTCCTCAACCATTAAAGTCGAGGATAAGGCTTCAAAGCCTGACCATGGAGAAAAACTAAAAAAGCTAAAAATTACAAATTACTTTGTTTCCTTATAAAGTTTTGCATTCAGTTTGGATTATTAAGTTTCATAAACAGAGCAGCCACTCGAATCTCAAAGCAATAAAATGTCATTTCAAATGATATTCTCATATAATTGGAACATAGTTAATAGTAAATTGCATCAGACAATATGATTTCAGCTTCAACAAACGATGCTCTTAACTTGTGTTCACAGTCACAATACGCTCAGCATTCATTTACTGTACAGTTACTATGAGTACTTCAAGTCATTGTGTGTTGCTGTGAATATATACGAAAATAGGTAGTAATAATGAATTGGAAGAAAACGCGAGTATCTCACGGTCGTACACGCTGAAAATAGAGGAATATAGAGAGGCGAAATATTAAAATCGAACGTCCTGTGCATAGATTGCAAAAACGTCAAGAAAAGTGGCACAACATTCCAGAGTTTTGTAATTGGCTATTGCATGATAGTTACCCGTACAGGCATCATTCAAAAAGTAAGGAGCACCTTAACATGGTGCAGTCTGTTACTGTACGCCGAATTGTTACTGTGGGCTGATTTGGAGTTCTAGATTCACATATATTGCTGTTTGCATCGCTTCTTCATAATCTTTCATTGTGTTGTGATCTGTCATGAAACTTTAAACATTGGTGAGTGCTGCAGTAAACTCATACTATTATCGTCAATTGTAGGCTTAAACTAAATTGTGCTCTTTTAAATTTTTGAGAACAGTAGGCCTGTCCTCATTATCGTTCTCTAATTTCATTGTATAATTATATGAGAAATAGGTTATTTTTGAGAACTTTCACATACTTACAAAACGTAACTTGTTTCATAGCAAATTTTCGTGTTCACAGCTACTGCCCCAGAATACATCACTACTGAAACTCGTTGTACATCAACGCAAATAAACGTGCTTTTTTGAGAATTTTCGGAAGTTACCATTGTCCTTTGCATAATCTATGAATAATGTGTCGTATACAGGCGTTTGTCATTTAGTTTTAGTACCAGATACTCTAACTAAATTATTGTGTTACTTCTAGTTTTCTCTTAAAAGGAGTAGCCCTATATATTTATTATCCACATTTATCGTAAATTAACTCTTTTTCGAGTTTGCTAACAACTATAATTAACATCAAAACGTTTTAAGAAACTAGTAATTTTACCACAGTTTTAATGTCGCCTTAATAGTAATCCCGTTTTATATATTTGCTTCAAGAATTGAAGGAATGATCAACTTTTTACCTCAATAGATTAAAAGATAATCAGTGGGCTTAATATAAAGTTATTTGTTCACAGCCTTGCAGTACATTGCACCACCAAAATGCAACCTCACGTGAATGCTGTTCTGAAACACAGGATGAGATGGTCGATGTTTGTAAACAGCTGGAAACCGCTCTGACTATAATCAAATGATTTGCAGCTGCTGTGAATCATGTGTTGGTAGAGCTTCCAAGAGTCGTGTACCTGTGATACCTGTACCACAAGTACGTAAAGGACTACTCTCTCCTGTGGATTCTGTCCCTCTGCAGAAAGTACAGGATCTGTCGTTACTCATCCACTTGACTATGAATAGCATGTGAATAGTAGATCTAGGCATCCTGTACAGAGTGGATGGGAACCAGGGAGGACTCAGGGTGTTGTACCAGTTCCTCCAACCAACAAGGCTGAAGTGGTGCCTTTCACTGAAACTGAGCCAGTGAGACTCATTTCACCCATTTTTGGGAAACCTGTTTTGTCGTGTCAAGAGTAGGCAAACGCAAAAGGGCAGAGTCTATTAATTGTTGACAGTTTTAAATGTATGGCGAATGATGGTACCCCTTAGGGAAATGGCAGCAAGGGACACCAGGTGCACTTAAGATGTATGCATGAGGGCCTCATTCAACATGTTGAAGAGGCTATTCCATTAGCCATTGAGGGAACAGAGTGCAATCAACTGCAGATTGTAGCACATGTTGTAACAAATGATGTCTCTCATCTGGGTTCTGAGGTCATACTTGGGTCATTGCAGCGACTGGTAGAGAAGATTGAAAGTCCCCAGTACTGATTGTCCCCTTTGGTTCTGAGTCAAGTGTAGGTCTGAAGCAGAGACTTTGAAAGATTCTTTGACAAGCCATACTGTGACTTCCTGGACTTGCACCATAGGTTGAGAACTATAGGGTCCACCTAAACGGGTCAGGTATGCACTATATGTCAGAGGCTGCTACTCAGGTGGCTGTGTGTGGCTTACACAAAAGAGTTTTGTAAATTAGGCAACTCTCCATCCAATCCAAAAAACAATAGCTGTATGAAACCCAAAAGTATCAATATAAGATCGAAAAAAATTCCTTCCACAGTTGACAGTATTAAAATCCTAATGGTTGACTGCTGAAACATACGCAACAAAGTGCCAGAATTTGAAGTGCCCCTGAAAAGCAGTGAAGCTCACATAATACTTGGTACAGAAAGCTGGTTGAAACCCAAAATTGGCAGCAGAGAGATTTTAATGGAAAAACTAAATGTATACCGGAAGGATATGCAAAAGGAAAATGATTTGGTGTGTTTGTTGCAGTAGACAAGAAACTCAAATCTACAAAGGTAGAAATTGAAGCTGCATGTGAGATTGCTTGGGAAATATTCAATATCAGGAGTGGGCATCAAATGATAGCTAGATGCTTCTATTCCCCACCAGACTCATCTCCTGGTGTAGCCTAAAACTCTAGAGAAAACCTCAGTTCATTTGTACGTAAGTCCCCGAATTACACTGTAATCATCAGTGGAGATTTTAATCATCCTACAGTCAGTTGGGAAAATTACAGTTTTGTTCGTGGTGGGCATGATAAGACATCCTCTTCAATATTACTAAACGCCTTCTCTTAAAACTCCCTAGAACAATTAATTAGGAACCACACTGATAATGACAATGTATTGGATCTAATGGTAACAAAAAGACCTGCCCTCTTTGAGGATTTTCACATAGAAACTGGCATCAGTGACCATGATGCAGTTGTGGCAACAATAATTACCAAAGTACAACTAAAACAGGCAGAAAGAGATATGTTCAATAACTAGATAAAAAAATCGGTAGTGATATATATCAGTGAGGAACTTGAAACTTTCAATGCAGGGCAGGATCATGTAGAGGAACTATGGCTCAAATTTAAAAGACTGGTTGACCATGCACTGAATAGATATGTATCCAATAGAACAGTTCATAATGTGAAGGAGACTCATTTTAAAGAAACTTCTGAAGTAACAGAGGTTACTGCATAATAGGTGTAAAACAAAGTATAGGATTATAGATAGAAAAGCATTTGGTTGTCAACAGAGCGATGTGTGATGCCTTCAGTGACTACTGTAGCAGAATACTGTCAAAAGATATTTCTCACAATCCAAAGAAATATTAGTCACATGTAAAGGCAACCAGTCCCTAGCGAATGAGATAGGAACCTAAATTGAGGGTAGCAAGCAAAAAGCTAAAATGCATAACACTATTTTCAAATGTTCCTTTACAAAGGAAAACCGAAGAGAAGTGCCCCAATTTAATCCTCACACCGCTGAAAAGATGAATGAGACAAGAATTATTGCCAGTGGCGTTAAGAAACATAGGATCTGTCATTACTCATCCATTTAACTCGAGTGGCGTCTCGATGGTAGAAATCAAACATAATGAGGTGTCTAAAACAGAATGACCTCCTCCATGCCAACCAGCATGCATTCTGAAAACATCGATGGTATGAAACTCAACTCTCACATTTTTCACATGACATACTGAAAGCTTTGTATCAATGCAGACAGGTAGATACAGTATTTCTTGATCTCAGATAAACATGTGACTCAGTATCACACCTATGCTTATTGTCAAAAGTATGATCATATGGGGTATCAAGTGAAAAATGTGACTGGATTGTTATCTTGGGTGGAGAGTCATCATCAGATGTAGAGCCAGTTGGGGTAGCCTTGCAGTCTCAGGCGCCTTGTCATGGTCCATGCAGCTCCCACTGTCGAAGGTATGAGTCCTCCCTGAGGCATGGGTGTGTGTGTTGTCCATAGCATAAGTTAGTTTAAGTTAGATTAAGTAGTGTGTAGCTTAGGGACCGATGACCTCAGCAGTTTGGTCCCATAAGACCTTACCACAAATTTCCAAATTTCAGATGTAGAGGTAACTTCAAGTGTCACGCAGGGAAGTATGTTGGGACCCTTGCTTTTCATATTTTATATTAATGACCTTGCAGACAATATTAATAGCAAAATCATCCTTCTTGCAGATGATGCCTTTACCTGTAATAAAGTACTATCTGAAAGAAGCTGACTAAATATTCAGTCAGATCTTGATAAGATTTCAAAGTGGTGCTTAGATTGGCTACTTGCTCTAAATGTTTAGAAATGTAAAATAGTGCACTTCACAAAACGAAAAAAACGTAGTATCCTATGACTATAATATCGATGAGTCGCTGTTGGAATCGACCAACTCATACAGATACCATGGTGTAACTCTTTGTGGGGATATCATATGGAATGGTTACATAGACTCAGTTGTGGGTAAAGCAGGTGATAGACTTCAGTTTATTGATAGAATACTGGGAAGTGCAACCTGACTACAAAGGAGATTGCTTACAAATCACTTATGTGACAGTTCTAGAATATTGCTCAGGCATGTGGGATCGACACCAAGCAGGACTAACAGTGGATATTAAATTTGTACAGAGAAGGGTAGCATGAATAGCTACTGGTTTGTTTGAGCCATGGGAGTGTCACACAGGTACTGAAGGAACTGGACTGGCAGACTCTTGAAGATAGATTTAAACTTACCAGAGAAAGTATATTAACAATGTTTCAAGAATAAGGTATAAATGATAACTAGGCATTTTTGCTCACTTTAGGATCATGAGAATAAGATTACAGTAATTACTACATGCACAGACCTATTCAAGCAATAATTCTTGCTGTGATCTATACGTGAATGGAATGGGAAGAAACCCTAATAAGTGGTGCAATGCGACTTGCCCTCTGGCATGCCCCTAACTGCGGTTTACAAAGTGCAAATGTAGATGTAGACATAAATGTAGAATCTTGAGTTTCTAAATTTGTCTCAAATGCACAACCACTTAAGATAACATCAGAATAGAAATTTAAAAAAAATGAATTTCTTGTTTTAGTATCTTAATATTTGGAGTTTTCTGAAGAAATGGTGCATCATTATTTTAAGTTTTACTTGACATATCACAATGTTTGCGTGGATCTCGATATACCTTCAGATTTGTATGCAAATCTCAGAAACTACATGCTCTAGAAGGTTGTGGCTGTTCTATGTTCTCTTTGGATTTGTCTATCACAGATTGGCTGAACTGATTATTAAATGTTCTTTGCTCATAGGCATGAAAGTCTTTCAAAACAAAACAAATATTTCGATATTTGGTAGCTTGCTGTGTTTATAGTGAAACTGTTGTGTGTTGTTCCTCTCATTTAAAATGCCTAAACCAAAAGGTATCTTCAAGAGACACCATAACAAAGGAAGCAGATACCATAGATCTACACCACTTGTGGTGCATAGTGCAGCAGTACAAAATAACAGTTGTAGTGATGAGAAGACTGTTGACACTCCTCCCAGTGCATCAAGGAAAAAAATCACCTGCGAGTTCTCCATGCAGGTGATACATTACCTATTCATGAAGGCAGCAGAGTAATTACAGTTATAGATTTCAATATTCTAACATCAGTGTTGAGAAATACTGTAAAATGCAATTTATGTTGTGGCTGGGTGATTTAATGTCAAACCCTACAGGTGATGTCAACTCATGGTCATGAATTTCTCTGGAAAAAATATGTATTTGGCCTCTATATCTTAAGTGTTAAGAAATAAAGTGTTTTCGTTTTATCTTAATTTTTGTAAAAGTTACAGCCCTTTGATAAATGTATATTTTGTAAATAACTCTTAAAATGGTAGAGAACAAAAGAAATGCAACTAATAAACCAAAAGTACAGGAGACCTGGCAGATGTTTTGCGTTAAAGCTCCCTCTTAGTGTGCTGAAATTTAGTTGTACCCACACACTTACAAATTTAACAAGAAAATACGAAACTTGAGTTAATTTTTCCCCTTAATTTTTTTTCTTATTTGGAAAGTCACAGAACGCTATCTTGTCTGTCATATTACCAGATACTACTGATGTAATTCTCTAGCCATTTGTATTATGTAAATATTTATTGCTAAAACTGTAAAAGTTGCAGTTTTTCAATTTTTTACGAATTATTTACTTGAATACCCCACTCCAGAAACTTTTGAGATTTACATAAAATATTGTTTGGTTAATATGTTAGCAGTCAGTGCAAACACAGTGGGCAATATTTTTTTGTGTAAAGCGTTAAAAATTTTTCAACATTCTGCTTATTTTGCATCATTGAATTTCTAGTATAAAATTTGCATGTGGCTACACTGTTTCCAGCACTCTTCTGTTTATAACAAATGAGTGATAATTTTCACATAAACCATTCCACACCGAGTTTTGTGTTTGGTTTGACCTTTTTGTTAGATACAATGTCACTGAGGAAATACATTAGTGAACAGTTGATGTGGGTGGACTCTGAAAAAAGAACAAGAAGGTGATGTTTACGAAAAGTGAAAAACACTTCACAGTTGTTGGAAATGTGTCAGAGGTACTGCAGAAATATCTTGGTCCTCAAGTAACGGTATTAGGATCACATCCATTGTGCAGGAATTGCTACAGTCATTACAAGAAGAAATTTAGTGACAACCCACCTGAACGATCACCATCACCCGACTGTGAAATTGAAGAAGGTAGTGCAGATGTTTATATTCCTGGGTATGAAGCTGTTGATGCGTTGAATGTTAGCATTTCTGCTGTAGCCTCTACTACAGCCCCCCTTAAACGTCCAGGAAAGGAAAGAAGCACGAGAAGAAAACAGTATATAAAAAGAAAAGTGGAAGACATTGAAACAAGTTTTACAGCAACATCTTCAAAATTTTGTGAAATGTATAATGCAGATGCACTGGGTGCACAACCTGAAGATGGTGATATGTGCACGAAATGTGATGTGTGGTTTCAAAACTTAAATATTGCTATCTCAGCAGCCACCTATACTGAGAAGGTACAGTTACTGACACTGACACCAGGTAGCTACTCTAAGCAGCAGATACAGAAATACATACCCACTTCCTCACATTAATTGATTTAAAAAGTTCGTAAAGTAAAGAGTGAGAAAGGTATTTGGGCATGTCCAGATCTTATTGTGGGGCATCTGTTGCAAGATGATATGCTCTGAAATATTAACTAAGTGATGACAAATATTGCTGCAGGCAAAGTCCTAATGAGGCTGGTGTTATCTCTCTTAGTGAAACTGTGAAAAAGTTGAAAAGGTAAAAAGATATATGACAAAATCAATAAGAGAACCCGAATTCAAAAATTGGTCTCACAAATGTACTTACTGAAATAACTTGAAACTTGTTTGTTTCGCCGTAACCAGTGTCACAATAAAGAAGTACACAGAGATGAACGTGATGATTTGGTGTATATGTAAAGAGCCATAAGATAAATGTTGCTTGCAGCAGTGTAAAATGTGTCCTGGTGCTGAAGTGATGACTGTCGAAGCACTACACCTTCAAGATAGTGACATTGACGTAACCTATGCATTTGGGGGGGAGGAGTGTTGTTGAAGAAGACAGTAGAACCAGAAAAGTTTGTTACAGAGGTTAGGCATTGGGTCACGAAAGGAATAACTCACCCATCATATCCGGACGATTCAGAGACAGGCCATAGCAGAAATAGAATCAACCACATCGCAGAATACTGACACATTAGTTCTTCATTTCGATTTTGTTGAGAACTGGTCTGTTGCTTTCCAGAACGAAATTCAAAGTTACCACTGGCACATATCATAGGTATCAATATTTACATATTTTGCTCACTTCCTTGGAACATCACACTGTTTTGCTGTTGTCTGTGATGATCTTATTCATGACAGTGTACATGCATGCTACGCTGTCAGCATGATAATTCATGACATAGCAACGAGAGATCATGTGTTTCCTGAATATGTGTATCTAAGTGATGGTGCAGCATCTCATTTTAAAAACCGCTTTCAGCTTTATGAACTTGGTCAACGTTCTAATATAGAAATTAAGACAAAAGATATGTATATGTTCAGCAACAGGTCATGGAAAAAGTGCATGTGATGGGGTAGGAGGTCACTCCATATCAACATTAGGAACAAACATGAAACTCTTAATTCTAAATGAAAGCGCATTGAGGGAACTGCACTTAAAAAAGCGAGAAGAATGGTCTGCTATGAAACCTGTGGTAGGAATTCAATTAAATTACTACTAGGTTGCATCCGGCAGTAGCACATAAATTGCAAGAACGGTTCTCCACGAAATGCAGCCTGTTACTACATGTGAAATCTAAAGACCACACTATACGTTATAAGATTTTGTAGTAAGCCATTTCATTTCTTGTGTATATGACAATTAGTGGTGGGTGGGACATGTAATAAGTGTCTCTCATGAGCTGCAAGACATAACTGTCTCCTTTATGACACCTAAAGGTAATGCCAATGCTTTCAAATGGTCATCATCAAAAGATCAGTGTACAATTCCCATTTCTTAATTACTGTTCTTGTTGGATCATCCTTGTCTCTGTGCAAATTCGGCTCAGCTATACAAGTTCAATGGGAAGCAGATGAAAAAAACAAATGAACTCTTTTTGACAGTGCAGTGTTGATTGTTACATTGTAGGCAGTTTTAATTAATGGAAAGTCATGAAGAAGTAAACTCATGATAGAAGACAATAATAATTTGTGGATAATATCATAAAAAGAAAAATGAGTAAAATATTCTATATCTTATTTTTGTTATAAAATGCTTTCAAACAAAATTATGAACTGTTCTCCCACTCACTTATAATAATTATTTTGATTCATAAATACCAGTTTTGCAAGACATTTACTTAAAATTGCTGATCAATTTAAATATTTAAGTGGCCATGATTTTTTGACCTTGCACACTTTTTTGACCTACCTCAAAAATTTGTCTCATTTTGCACAGACAGATATTACCCACTCTAATTGTACATCCCCCAGGTACAATGACCAACTAAGGTACCATGAAATTTTTAGAACGTTTAGAATAGGGTTTTTGAGAAAATAATTTCTAAATAACCAAAAAGTTTTAGATTCTTTCATCTTTATGTGCAAATATTTTGACAGTTAAAAAATTTCATGCATTAATGTCATAGTCCTTCCATTTTATCATTTCTCGAGACAGTTAACATCCTGTGACAATCCATATTTTCAAAACATAATTTCCAAGTTCACAAAAGTTACAGTTTTTCATAGTTTATTTTTGCAAAAAAAAATGAAAAACGCTCAGAAGTGTGTATGTATTAATCATATCTCATTGTATTGGGAACAAAGCAATTACTGAAAATAAATTCAGATCTCTATCACTTTTGGTCTCCTTATTACAATTTTTCAGTTTTCCTTTTCATTACATTTTCACAAATACTCTTATTTAGAGAGGTCTGTAGCGCTTTAACAAATCCCCACCTGGAAAAAAAGGGGTCACATTTCCAATAATAGATTACAAGCGCAAATAGTTGTGTTGATAGATCATTTGTAACTTCTGCTCAGGACCCAAATAATGAACGATGTGAAGCCACGGTATAGGACTTTGAAGTTTTCACTAAATATTGCAAAGGCTGCATCATAGTAGGTGATAATGAAGAGAAAAAGAGTACCAATACGTGCTCATGTACAAAGCCATGGCTACTTGTCATCACTCACCATCAGAGCAAGAAGTTTGATATATGAAATATTTGGGAGACGGAATCTGTAAATTCTTCGACAGTGCTGTAAAAAAGCAAACCCAATGATGAACCTATTTCAGAGTTTGTATGTGCAAGCTATGTAAAGAAAAGGTTAGGAGCTGCCTTCATCAGCTGAAAAAGAAACTTGATGGCACAAAATTGTTGGACAGAAAAAGTATAAAATATGCTTGAAGGCTTGTTGGTAAAGTTACTGATACTAATTTCAGGACTACTGTGGAATAGCCATTAGAGAAAACACACATAATTTGGAATGCTTGAAAAAAGCTGTCCACAGATACTAACCCTGCACATAACTTGTGCCAACCTGCACCAGATATGTGGAGCAAGTATAGGAAAGCAGAGGCAGCAGGTGAACTAGATGAACTCTAACATAAACATTCAGTACCTGTAGCAGTAATGGAAGATATTAAGCATATACTGACAGACTTAGCAAATCCTAATTGCTAAAGAAATGCCACCATGGTAAAACAAAGATTGTTAACAAGGCATTTAAACAATATTGTGTGGACTCAGATTCCAAAAAAGTGTTTGTAGGCATAACAAATTGAAGACTAGGTGTGTGAGATGCAGTTATCTTCTTCATGATGGGAGTTCTGAAAGAGTAAATGTCCTGAAATAGCTGGGAATAAATGAAGAGCAGAATACGCCAAGAACATTGCGAGCTATGGACAAATTAAGAGAGTGGAAGGCTGAAATTCTGCTCAGCAAATGATCAAGGAGGCGAGAAAGAAGAGAAAAAGGAAAAATTTAGGTGAATAAATAAACCAGACTACGAAACAAGCCTCTTTTAATGAGCTTTTTTCTAAGAAGAAAGATATGTTTCCATAGACTTATTGCTTTAACTTGAATTTTCTCAAAACTGTAAATTTTCTGACAAAATCCTTATTTTCTCAGGAAACAATAAACATATAACTGTAAAAGTGATAGAAATTTTGTATAGTGGAGGTAATTATATGGATGTACAATCAGTGTTTTGAGGGTTATATAGTTGACAATATGTTGCATAAAAAACAATTATTTTTTTCGAAAAAAGCAGACATATACTTAAAAAAATGTGTCTCAGTTTTCACTATTAGTACCTTCCACTATGAGTACCTTTCCCATTCTAGATAAGTGAAAAAATACTCTCAGATGTTCAGTTGGTAAAAATTTGGTAGTGATATCTTCAACAGTTTCAGAAATAATATTGGCAGAAATTTGCATTATTGGTGTAGGTGACCAGACCACACCTTAAGAGGAACTGAAATTAAATTATCAGCATTCTTGGCAGAACACAATGTTGCTTTTCTAGCAGCTGATCATTAATGCGATTTGTTGAAAGAAATATTCCAGACATGGATATTGCATGGGCTATAGTTTCTAATGTGACTGGAATGCCACACAAAGAAGTGATGATAAGAAAGCTACAGCATGCCAAATTTAGCATAATGATGTATTAGTCAACCAATATTGGAACTGTAAAAAATTCCTGTGTGGTGATCCGCTCCTATGACAGAGATTCAGGTGAACAATAACAAGAACCCCTCTTGAAATAATAATCAACTAAAATCTAAAATAAAATTTCCCCTTCAGCTATAATTTTGTTTCACTTCTCCTTTTAGAAGTTGCATTAAAAGTAAGTTCTGGGAGTTATATAATGATTGCGATGCTGCAGCTGTAAATATTGAGAAAACATCTACTACAGAGAATCCATGCAGTGGTCTAGTACAAACGTTCAAACAGCAAAACATTCCATTGGAAAATGTTATAGGTTTTGGAATAGATGGTTGCAGTATCATGATGGGAGTTCAGTGGCAAATTAGGTGGCCCACAGATTCCAAGATACTTTCCCGAGACTTTTTGTAATGATGCTTGTTTGCCACTCAGCGCATATATGCACAAATGAGGCATGCAAAAGGCTTCCAAGGGCTTGTGTGGACATCAGGGAATATTTACGTTTTTTTTCAAACCCAGCGCCAAGAGGCAAGTGGAGTTCAAGTAATTTCAGACATTGTAGCGTTTTATATCTCATGTATTCTATGTTACGTCAGCTCAAGTGGAAATAAGCTAAAGATAATGCATTATTCCAAGTGTTTGGCTATGATGATCTCAGTTGTTAGAAGAGTGGTGCAAAATTGGGATGCCCTAATGCTGTTCATTAATAAGAAATAACTTTCTGAGCGAATTTTAGGCGCTGAAAAGTTTCTAACCATTTGCAGTACCCCTTTGCAAAAATGTAGTATATATTCTTAGAGCAGATTCT
This sequence comes from Schistocerca cancellata, assembly GCF_023864275.1. Classification (NCBI taxonomy): domain Eukaryota; kingdom Metazoa; phylum Arthropoda; class Insecta; order Orthoptera; family Acrididae; genus Schistocerca; species Schistocerca cancellata. The sequence goes on along the minus strand of NC_064627.1, from coordinate 383,453,736 downwards.
ATCAAAATTTACTATTTTCAGTGAGTATTTCCTGTCTAAAGAAGTGACAATTGTTGATCTTCATGACAACTATATTTAGGTGTAAAAATTCTGAAGAGCATTGGAACACCAGAAATAGAGAACCACCCATACCTTCTTAACGATTTTTATTTGCAATGCATGTACTTTCTTGTGGTGAGTACACTGTATCTTTATTCTCTATGTAGGGTGTAGAAGAAGAGGTAAGTTCATTTTTATTTTATTTTACAAGAAATTTTAAGCATAAATGTCCTAAGAATAATGTTTATTTCTACTGTAACGTTTCTCCTTTCGAGCAGGCATGAATATTATGATCTTTGCACCAATAAAAAGTGATGCTATGTGACTTTATATTTTTGTTGTTTCATATATTTGTATAATTATATGTGGCATACCTATTGAGAGCTACAAATTCTCAAATGTTAGAGACAGCTTTGTACTAAATCAAATTATAATATGGTATCGATGATAATATGCTGTTCAAATAGCGGCTCTGAAACCTATTTTTTGACATATGAATACTTTAATACATACATAAATAAATAAGCACTTAATGCATACACAACAAACATTTTAAAAGAAATAGGTGCTAAATTCACAAAGGAATATTTTATGCTATATTATTAGTTGAATGTGCAAACTGCTCCTTAAATTTACTTTATAAGAAAATTTTCTTCACCCATGAATGTATAAATATGTGCTGAATGCAAATACAGTTAAGAGTTTATAAGAGCAAACTACAGGATTTACCAAAATTATTTTTGCAACGTATCCACTAGTTTTATGTTCAAACAGTACTTTAAGTAAAGAATTCCTCTCCTTGTGGTAAACGATTCTCTTTCCATCATTGAACAGCAGGAGAAACTTATCACTTGTAAACAGACAGCAACACATCCATCTTACGAAATAATCTTTTAGAAATCTTTAATATTCCTCACACCAATGCAATAATCCACAATGGGCCTGTCACATGGAGTGGCCACGCAGTTTGAGGTATTATGTCATGGACTATGTGGCCCCTCCCACCTGAGGTTCGAGTCCTTCCTCGGGCATGGGTGTGTGAGTTATTCTTAGCGTAAGTTACTTTAAGTTGTGTGTAACTCTAGGGACTGATGACCTAAGCAGTTAGGAATTCACACACACACACACACACACACACACACACACACACACACACACACAATGAACTGGTTTGCATTCAAATCCTGAAAACGTTATTGTTGAAAGTTATATTAGTCTCAGATATAAATATAGTATCTTGATATTTGTAATGGTAGAGACAGTAGCTATTAAATTTCAAGCAATACCCTGCTAATGTTCACAAAATAGCCTTCTTTGGATAGTTGTGAAACGGAAATGTTCTTTTCTGTCTTCCTGTATTTTCTTAACCTTTGTCCTAACTAAAAGAATAGTGCCACATTAGTATGGCAATTGGTATTTGTCTTTAGGTAGATGAAAGTAATCTTCTGATGATTTAAAATATCTTCTTGTAGAAACTAAAATTGGCTCCTTGCCAAATAAAGGAAAATAAGATTAGATTAGATTAAATTAGATTTACTTTCATTCCAATAATAATTATATTAATGTAGAATATTTTTGGTGATTTTTCCATGTTCTTCTGATACATTGTTTTGTACTGAGTAGTGGCTTAAATAAATTGATTCACACCTGCACCATAACTTTCAACATGTTACCATACATGTAAACATAATCTCTTTGTCCTCTTATCTTTGCTTGTTCCTATTCCATATACACACAGTATTCTTCACATTTTGTTTGACGATGGTTGATAATATAAGCAGCCATGTGAGCTAAAATCCAAATGGTGGCATTTTGCTTCCTTTCTGGTATGGTTAATTCTATGATGTCAACATTGTGTAGAACTGTGCAGTCAATTATTGCCAGTCTACTTCGCATGTGTGCTGTGATCAGTCCAGCTTTACCACAGGTGAACCTGGGAATTAATGTGTCCTCATGACCACATATAATACAGGCGGTTCTGTGGCTCAGGTGGATGCTGTGGAGTTTCTCATTGCCTGTAACTTTGTCGTTGATGATTATATACCATGTAGAACGGACACGTGACGGAAATACAGAGATATGGAGATTTCCCCAGATAATATTCCGCTTAGCTTGCGGGCATTTTTGAATAACTCTGTTTTGTCTACCATCTACCATTTCTTTGGAGAAAATTATTGATTTCCGCGCTGGTATAATGTGGACGGATGTTGTCAGCTTACTACACTCCTGGAAATGGAAAAAAGAACACATTGACACCGGTGTGTCAGACCCACCATACTTGCTCCGGACACTGCGAGAGGGCTGTACAAGCAATGATCACACGCACGGCACAGCGGACACACCAGGAACCGCGGTGTTGGCCGTCGAATGGCGCTAGCTGCGCAGCATTTGTGCACCGCCGCCGTCAGTGTCAGCCAGTTTGCCGTGGCATACGGAGCTCCATCGCAGTCTTTAACACTGGTAGCATGCCGCGACAGCGTGGACGTGAACCGTATGTGCAGTTGACGGACTTTGAGCGAGGGCGTATAGTGGGCATGCGGGAGGCTGGGTGGACGTACCGCCGAATTGCTCGACACGTGGGGCGTGAGGTCTCCACAGTACATCGATGTTGTCGCCAGTGGTCGTCGGAAGGTGCACGTGCCCGTCGACCTGGGACCGGACCGCAGCGACGCACGGATGCACGCCAAGACCGTAGGATCCTACGCAGTGCCGTAGGGGACCGCACCGCCACTTCCCAGCAAATTAGGGACACTGTTGCTCCTGGGGTATCGGCGAGGACCATTTGCAACCGTCTCCATGAAGCTGGGCTACGGTCCCGCACACCGTTAGGCCGTCTTCCGCTCACGCCCCAACATCGTGCAGCCCGCCTCCAGTGGTGTCGCGACAGGCGTGAATGGAGGGACGAATGGAGACATGTCGTCTTCAGCGATGAGAGTCGCTTCTGCCTTGGTGCCAATGATGGTCGTATGCGTGTTTGGCGCCGTGCAGGTGAGCGCCACAATCAGGACTGCATACGACCGAGGCACACAGGGCTAACACCCGGCATCATGGTGTGGGGAGCGATCTCCTACACTGGCCGTACACCACTGGTGATCGTCGAGGGGACACTGAATAGTGCACGGTACATCCAAACCGTCATCGAACCCATCGTTCTACCATTTCTAGACCGGCAAGGGAACTTGCTGTTCCAACAGGACAATGCACGTCCGCATGTATCCCGTGCCACCCAACGTGCTCTAGAAGGTGTAAGTCAACTACCCTGGCCAGCAAGATCTCCGGATCTGTCCCCCATTGAGCATGTTTGGGACTGGATGAAGCGTCGTCTCACGCGGTCTGCACGTCCAGCACGAACGCTGGTCCAACTGAGGCGCCAGGTGGAAATGGCATGGCAAGCCGTTCCACAGGACTACATCCAGCATCTCTACAATCGTCTCCATGGGAGAATAGCAGCCTGCATTGCTGCGAAAGGTGGATATACACTGTACTAGTGCCAACATTGTGCATGCTCTGTTGCCTGTGTCTATGTGCCTGTGGTTCTGTCAGTGTGATCATGTGATGTATCTGACCCCAGGAATGTGTCAATAAAGTTTCCCCTTCCTGGGACAATGAATTCACGGTGTTCTTATTTCAATTTCCAGGAGTGTATAAGTAACTGAACTCGTAGTAGTAGAGTCTAATATGCCGAAAAGTTTTAATATAATAGATTCATTAATTGATGGCGGTATACTGTATGGCTTCCAATTCAGTGTTAAGTCCCTAATTAAGGTCAGTGTGTCATTGCTAATAATTTCATGCATATGGTTGACTAGTAAGGTTCCACGCTTATGTCTGGAACTGATGAGATATCAATCCCTCCTCATGTGGTTGGTAAGATCAACATTTCAAAACGTATTTTGAAAATGTAGTCTCTGAGGACACACCAACAGAACGCCTTATGTATGCTGTCTGCTAGGTGATTAGAGAGTGGTAGGATTTGGCTCAGTAGTACAGTCTTCTCACTAGATATTCTGACTGTGTGTAGTTTTTACAGCAGATCTTACTCCCTGTCAGAATAAATGCATGTTGTTGCTCTGATCTTGTGCAACATGTCTGTTCAGTTTTTTGTCGCCATCACGTCTGGTGCTGCACCCCAGGAGAAACCGAGAGATTTGTGTTGTGCCCTTGGTGCACACCTATCGAGATGAGTAGCATCACCAGTGCCTTCTCCTACAAGGAGCAACATCGTCTTTCTCTCGTTTAGTTTCGCACCGGTGACTGTGTTGAAGTCGTTAACGAGATTCTCCACATCCGTCAGATTTGCTATGAATCGTACTGCTAAGCAGACGTCCTCACAATAAGCAATGCAAGCCACTTTATCTGTTCCAAAGTTGATTACAAGTGATTGCTGGTTTATGCTTACAAGTAAAGGTACTACCGCAATGGCATACAACGCCATTGATAGGGGCAGCCTTGCCTGATAGATCACATAATTGCAGTTTTGTAGGACAGGTGGTCATTAATCAAGATACGTGATGTGGCACTGGAAATGAAGTGCTGCAATAGTTTGAAAAAAAGTTGACCGAAATCCATCTTCGTCAGTACCTTAATCAGATATTTATAGTTTATGTGGTTATACGCTTTATGGAGATACTGAAAGGTTTCAGATAGATTATATAATTGTAAGACAGAGATTTAGGAACCAGGTTTTAAATTGTAAGAGATTTCCAGGGGCAGATGTGGACTCTGACCACAATCTATAGGTTATGAAATGTAGATTAAAACTGAAGAAAATGCAAAAAGGTGGGAATTTAAGGAGATGGGACCTGGATAAACTAACAGAACCAGAGGTTGTACAGAGTTTCAGGGAGAGCATTAGGGAATGATTGACAAGAATGGGGGAAAGAAATACAGTAGAGGAAGAATGGGTAGCTTTGAGAGATAAAATAGTGAAGGCAGCAGAGGATCAAATAGGTAAAAAGACGAGGGCTAATAGAAATCCTTGGGTAACAAAAGAGATACTGAATTTAATTGATGAAAGGAGAAAATACAAAAATGCAGTAAATGAAGCAGGCAAAAAGGAATACAAATGTCTCAAATAAGAGATCGACAGGAAGTGCAAAATGGCTAAGCAGGGATGGCTAGAGGACAAATATAAGGATGTAGAGGCTTATCACACTAGGGGTAAGATAGATACTGCCTACAGGAAAATTAAAGAGACCTTTGGAGAAAAGAGAACTGCTTGTATGAATATCAAGACCTCAGATGGAAACCCAGTTCTAAGCAAAGAAGGGAAAGCAGAAAGGTGGAAGCAGTATATAGAGGGTCTATACAAGGGTGATGTTCTTGAGGACAATATTATGAAAATGGAAGAGGATGTAGATGAAGATGAAATGGGAGCTATGATACTGTGCGAAGAGTTTGACAGAGCACTGAAAGACCTAAGTCGAAACAAGGCCCCGGGAGTAGACAACATTCCATTAGAACTACTGATAGCCTTGGGAGAGCCAGTCCTGACAAAACTCTACTATCTGGTGAGAAAGATGTATGAGACAGGTGGAATAATCTCAGACTTCAAGAAGAATATAATAAATCCAATCCCAATGAAAGCAGATGTTGACAGATGCGAAAATTGCCAAACTATCAGTTAAATAAGCTACAGCTGCAAAATACTAACACGCATTCTTTACAGAGGAATGGAAAAACTGGTGGAAGCCGACCTCAGGGAATATCAGTTTGGATTCCATAGAAATGTTGGAACATGTGAGGCAATACTGACCCTACGACTTATCTTAGAAAATAGATTAAGGAAAGGCAAACCTACATTTCTACCATTTGTAGACTTAGAGAAAACTTTTGACAATGTTGACTGGAATACTCTCTTTCAAATTCTAAAGGTGGCAGGGGTAAAATACAGGGAACAAAGGGCTATTTACAATTTGTACAGAAACCAAATGGCAGTTATAAGAATCGAGGGGTACGAAAGGTAGGCAGTGGTTGGGAAGTGAGTGAGACAGGGTTGTAGCCTATCTCCGATGTTATTCAATCTGTATATTGAGCAAGCAGTAAAGGAAACGAAAAATTTGGAGTAGGAATTAAAATCCATAGAGAAGAAATAAAAACTTTGAGGTTTGCCGATGACATTGTAATTCTGTCAGAGACAGCAAAGGACCTGGAAGAGTAGTTGAACGGAATGGACACTGTCTTGAAAGGAGGATATAAGATGAACATCAACAAAAGCAAAATGAGGATAATGGAATGTAGTCAAATTAAATCGGGTGATGCTGAGGGTATTAGATTAGGAAATGAGACTCTTAAAGTAGTAAATGAGTTTTGCTATTTGGGGAGCAAAATAACTGATGATGGTCGAAGCAGAGAGGATATAAAATGTAGACTGGCAATGACGAGGAAAACGTTTCTGAAGAAGACAAATCTGCTAACATGAGTATTGATTTAAGTGTAAGGAAGTCTTTTCTGAAAGTATTTGTATGGAGTGTAGCCATGTATGGAAGTGAAACGTGGACGATAAATAGTTTAGACAAGAAGAGGATAGAAGCTTCCGAAATGTGATGTGGTGCTACAGAAGAATGCTGAGGATTAGATGGGTAGATCACATAACTAATGAGGAGGTACTGAATAGAATTGGGGAGAAGAGGAATTTGTGGCACAACTCGACTAGAAGAAGGGATCGGTTGGTAGGACATATTCTGAGGCATCAAGGGATCACCAATTTAGTATTGGAGGGCAGCGTGGAGGGTAAAAATCGTAGAGGAGACCAAGAGATGAATACACTGAACGGATTCAGAAGGATGTAGGTTGCAATAGGTACTGGGAGATGAAGAAGCTTGCACAGGTGTTCAAGTCAGCTGTTTGTTCACTCAGATGTTACTCTTCTGTGTGTGCAGAGTGAATTTTAATATAGCAGTGTTCTGGGTGGTACCTAACCGAGTTTATCGAAATGTATAGGAGTCATATATGATTGTGGAAAACTAAAAGCAGTGAATAAGGCAATAGGGATAAGAAGGCAGCTGCTTATAATTGTTTAACAGAAAAATTACGAGCGACTGACACTACGGCAAACAGGGAAACGATACATAATAATAACACATATTTGTGTTCGATCTGGTGATGAGGGATTGCTACCATGTTTTCACTCAGAATTGTCCTATGCCACAATCTAATGTGAGTTGTTACAGTGTACCAACAAAAGGTAACTATTATGCGTCCTATAGAAGAGTACAGTCAGAATATCGTGTTAAGCTGATAATGGAAGATCTTGGGACAGTTCCTTCAGGGACATAGTTATGATTACATTTTTTTTACTTCCTAATATAATATGTGGTTTATAACAAGAGTGGTTTCGGAGTGAACTGCAGAATTAGCTACCACAGTAATACGAGTGGTACTTTCCAGATATAGTATGAATCCCTGTCTAGAGATAAGAATGGAATTTTACACTACTGGCCATTAAAATTGCTACACCAAGAAGAAATGCAGATGATAAACGGGCATTCATTGGACAAGTATATTATACTAGAACTGACATGTGATTACATTTTCACGCAGTTCGGATGCATAGATCCTGAGAAATCAGTACCCAGAACAACCACCTCTGGCCGTAATAACGGCATTGATACGCCTGGGCATTGAGTCAAACACAGCTTGGATGGCGTGTACAGGTACAGCTGCCCATGCAGCTTCAACACGACACCAAAGTTCATCAACAGTAGTGACAGGCGTATTGTGACGAGACAGTTGCTCGGCCACCATTTACCAGACGTTTTCAATTGGTGAGAGATATGGAGAATGTGCTGGCCAGGGCAGCAGTAGAACATTTTCTGTATCCAGAAAGGCCCGTACTGGACCTGCAACATGCGGTCGTGCATTATACTGCTGAAATGTAGGGTTTCGCAGGGATCGAATGAAGGGTAGAGCCACGGGTCGTAACTCATCTGAAATGTAAAGTCCACTGTTCAAAGTGCTGTCAATGCGAACAAGAGGTGACCGAGACGTGTTACCCATGGCACCCCACACCATCACGCCGGGTGATACGCCAGAATGGCGATGACGAATACACGCTTCCAATGTGCGGTCACCACGATGTCGCCAAACACGGATGCGACCATCATGATGCTGTAAACAGAACCTGGATTCGTCCGAAAAAATGACGTTTTGCCATTCGTACACCCAGGTTCGTCATTGAGTACACCATCGCAGGCGCTCGTGTGTGTGATGCAGCGTCAAGGGTAACCGCAGCCATGGTCTCCAAGCTGATAGTCAATGCTGCTGCAAACGTCGTCGAACTGTTCGTGCAAATGGTTGGTGTCTTGCAAACGTCCCCATCTGTTAATTCAGGGATCGAGACGTGGCTGCACGATCCATTACAGCCATGCGGATAAGATGCCTGTCATCTCGACCGCTAGTGATACGAGGCCGTTGGGATCCAGCACGGCGCTCCGTGTTACCCTCCTGAACCCATCGATTCCATATTCCTGCTAACAGTCATTGGATCTCGACCAACGCGAGCAGCAATGTCGAGATACGATAAACTGCAATCGCGATAGGCTACACACCGACTTTTATCAAAGTCGGAAACGTGATGGTACGCATTTCTGCTCCTTACACGAGGAATCACAACAACGTTTCACCAGGTAACGCCGGTCAACTGCTGTTTGTGTATGAGAAATCGGTTGGAAACTTTCCTCGTGTCAGCACGTTGTAGGTGTCGCCACCGGCGCCAACCTTGTGTGAATGCTCTGAAAAGCTAATCATTTACATATGACGGCATCTTCTTCCTGTCGGTTAAATTTCGCGTCTGTAGCACGTCATCTTCGTGGTGTAGCAATTTTAATGGCCAGTAGTGTATATTCTAGTGCAAAGGTACTGGTAGACGTCAGACAGGGATCCTGAAATCTCGACTTATAAACAAATTGAACTTAAGCTAATTGGCCATACACATAACTTTTAAGAATACACTGTGTCTCAAAGTTGCCTAAAACTGGAAAAATATGATCTGTAACCTCACAGAATTGAGGTACAGTACTTTACTTGCCTTCATGAACTCATCCTTCAGGACTGCGTAAATAGCTCACGTGCGCTGGGTGTGGTTTCAGTCAATGCTTGTTTCAAAATTGCAGCAGCAAATTCTAGATCCTTGCAGCTCCTATTGCCAGGAATCTTAGCGGCACGTCAGCCACTCATGTGGAGAAATTGCTCTCCTCAAACGAGTTTTTTCCATATTATCCAGGAGTTATGTGCATAATTATACATTTCTCAATCCATTTTCAAATAATTACGCCAGTAGTCAAGTACACCCTGCAACCTATGAAGTAAATTTATATATGAAGACTGCCTTGTTCTAGCAGCCATTATGCAGACCATTTTGATCTGTCTTTCTGTAATTTCCTTTGCTATTTATTTTTTGGAACGCAAGTAACGAATTTCCTGCATTTATGAATAAATTAAATAAACTTTGAGGTTATTGTAAGAGAACGTAATTGCTTAACACTAAAATTTTATTTTCCACGCCGACATATGGCGGACGAGTAGTGCGAGGGTCGTTCAATAAGTAATGCCCCACATTTTTTTCTCAGAACATATTTATTGTTAAGAGTTAGAATTTGGTGACAATATACATTAACATGTCTTGTCCATGTCCTATTTTTCTACGTCGTCTCCATCACGTTCTATGGCCGTACGCCAACGTTGTGGAAGAGCATGTATTCCGTGCTGGTAAAAGCTCTTTTCCTGTAGGCGTAGCCACGTTTTCACTGCATGACTGACATTCTCCTCATCTTCAAAGTGTGTTCCCCATAGAGAATTCTTAAGCAGCCCAAAGAGATGGAAGTCCGAGCGTGCCAGGTCTGGACTGTAGGGTGGATGAGGCAATGATGTCCAACCAAATTTGGCGACGTTTTGGCTCTGAGCACTATGGGACTCAACTGCTGTGGTCATAAGTCCCCTAGAACTTAGAACTACTTAAACCTAACTAACCTAAGGACAGCACACAACACCCAGCCATCACGAGGCAGAGAAAATCCCTGACCCCGCCGGGAATCGAACCCGGGAACCCGGGCGTGGGAAGCGAGAACGCTACCGCACGACCACGAGATGCGGGCTGGCGACGTTTTCCCGGGTTCTCAGACTTGTGTGTGGGCTTGCATTATCGTGTTGAACCAAGATTTCTGCTGGATACTTGTCTGATAGAACACATCAGAAACGGTTCTTGAGCTTATTCAGAGTCTTCACGTATGCCTGTGAATTGATGGTTGACCCTCTTGGTATGACATCCACGAGAATGACGCCATCAGAATCCCAGAAGACTGTCACCATGACCTTTCCAGCAGAGGGGGTTGTCTTGAATTTCTTCCTTTGTTGTGAATGAGGCTGATGCCACTCCACGGACTGTCTTTTTGTTTCCGGCGCAAAGTGGTGCTTTTTGGTTCCGGCACAAAGTGCTGCAGCCAGCTTTCGTCCCTCGTAACCATCCATGGCACAAAGGGATTTCCGTCAGTCTTAAAACGCTGCAATAATTCAGATGAAATGGCCTTTCTTTGAATCTTGTTGTCCGCTGTGAGTGTTCATGGGAACCACGTTAAAGCACCTCTTTGAATATCCGAGAGTCTCGGTCATTGCAGACGCACTTCCAATTCTGACTGACAACTGTAGAGCCAATTGGCGAGTTGTGATGCGCCGGTCGGCATAAATAATGGCATCCGCATGATTCAGCATGTCTGGAGCAGTGGCTGTGACAGAACGTCCTGACTGTGGCTGATCATGGAGCTCTTTTTCTGCATTTCCTGAGGCTGTAACTTTCTTTACCCATCGCCTGACTGTACTCCTATCAACTGCAGCACCGCCATACACTGCACACAAACTTTTTTGTTTCTAACGCAAAGCGATGCACCCAGCTTTCGTGCCCCGTAAGCATCCATGGAACAAAGGCATTTCTGTCAGTCGCATAACGCTACAACAATTCAGATGAAATGGCCTTTCTTCGAATCTTGTTGTCTTGTTGTCAGATTCACTACAAAAGGAGCAATCAATGGATAAAATGTGGAATATGGCAAATCATGAATGTGAAGAATTCAAGGAATTGAGCCATTTTGCTCTGTCAATTTTGAGTTTACCTTGAAGCAGGATATGGGTGGTTTTAATTGCTTTCAAATCCGACGTGCGATGAGCTGGCTTTTACTGCTGCATCCAAGCACTAAATGCAGGGTGTAGGTTCAGGCGACGGCAATGATGAAACCCATGATTACATAATAATACATTTATTGGTTATGGTTGATACACTAAAAAACCTGCAGAAGTACTATCTGAAATGTTCACACACGGCGCTCACGTGACTGTGGTAAATACTTCGGTCACTGATCCCGGAGGGTGCACACTCCTCAGAGATCAAGCATGTAGTTTGGTCTCGCAGCTGAGGCTAGACAAAAGACGCCTGTCCGGCAGAACACGCAAATTATCTCTCGTCTCGTGGGGCGCCGTTTAAATCGTGGACATGGGAGGACAGAGCAAATCATTGGCATCTATCCAAATTCGTGAGTGTATCAGTTGGGAGCGCGCATTGTACTCAACCTACAAAGCCTGCGGATTACAGAATCTACGACCAGTGTAAACATTTACGAAGCACAGAGGTCTAGCTCGCACTGGCTTTAACTTTGTCTCTTCCACGCCTGTGGACGCTGCACCTTTGCCAAAAATTGGCGTAACAGTAAAATCTGCGCTCGTGTGGGAAACTGGCATGCCACCATCCCCGCCTTTCTGGGGTATTGCCGCCACAACCTCATTCAACTGCTGATCATGAAAGAGGTTTTTCTAAGGTATTTAAAGTCTTAAAGCTCATAAACTGGTTGAGTAAAAGACATTCATTTTTTTAGGTTATTAACATTTTATGTGAATTTCAGGTAAACTTCATAAAAACCAAAATCAAAAATCGGCTGCAAATGAATACATTGAATAAAGTACTTCTTGCCTCAGAATGTAATAAAGAAAGCCCAGGAAACAATGGCACATGTGTAGCTTTTCAACCAAAGGTTCCAGAAAATGACTTCAGGCACTCAGTATAATACGAAAGAAGAAGAAGAAAAAGAAGTGGACTTAGACTTTGAATCACAGGTACAAAATCTTGCTGATTTTTTATTCTAGGTCTGTTGCAAATCAGTGCTTTTTCATCCTGTTTAGGCTCTACATGTAGGCTATAATAAGCCATGAATTCAGTATTTGCTAAAACATAAAATAATGTTTACTAAAATATGAGAATTTTAAGAGGCTGATACAAGAATCATGTGTGGGTATCTCAACCCAGTACAAACCTGAACTGAAACGATGTGGAAGCTTTGCACATAGAAAACTGCACATTGGCAGGAATGTTCAGTAAGGAATTTGAAGAGAAAGTTTCTACTGTACTAGAGTCATGCGTAATTCCTTTTCTGATAAACTGTTGGAGACAACTGTTGGAAGCTTTTTACTAATATTTACAGCATTTATTTATTTTACTTTGGTCCTGTGACACCTTATGCAGAAACAGGGCATCTTGATACACAATACAGTATTAAACAATACCTTTGTATAATGACGTTAATAGAATGTATTACATGCGACTACTATAGACAAAGAGTTCAACAATAACTAAATATAACAACATTAAACGTGTAGCTTAAAGTAATATGAGAATTTTACATTATTAAAATGTCTATTTCATTTGCCAGAACATGCAATTTCACAATGAAAACAAAGGCCAGCCAGAAAAGACTGCAGCCTACTTTTAATAGGCTTCCTTTCTTTAGCAATTTCGTATTGTTTGGATGATTATATAATTGTGTTCTTCTACGGAGGACACTTTTCTCATTTGATCTGTTCTGTCGTGAGAATTAATTTGAAGATGAAGTGGCTGCTTACATCGTTGACAGGGTCGCCTATTTGAGTGGTTCCCGTTCATTCCATTAGTAGATGGGATCATCCTAGGGATGACCCTGGGGGAAATGTAACAGTTAACTTGCTGGGCAAATTTCAGAAGAGGGGGAGGATGGGAGGTGGCATGCAGTGTAATGAGTGGTTACATATGAGAAAGCAACACTTTTTGTAAGATAGGGAGGACAAAAGAAACCTAATTTTAAGAAGTGTTAGGATTGAGATGAGTATGGAGTTTGAGAAAGAAACTAAAGAGTACGATTCTACCTTAGTGCATCCTTACAAAGAGGTGTTAAATGCAGATTTTCGCCAATCACTAAGAATTTATTTCAACCCAGTTGCATCTGAGTTAGTGTGAAATATTAGTTTTTTAATCGAATTATAAAATTCAAGAACTGAGGAGTAAAATTAAAGAATTATTTATTCACATTAAGGAATCAGAGTTGTGAAACCCAACTGACATAATCTTGTCTCTGAACATCATGAAATCACTAACGTAAATATGTTAATTGGTACTGGCAGCCCTGCAATAGGCGAGAAACACGAGTTTTTGTACTCTCGTAAAGATAGGTAACTTAGATTGCGATAACAGATTTTATGTAAATTGAAGGTGGAGGAGGGAGAAAGCAAAGGGAAGGGATCACTGATCTCAGCTGCATTGTGACATTATGTGAATCAATGGCGATGAATGAAAATGTATGCCAGACTGGGATTCAAACCTGACATCTCCTGCTTACTAGGCACATGCGTTAAACACTGCGCTACCCAGAGCACAGTGTTCATTGCAACTGCGTGGACTACCTCAGCACGTCTTATGCCTGACCCAGATTCCCACCGAGCGCCACCACAGTCCTTGACCATTTCCTCCATTGATTCCTGCAGGAGGTCGGACATACTTGTACATCCACACTGAAGAAGGTGGATCCATTGCCCATGCAGGAGAATCAGTTACATGAATGCATGGTATCTGTTCTTTTGGTTGGACATCACACATTCATGTAACATTAGATTAGCACAGATTACTCTGTAAATATGTGTATTAGTCTGTTGTTTACACTCACTATTAAAGGTTTCACTTTTCTTTACGTATTATTCCAGAAAACACTAAAATATCATAAAATCGGGTTGTAATCATATTTTTGTTTACGTTTTAGTGCAGTAAGCCTAGAGAATCCCGTGTAACTCTTGTATGAAAGCTATTCGGAAAGTAAGTTCCGATCGGTCGCGAAATGGAAACCACTGTGAAAATACGATGAAGCTTTGCACAGATGTGTTGGGCAGTGTCTCTAGTATGCCTGGCGGTCGTGTCATGTTGCTCTTTTCAGTTGTAAGTGCACAGTGAGCACGTAAAGACGCCTAGGAAGTACGTCTCCCGTTAAGAATGAGGGCCTGATGAGAGATTTCGCCTGATGTCATGCAACTCACATAACACAACTGTCATGCGGTTCCTTCTTCGCGACAATTCTCAGCCACACACTGCAGGAGCAATGAGAATGCTCCTGTAGCGTTTCGATGGGAAGTGTTTGATCACCCATAATACAGCCCAAAAATGCCTGCCCCTGAGTTTCATCTGTGCTCGTATGAACCGCTGGCTGTGAAGACAACAATTTGGTACAGTCGACGAGCTGTAGACAAGTGTACAGTATTGGCGGAAAGCACAGGCGGCTGATTTCTGTGACGAGAGTATTGGAAAGTTGGTACAACGCTACTACAGATGTTTTAGTCGGAGCGGCGACTACGTAGAGAAATAGTTGGAAGGTGTAGCTAACTGTTACAAATAAAACATTTTTAATTTTCACAGTGGTTTCCATTTCGCGACGTATCGGAACTTACTTTCCGAATAGCCCTCGTATTTTTCCAACCCAATAAGTTAAGTAGAGCGTAATCCTTCATTAATAAGTTCGTATTCCTGTAAATTAGTATAAATCTTAAGCTGTGCGATTCAGAAACTTTGCACACTAGTTTTCTTATATACAGTTCGCATACGTTAAAGTTACATTTTTGTGAATATGTTAATTAACAGATACTGCAAATAAATGAGTGCTGAATTCTTGTTTTAAGCGGAAATAACTAACTTCTTACGTTGTATAACACGCAAGAAGTGCCAACCTATAGGCATAATTTTTAAGGCTTGTAAATACCGAAAATTCAGGTAGTGTAACGGGTTTTAAGTAATTTAATTCTTTTTTTAACTGTTTAATCTTTGTTTCAGTGGCTGATTAAGGCCAATTCACGCTGGCCGTAATGTCACTTCATGGCAAGCTAAAACATTCCGTAATGCAAAGTGACAAAAGTCGTGCGACTCGCACGTTTATTTACTTATATTTACGAGTATAAGCCGTCTCCCGCCATTTCCTTTCCCTACAGTAAAATCATGTAAATTATCTTATAAAACTTAGGTGCAAAAACTGGACGTAAAATTTAAACCTATTTTTGGTGCTGATTTTATCAAAGCTGGTGTTGGTATTGAGATATATTGTGTAGTATTAAACCGTCAATTGTAAACACAACTTGTGCTTTTCAGGAACGTGTTATATCGTCAGCTGTAAGATTAACTGTGCTTTTCGGAAATCTTGGCCACAATATCCTAGTTCACAACTAACAGTTCACAAATTTCATTATATATTTACATGAAAAAGGTATACTACGAGAAGTTTCAGACGCTTGCAAAGATTTTCGCAATCTACGAGTGTTTTGTATAACCTTTTTCATAGTAAATTGGTGTTTGTGATTTACATTTACTGTGAATAAGTAACACCGTGCCATATTAGTTCTCTCTTTTAATAGTACGCCACTGTCGAGCTTTCTTAATAACCATAAACTGAAAAACACTTCAAAAAGTGGTAAAACTTGTACCAAGTTCTCTGTTGTCATAATAGATATTTCGTTGTTGGCAGTAAAGTACTTAAATTCCAAAATACAGCCGATACTACTTGTAGCATATCAAACTCACAAATTAAAAGAGAAACAGCAAGCTTAGTATTGAGGTATCTGCCTACTATTCTTTAAAATACTGCACCAGGCATAAACTGTTTACTGTTCTGCAAAAATTGCATCAGGCACAATGCAACCCCACTGTGTTTGATGTCCTCAGGTAGGAGATGAATTGGCTACTATTCGTGATCAGCTACAAATCATCCTGATTATTGCCAAGCGATTGGAAGCTGCTGTGAATGGGTGAGTTGGGAGAGCTACTAAGAGTTGTGTACCAGAGGTACCAAAACTACCTTAGATACTATCCTCTCCTACAGCAGATACAAGTTCCATCATTACCCATCCACTTGACTGTAAGCGGCATGTTAACGTTGGGTCCAGGCGTCCTGTACAGATTAGACAAGGACCAAGGCGGAGAGGACTCAGGCTACTATACCGATACCTCTAACAAAAAAGTTCGAGGTGCTGTCTTTCACTGATGCTGAAACTGATTCAGTGGAATTCACTTCATCTGTTTTGGTGAAACATGCCTTATCCTCTGTGAACAGTAGACAAACACAAAACGGTAGGGTTCTATTAATCGTCAGCAGTTCAAATGTAAGGCGAATAATGATACCCCCTAGGAAAACGGCAGCAATACCAAGTAAACCCAGTGTGTATGCCTGAAGGCCTCATTCAACATGTTGAAGCATCTATTCTGGCAGTTACTGATGGAACAGCGAGCAGCCAACTACAGATTGTGACATATATTGGAACAAACGATGCCTGTCGCCTTGGCTCCAAGGTCATACTTGAATCATTCCAGTGACTAGCAGAGAGGGTTGAGAAAACCAGCCTTGCTAATGGAGTTTCACAACGAAGCTCTCAATCTGCAGCATTGTCCTCAGAACAGAATGTGACCTCCTGGTTCTTAGTCGAGTGAAAGGCTTAAACCAGAGACTCTGAGTGTTCTGTGGAAAGCTAGGCTGTGAGTTCCTAGACTTGCGCCATCGGGTTGAGAGTTATAGGGTCATCCTAAATTGGTCAGATGAGCACTAAACATCAAAGGTAGCTACCCAGGTTGTTGCAGTAAACAAGAAACTCAAATCCACTGAGATACAAGTAGAAGCTGCATTTGACATTGTTTGGGCAAGACTCAGCATCAAGTGTGGCCAAAAAATTATAACAGAGTCCTTCTATCGACCACCAAAGTCTCCTCCTCGTGTAACCGAAAACTTTAGTGAAAACCTCATTTCACATGTATATAATCATACATAACCATACTGTAATCAATGTAGGAGACATTAATCATCCAGCAGTCAACTAGGATAATTATACAGTGCTATTACAAATGATTGAAGCGATTTCATAAATTCACTGTAGCTCCATTCATTGACATATGGTCACGACACACTACAGATACGTAGAATAACTCATAAAGTTTTGTTCGGCTGAAGCCGCACTTCAGGTTCTGCTGCCAGAGCGCTCGAGAGCGCAGTGAGACAAAATGGCGACAGGAGCCGAGAAAGCGTATGTCGTGCTTGAAATCAGCCAGTCATAACAGTGCAACGACACTTCAGGACGAAGTTCAACAGAGATCCACCAACTGCTAACTCCATTCGGCGATGGTATGCGCAGTTTAAAGCTTCTGGATGCCTCTGTAAGGGGAAATCAACGGGTTGGCCTGCAGTGAGCGAAGAAACGGTTGAACGCGTGCGGGCAAGTTTCACGCGTAGCCCGCGGAAGTCGACGAATAAAGCAAGCAGGGAGCTAAACGTACCACAGCCGACGGTTCGGAAAATCTTACGGAAAAGGCTAAAGCAGAAGCCTTACCGTTTACAATTGCTACAAACCCTGACACCCGATGACAAAGTCAAACGCTTTGAATTTTCGGCGCGGTTGCAACAGCTCATGGAAGGGGATGCGTTCAATGCGAAACTTGTTTTCAGTGATGAAGCAACATTTTTTCTTAATGGTGAACAGACACAATGTGCGAATCTGGGCGGTAGAGAATCCTCACGCATTCGTGCAGCAAATTCGCAATTCACCAAAAGTTAACGTGTTTTGTGCAATCTCACGGTTTAAAGTTTACGGCCCCTTTTTCTTCTACGAAAAAAACGTTACAGGACACGTGTATCTGGACATGCTGGAAAATTGGCTCATGCCACAACTGGAGACCGACAGCGTCGACTTCATCTTTCAACAGGATGGTGCTCCACCACACTTCCATCATGAACAGGAGATTGGAAAACCGATGGATCGGTCGTGGTGGAGATCATGATCAGCAATTCATGTCATGGCCTCCACGCTCTCCCGACTTAACCCCATGCGATTTCTTTCTGTGGGGTTATGTGAAAGATTCAGTGTTTAAACATCCTCTACCAAGAAACGTGCAAGAACTGCGAGCTCGCATCAACGATGCTTTCGAACTCATTGATGGGGACATGCTGCGCCGAGTGTGGGAGGAACTTGATTATCGGCTTGATGTCTGCCGAATCACTAAAGGGGCACATATCGAACATTTGTGAATGCCTAAAAAAACTTTTTGAGTTTTTGTATGTGTGTGCAAAGCATTGTGAAAATATCTCAAATAATAAAGTTATTGCAGAGCTGTGAAATCGCTTCAATCATTTGTAATAACCCTGTAGTTCTGTTAGTGGTGGGTGTGACAAGACATACCATGAAATGTTACTGAATGCCTTCTCTGAAACTACCTACAACAATTAGTTCAGATCCTCACTCATGACAGGATATATTCAACCTAATGGCAACAAACAGAGCTGATTTCATTGAGGAAGTGAACATTGAAACTGTTATCACTGACCATTAGGCAGTTATAGCAACAATGAATATCGAAACACAAAGGGGCAACTAAACCAAGCAGAAATATTTATATGTTCAGCAAATTAGACAGAGGAATAATAGTGTCAAACCCAATGAGGATCTTGAAACTTTTAGTTCAGGACAGTAGCATGTAGAGGAACTATGACTCAAGTTTATTCTTGTAGTTGACTGTGCACTGGATAGATATGTACCCAGGAGGACAATTCATAATTGGAGGGATTTTATTGGCATACAGCTACTATACAGAAACTTCTAAAGCAATAAATATAAAAAACTTAGAGCTATAGATAGAGAGCTGCTTAAAGAAACGTATTTGGCAGTTAAGAGAGCAATGTTTGAAGCCTTCAGTGACTACCATAGCAGAATATTGTCAAAAGATATTTCACAAAACTCAAGGAAATTCTAGTCATATGTCAAGATTGTTAGTGGCACCAAAGTTGGAGTCCAATCACTCATGTATGAGACTGGAACTGAAGCAGAGAGTAGCAGAGCAAAATCACAAAAGCTTAAATGTCTTTTCAAATGTTCCTTTACAAAGGAAAATCCAGTACTATTTCCCCACCTTAATTCTCATACCACTGAAAAGATGAGTGAAATAGATATCAATGTCAGTGGCATTGAGAAACTGCTGAATCGTTACAACTTAACAGAGCCCCAGGGCCCAGTGTGAACCCTAACAGATTCTATACCCAATTCGCAGCTGAGTTAGCCCCCTTTATTAACTATAATCTATCATAGATCCCTTTAGCAAAAAATTGTTCCCAGTAGTTGGAAAAAAGCACAGGTCACACATGTCTACAAGAATGGTAGCAGAAGCGACCCACAAAACTATCGTCCAATCTCCTTGATATCGATTAGCCTTAGAATCTTAGAATATATTCTGAGCTCAAACATAATAAGGTATCTCGAACAGAACGACCTGATCCACGCCTTCCAGCATGGATTTCGAAAACATAGGCCATGCGAAACCCAACAAACACTTTCCTCGCGTGACACCTTGAAAACATAGATCAATGCAATCAGGTAGCGCAGTACTTCTCGATTATTGAAAAGCGATGGACTCAGTACCACGTCTATACTTATTGGCAAAAGCTGCTATGGGATATCAACTGAAATTTATGACTGCATGGAGGATTTTTGGTAGGGAGGACACAGTATCTTACACTGGATGAAGAGTCATCAACAGATGTAGAAGTAACTTCGGGTGTACCTCAGGGAAACATATTGGGTCCCTTGCTATTCATGTAGGGACTGATGACCATAGCAGTTAAGTCCCATAAGATTTCATATACATTTGAACATTTTTTTGGTATTCATGATTAATGATCTTGCAAACAAAATTAATAGTAAACTCAGAATTTTTGCTGATGATTCAGTTCTGTACAACGAAACACAGTCTGAACAAAGCTGTACAAATATTCAGTCAGACTTTGATAAGATTTCAAAGGGGCGCAGTGACTGGCAGTTTGCTGCAAATGTTCAAAAATCTAAAGCTGTGTACTTCACAAGTCCAAAAAGAAACGTAGTATCCTATGAATATAATGAGTCGCAATTGGAATATGTAAACTCATACAAATACTTGGGATGTAGCACATGATAGGGACGTAAAGTGAAACAATCATATAGGCTCAGTCGTGGGTTAAGAAGGTAGGAGACTATGATTTATTGGTATAATACTAGGGAAATGTCATCAGTCTACTAACTAGATTGCTTACAACTCACTCATGTGACCAGTTCTGGAATACTTCTGAACTGTGTGGGACCCATACCAGATAGGACTGACAGGGGATATTGAATGTATTCAGAGATGGGCAGCACGAATGGTCACAGATATGCTTGACCTATGGAAGAGTAATTTAATGTAAGAAAAAAAGATAAGGCAGTTGAAGTCTTCAGGATCTCTAAATACGAAACCGAGTCCCCCATTGCAAATATCCACATTAGTGTAACGGATAGTACATTAGGATATGAACAAGAGAGTAGCTGGTGCGTTAGTTCACATTCTGCCACTTCTAATTTTTTGTTGCTTCACTTTCTTAAAAGATTCTTAAACCTTATTAATTTAAGGAAAGTGCATTCCATAATATTCAGTGTTACATACATACAAGAGCTTGTAGACGCTGGGTACAGGTAGTGAGGTAAAGATGCACATACACTCTATAGTACATGTGATTTATTCTGACACTTGATGCACGCATCCACATATGTTGAGGTCAGAGACTAGACTACCTAGTCAGCAATGCTGGTACACTATGTCTTCACTCTAGATAGGTTATTGTCGCTACAGGGCAAAGTGCATACAGAGCCTCCCACTCTCAGAAGTGTGGAGCACATGGAAGGCTGAGTGTGGGAAGTGATAATACCATACAGGTGGTAGACCCAGAAGTAATCTGGTCGATAGTGTGGTCAACCAAACCTGGAAGTTGTTCTGGCACCTATGGTTGCGAAATTGTCTGACAGGTACTCAATGGTTGCATTGATGATATCGTCTGATGAAGGTGAGTCGATTTCCAGTGGTGTCGAGGTGGAAATGGTATGGTATTGTTCAAAAATTAGGAGGGTGCTGTTGAGTAAGAGTAGCAAGGTGTTGGATGATTCTTCAACCACAGAAGGAATCTTGACACAGTGAAACAGAGGAGGTAGCAGAGGGTTGTCAGACGATGGTGCACTCACTATGATACAACCTTGATCAGATGAGACAGAGACTGGCGGGGGTTTGTTTCCCTCCAAATCAATCACGACATCCACAGAGATTCTTCACTTTTCTCTGCATCAACATCAGAATCATCACGAAATACATAAGCTGGCTTGAGCAGATTAATAGAGATAATGACAGGCTTGTTCTGGTAGAGGATTTTGTAGGTGTTGTCCTTCTGGTCCAGCACTTGGAATGGGTCTGTACACTGAGCTCTGGCCAGACAGTGTCATCCTTTAACATTACATAGTGGCACATGTTCAAATCCTTATGGATGTGGATGCAGGTGATGGAGTGCATCTGAGGTAGGGACAATATAAAAGTGAGATGTGCTAGTTGACATTTTGTACTAGTGCAGGCAAGTCTTTTGCTGAGTCAGTTGGTGTAGTCACGGAATATACAGCTGGCAGGTGGATTGGTTCGCTGTACGTAAGCTCAGTTAATGATGGATTTAGGTCCTCTTTGAATGCCATGTGGATGCCTTGTAAAACCCATGGGACAGCATCACTCCACTCTCTGGCATAGCAAGAGTGCAGTTTTCAGTGTTTTACTAAACTGCTACTTTGGGAATGGTAGGCAGTGGTGTGGAAATGCTGGACACGACCATTCAATGAAGAAGCCGACTTTGAACTGCCGTCCTTGGTCAGTGGTGACAACTAGTGGGGCAGCTGAAGGAGACTATTCAAGTGTCTATGAAGGTTAAGGTCATAGTTTCCGTCATAATGTCGCTAATAGGCATGGCCTCCACGTATCTAGTGACCCAGTCAGTGATTGACTGTCTGTAGTGGGACCCTTGAGATTTGGGTAGGGATCCTACAGAATCCATATGCACACATAAAAAGCAGCCCTTTGGAATGTCGAACATGCCAGGAGGAGGAGGGGTTTTGTGGTATCCAATCTTGGCTTGTTGGCATGAGATGCACACCTTGGCCCATATTGTACAGTCCCTTTTGATCCCAGTTCTGAGGAAGCATTCTGTGATGTCTGACGATTGTGCATACACCTGGGTGTACAAGGCCATGTAACTTGTGGAACACCAGGCGTCAGAAATCACATGGGACAAGAGGGGATGTCCTACCAGTAGAAATGCAACAGAGAAGATAATCGTCAGTAACATGCAGTTGTTGGCTCGAGATATTAAGACAAGAAGTTGGGTCCAAGATGAGACCTCTGTCATACAAAGTCACTGGCAGTCACTGACTCTCTGTATAGATCATCTGCGACAAGATTGTCAGCACCATTCACTTGGTGGCCGTTAATGGTGTATTGAGAAATAAAATCAAAATGTCTGAACCTCTGCAGCGAGCAGTTGGGTGACAGCTATCGACTCTACCAGTGAATGGTCGTCGGTGAATGAGGTTAGTTGTCGTTCTTCTATGTTTTCCTGGAAGAACTTGACGGCCTCATAGGCTTCCGGTTGTACGTTGACTATTTCTTCTGAGTATCTAAAAGCTTTCTGAAAAGAAATGGAGAGGGTGGAGGTCTCTATCAGTTTGTTGCTGGAGAATGGCTCTGATGGCAGGGTCACTCACTTCAGACGTAATAATAAGGTGGCCTGAGAATCAAGTAGTGTGAGAGTTATGGCTTGTTGGAAGCACTGTTTCAAATCATCGAAAGAACACAGCATGTAACATGTCCCTTGGTCTCTCATCTTCCCAGATTAATCTTTGGCAGCGAGGGCCTTAGTTAAGGAAAATGAATTTTGGCAACATGTGGGACGTGTCTGTGATAGAAACTTACCATCCCCAAGAACCTATGGGATTCTTGGTATGTTTGGTGATGCGGCAGTAAACTGATAAGAGAAGTGCAGCCATCAGTCTCTGGTAACTGTTGTCACTGAGCTAGTGTTTGAGGAATATCCTACTAGGTTTACATAGATGGCACTTCTCTTCATTAACAATTGCTCACACCCAGTCCAAAGCCTCAAAAACTCATTTGAAGTGTAGTTTGTGTCCATCCTGGGAAGCTGACAATACTAGTATATCGTCGAAGTAGGCATAAACTAATTAATATCTCGAAGCATGACATTGATGAATCACTGCCAAGTGTGAGCAGCGATTTTTAAATCGTATGTCAATCAAAGAGCCCAAATGGTATAAGTACAGCAGTCTTGGCGATGTCCTCAGATGCACTGGTATCTGTAGGTATGTTTTCTGGCAGTCTATTACAATGAAGCTGGAGGCACCCACCAGGAGATGCATACAGTCTTGGTTGCTTCGAACTGGGTAAGAGTCAAGAGTGGTCCATACATTAGGAAGCCTATAAGATCTGCACAGTCAGAAAGTACAGTCCTTTTTAGGTACAACACGGATCGGAGATGCTTCAGGTGTGTCAGATGGATGGATTATTTGAAAGGCTAACGTTTCATTCACTATCTATTTAGTGGCTTTAAGGCAATCAGGAGTCACGCGGCGCACTTTCTGGCAAGCAGGGAGTCTGGGAGTGGTTATAATGCGTTGGACTGTACTGTTATTAATGGCAAAATGGCATGGGTTTGTAGGAGGTGGAGTATCACACGCAATCAATTCAGAGGCACCCACTGTACTGAACACTGGTCTAACCTTTGTCCAGTCAAGTGCAGGTGCAATTGTAGCAGCGTATGTGGAGTCATAACTGGCAATGTCATCACATGCAGCAGCGAGTGAGGCTTCCACTGTGACTATGTGGCTACACAGGATCTCGTTCTCCTGCTGCATTCAAACAGTGTGTCCATAAATTAATTGTTCCAAGTGTCGCAATTGGAATAACAAATCCACAGATTCCATCAGGGTATGTAGAATTTTTCTTCTTTTTAACTTAATAAACACGAAATAATTTCTCTCTTTAGCTTTAACGAATCCGAACTAATATTCCTATTTCTTTGGGAATTAACATCTTTGTTTTACAATATTTTACAGACTTTTTTTATCTAATGTTTGAGTTCCTTTTACCGCTTTACTTTTATAATATTTGGGAATTGTTGATTTGATATAAAATAGAACTCTACTTTTAAAATATCTATGAGTTCTTAAATTTGGAGCAAATGAGACTCATGACACTATTTTTATTTTAAAAACAGGAATTGTTCTGTCTTATTTCATGTATGGATACAAGTCAGCTTTGATTTCATGAATGCCTTCCAATCAAACAGACCCCTCTAAGCAGAAAAGTAAAAAAAAAGAAAAAAAAGAAAAAACCTGGGTGTCATTGCTCGGAATTTAAAATAGACATAAAATGAATCCCACTTCAAGCTTTGACTCTCCACAGACCCACAACTATTGATATTATTTAAAACACAGTACTTGGATGATACAAGAGACAATTAGCCAATCCTCAATAATAAAGATTCTTGCTTTGTAGTTTAGGAATTTACACGAAAAGCTACTAAATTCGAGACTGCATGTGCAAATCTTCTCCTAACCTAGACTGATTCATACTATACCACATACAGCCATAGGATGTCCACTCTCCTAATTACAAAGATAACACAGTTTTTATGTCTATACATAGGTTTTGAAACATTAACTAAGATACATCAGCATTCACACTGAAACTGCAAATTAAGCCCTAGCATAATGTTGCAAAGTCACTATATCCTAAATGCTTGCTTTCACATTCAAATCCATTACTACAATAATGCAGAGGCACTATTTCCTTAATTCGTGCTTTCTCCACATTCAGATTCAAATAAAGATTTCACATGATAACATAACTTATCTCCCACAACAAAATTGAAATTTTCCAATCTAACTGAGATATGGATCGCCTAACATGAGTGGCTTTCAAGCTACACTTCATTCAGTAACTGTTTTCGTATAAAATCACCAATCACGAGAAACCAATCCTAAACTACAATATACCATCGCCACTACTGCTGCCTCATACAAAATTCTAAGTTCTCAAACAAATCAATCACTTGACACTTTTTGCCCCACAAAGTGAGATCAAAATTATCACAATTCGGCGTAAATATCTTTCAAACAAGCCGATAACAATCTCACGGAATTCCGCTAAATGATTGTAGCGTTTGACTCAAACACTCCTGAGTCTAATCCCGATTTGGCCTAGTCTTAATGTGGTTACCAACCAGGAACTAACTGAATGTCTCATAGAAGAAACCAAGAACCATTTATGATGAACAAACATAGCATGCTAATTCTCCCTTTTAACAGCGGTTGGTTTTTCTTTGTGGCTGTCGTTGGAGTCTTGCGGTGGCCAGCTGCACAGTATTAGTCACCCCTGCACTGTAAACTCGTAGATTTTGACCAGATTCTGTTGCTCAGATATTTTCAGGTGACAACATTTTACAAAAATACGCGTAAGAACACTTTCCAAACATCTAATAAAACCCTAGTTTTCTTTTATAACAGCAAATTTTGATAATAAGATGAGGCAACACAAATTTTGGTGCATTACATAGTTTGAGCCTGCACAGGGGGTGTTGCCCCTTCACACACACACACACACACACACACACACACACACACACACACACACACATATATATATATATATATATATATATATATATATATATATATATATATATATGAAAAATGTGCAGTTGAGGTACCAGAAATATTAAAGCATATGGCTTCTTGCTAGAGATGAACCTTTCTTTCTGTTTGTTTGGATCATTAATGTCAGAGGCACTATAATCAGGGTATCGTTTAAAAATTTGTAGTACATTGGTGAAGAACATTTGGAGATTTTTGCTAACAATATTTCCCTATTATGTATATATTTATGTAGCCTAGTCCTATCTGAACGTTTATTAATTTATTGTTTTAAAATGTGAAGTAAATTGGTGAAGACGTTTTCGAGATTTTGGCTAACATTGCTCCCATTTATTTACTATATATATTTATATTTATCTACCCTATATTTTAAAATACATATCCTATATCTGTACAACGTTTATTTTCAGTATGTGTAAAAATCTGCAGATAATTGATCAAGACCTTTTCAACATTTTGCAGACAGATTTTCCCCTTTGTATATTCAATATATATTACACATATTGAAAGTATATACAGCCTGTATCCTTCTAGATGTTTACTGGAGCATTGTGTAAAAATTTGAAGTAAATCAGCAAAGTATATTTCGAGATTTTTTTGTAACAACGCTAGCCAAATACCTTAGACAGGTTGCAGAAAATACCAACCAGTGTTATTTTATTATTTAATGCTTGTAAAATTTGGCGAGTGAACATGTAAGCAGCATTATCAGTAGAACAGCTCTTCTGAAATACAAACTGTGATTTGATTAGGATATTATATTTGCTAAGGTGAGATACTATGCTAGAATATATCACTTTCTCAGAGATTTTGGGAAATGTCAGCAATGAAAGAGGTCGATAGTTATCGACATCTCTCCTATCCCCTACCTTAAAGAGAATTTTGAGAACGGTATATTTCAGTCTCTCTCAAAAAAATGGTTTGTCAGTGATGTAGTACATATTTCAGGTAAGACTGGGCTTATTTCATGGCAACAAATTTTTAGTTCTCCATTTGAAACAGCATCAACACCGGATGAGTTTTTATTTTTAAGAGAATATATAGTTTTCTTAATTTCAGAAGGAGAAGTTGGTGATAAATTCATATAATTGGATTTTATGAAAGTTACTTTTTCAACATACTGCTGTGATTTTTCTCTCGAACTGTTTCTCACTACGCTTTCTACTATATTTAAGAACTGATTATTAAATACATTTGCTAACCTACAACTCATCATTTATAGCTGTTAAATTCAGTTCAGTAGTGAATTATCTTGTGTTGTGGCTAGTTGTCCTATCTCTAGTTTCACTACATTCCGTGTAACCTTAATTCTCTTGTCGAAATTACTGATTCCTGACATTATGTGCATTTTCCTTCACGTTTTAATAGCGTTTCTCAGTAATTTTGAGTACTTTTTGTAGCGTGCAATTACAGCATGACCTCTACTTGTTCTTGCCAACAGATATATTTGCCTTTTGCTTTCACAAGGTCCTTTAATCCCTCTAGTGATCCGTAGTTTTCCCCATGGATGTTTAATGTCCTCTCCGATTAGCTTATGTGGAAAGCTGCTTTCAAAGAACGATATGAATTCCAGAATAGATAAAATTTTATATTAGCATTTGGGTGACAATAAATTTCATTCCAGGTCATTTCTTGTAAACTGCTCTTGAAGACAGTTGTCCTGGAGTCATTAATTATTCTTACTAATTTCCACTGGGGAGTATCTGTACTGAGCAAGTCAAGTCAATAACGCGTTGGTGCACCTCTGGCTCTTACGAAAGCAGATGTTTGGATGGCATTGATTAACGGAGTTGGTGAATGTCCTCCTGAGGGATATCGTACCAAATTCTGTTCAATTGGCGCATTAGGTAGTTAAAATCCCGAGCTGGTTTTTAGCGCTCTGTCCATAATGCTGCAAAGAGTCGGGGAGAGTTCAGGCAATCTTCTTGGGCAAGCTAGGATTTGGCAAGCATGAAGACAAGCAGTGGAAACCCTGAACTGTAAGCCCAGAATGGCTTATAATATCGTCTACGTATCGCTGCGCTCTAAGGGTACCGCGTATGAAAACCAAAGGGATCCTGCTACGAAAACAAATGGCACCCCAGACCATGACTCCTGGTTGTCGGGCAGTACGGCAGGCGACAATCAGGTTGGTATCCCACGTGTATCCGACGTCTCCAGACACGTCTTCGCTGCCCACTGGGGCTTAATTGGAAGTGGGACTCCTGAATGAAGACGATTTTACTCCAGACAAATAGACGTTTCTGTAGACGCCCCGGTCAGTAGTGGTTTACCAACCTCAATGTCGCTCGCCATACAGCTCGACAACCAGGAGTGACGGTCTGTGGTGCCATTTCTTTTCAGAACAGGACCCATTGGTTGTCATCCACGGCACCTTTACAGCAGAGCGGTACGTCGATGATATTCCACGCTCCGTTTTGTTGCCCTTCATGGCGAACCATCCTGGGCTTACATTGGAGCAAGATAATGCATGCTCGCATGCGATGGGAGTTTCTACTGCTTGTCTTCAAGTTTACCAAACCATACCTTGGTCAGCAAGGTCGCTATATATATCCCCGATTGAAAACCGGAGCATTATGGAAAAGGCCTTCGATCCAGCTCCTGATTTTGACTATCTAACACCGCCAGTTGGACAGAATTTGGCATGATATCCCTCAGGAGGACATCCAAAACTCCGTCAATCAGTGCCAAGCCGAATAACTGCTTGCATAAGGGTCAGAGATGGACCAATGCGCTATTGACTTGCTCAATTTGTGAAGCTCTTTGTCTTGAACATATCACCCAAATTTTCTGAAATTGTCGTTTGTTTGTACATTGTACCTGTACATCACATCTACTAATTTCCGTCCCATTCAGATTATGTCATCGTGGTGCGTCCTTTTTTTATCTTAGAGTGTGTTATAATGAGCCAGTGAGCTCTGTAAGAATGACGTCGAGTTCTACTACATGCAGTATAAGATTATAATTGTTCTTACAAACGCAGCCACACACGCACGTCACCGTCCCGCCCCCTCCCCATTACAGACATAACTGCGCCTCTCCTCCCTTCCTCTTCACCAAACAGATTTTGATTTTGATTTTAGTATTTTAGCCATAATTAAAAGGAACCAATTACAACATAGCCCAAGCTATGCTTAAAAGAACCCGAGCGATGTGAAGTATTGATCAAGAAATAAGTCACACACTTAAAAAATTGCTTAAAACTAAGAAAATGATGTCAAATATGTTTATATTACTGACTTCCAACATTTTTTATGGACTGGCGCAGCAGTCACATTAGTAAATTTCATTGTAAGCTTTATATAGTTCACTGTGGAATATTAGAACGAGTATAAGCCGTACTCTCAATACATAGTTAAAACAAATGTTTGTTTATGCAGTGTAATTAGCGAATTGGTAATACATAATTTTCGAACATTAGTTTTATTTTAAATATTCTTCAGCAGAACTTCAAAAAGGCGAAGTAAAATAAACTTGTGGTCTGAGCTCCTATTACTTGTCTCCATCAGCCGGCTGTGGTGGCCATGTGGTTCTAGGCACTTCAGTCCGGAACCGCGGGACTGCTACGGTTGCAGGTTCGAATCCTGCTTCGGGCTTGGATATGTGTGATGTCCTTAGGTTAGTTAGGTTTAAGTAGTTCTAAGTTTTATGGGACTGATGACCTAAGATGTTAAGTCCCATAGTGCTCACAGCCATTTTGAACTTGTCTCCATCAACAGATGACTGCACTGATAACACGTGCAGTGTTTGATTGAGTGCAACATTTGGTTTAAGACACAACAGAACCTCAAATTAATTATTTTTCACATCCATGATGTCCTTAAAATATCACAATGTTCTTTCAAAGTCTAAAATATCTGCAAAAATAAGTTATCAGCGGAAAACAGTACTATGTTTACGTCAAGTATCTGAATGTTATATTTTACATACTTAGATGTATGTCAAATTAGCCTAAAACATTATTATCAACTTTAAGGTAAGTACTTTAATGCTATTTCCATGTCTAAATACTTTCAAATAACATGATAGACTAGCAATTGACATTAGAACCTATGCCTGAGAGGTCGTTGTCACAAAACTATCCTGAACAGGCTTATAACAGCAGAAAACGCATGTTAGCGACAACACTACGCGAAAGAGGCAAGCACAAAAAGAAACTGACATTTTGATTTGTTGGCAGACTTTGATTAATTGGGTTTATTCTCGATGTACGTCACAAGCACTATTTGACGAGGGACAGAGATAATGCATAACGTTATTCACTAGAAAAATATAACTTATGATATTGACTGACACTTAACGCTTATATTCCAAATGACTCAGGCCTACTAGAGACTACCAATCGAAACTATGACTCCTAGGCTCTGTGACGGTTTATAGACCGTTTTCTCCATAACCAACTATAAAATAACACCAACATCCAATAAAAGTATGTCATGTGGAAACACACACTCACATACATAACATAGCCAGAAGACAAACAAACTGAGCAAACATCATATTAGCATGGAACGAAGGAAGAATATGTTTTAACGATTTTATTGCGATGTAGCAGTGAAGCTGTAGATGTTTTTGGTGCCACACAATGAAAACATTCGTTCTATTTAACACGATGACACAGTTGAAACTTCTACAAAGAAGGTGGTGTAACGAGACAGAGTCGATATCTCAAAAATAAATTTCTTAATAAAATTATTTATCATTGATCAAACACAACACACACACACACACACAGACACACACACACACACACATGAACACACACACAAACGTAGCCTGCATGTTTGTCGTAATATGCAAGTCTAATTAGAGACCTCTGAAAAAATTCGAGGAGCAAAAAATCGTATTATTTCTTGAAGTGTGTAAGATTTCGCACACTTTGCTGTCACAATGGACTTTCAAGTTAAATATTTCTACATCTGAATTCTCTGCAGCTTGCTTATTGTAACTACTTAAATAAACTATAGGGTAATAGACGACTTCCGTTCGATCTTCGTACTACGCATTAATTTCATCTAAATACATAAAAATTGGTTGCAGAAACACGCACATGAGCACTACTGCAGATCTGACAAATTACCAGTGTTACGCAATGTCTGGAACTCATCTCTAAAACCGAGAGATCGATACTCCTATCACACTTAGCAATCGTAATAGACATTAAAATAAAATACTTACGCACATAGATTGTGTGTGTAACGTATTAAATTCCACACAGCTTCCATACTAACAACATTGACTTCATCTAGAGCATTACCGAAACTCTAACATACGGTCTAAAGTACCCTGAGAATTAGCAGAACCACATGAGAATAGCCTAGAAGGCTAAAGCTGGTTGTGAACAAATAAAATTAATGCAGCAAATGCGGAAAATGTTAGCTTCTTTTAACAAATGCGACCTTTGGGAGGCATACTTTTATGGCGTTGGATCGACTCAGAAAAATATTTATAAGCAACTTCTTCGTCTTCAGTGCGTAATATCACATTGCGGCCGAACTGCTCACATCCAGAGGGACGACATAAAGCACATTCTTAACGTGGTGTGCTGGTTATATATTTTGCGTCTAGACCTCTTCAGTACAGCCTTCCGAAGAACTATCTTGTCATGTTGTGAGGCACGATTTGAAATTAAGAACAGATGAGTTCTTTGTCAGGCAATACACATCGAAAACATCTTCAACATGTTTCGTGATAACCAAAGCAGCACAACGAAACGAATCTCGAGCATTAAAACAAGCCCATATTGATCAACCTCGGCTCAGTAAACTCTGATCTTCTTTCTCGAGACCAACTATGTAGGGACGACGACACAGGTAGTTAAATGGCTCATATGTACGTCACTTAAGCACGTAACTCTTGCCCTAATTCGACTGAGACGAGATCTACGACCATTGATTGTACTAGCATACGGTACAACATCCATATTCCAGTCTTAAGAACAAGTATGCGGACGGCTTGTATTAAGTTGCTATAGCGAAGCGGAGCGCCTATGCAATTTAAAGCTACGGCTGACTGTGACAGACGTAATAGATGCCTCTACTGCTCACACGTTTGTATGTGAAGAGCAAACACACATATGGAACTGGACGCAGAAGAAATTAGCAGTCGTAAATATATCTACTCCGCACACCATATACATTACCGGCATTTGTACCAATCAGCGAAGCTCAAGAGCTACGTATGGCTTATGTGTCAGATATTTTAGAAAATCTCGTGTAGGAGTAACTACCGCACATCACGAAGGAGAGTTATTACCTGATGACGATTTAGAGATTTAGGTACAAGAAACGCTTCCAGAATTGTTTTTAATGTGGCGTTAGTCATGGAGTGTGACACCTGGTTCAATTTATTACAATATATTCACATACTCCTGTACGATAGGTCTCAATTTTGCTGTTAATTATAGCGCCTGCGAGTGATCATTTTCGAGTTGATCAGTTTGCCACAAATCACCTATCCAAAATAAATTACTTTTCTTCCTTCAAATTTTTTCCTCATTGGTATATGTAATTTATTAATAATTTCTTCACAAATGCTTAATCCATTATCTACAAATATTTTTGACAATTTTCCTTTTTTAGTTTTACAAATTGAACAAATACCTCCAGTTCTATGTTTCCATTCTTAGTTGTTAATCTATGAGAATTATCTGTTACAGTAAACTTTTACACTTGAAATGGTACATGTGATTATGTTTCTCCATTTATATGGAATCAAAAAATTAAATTATTTCACAAAAATAATTAGCTTTACAAAAACTGGAACAGTTTTAACAGAATCTTTTAATCTTATAGTTAGAAAATTTGATTTTTGACCTATTTTCATTGAATGAATAGAATTAGTTTTTTCTAAATTTATCGAAAAACCCATTAAAACACCAAAATCATTCATTGTTAAATCTGTGTTTATGTATTTACCAACAACAAGAACTATTTCCAGAACAAAATCATATTCATTGAAATTGTGCATTTTTTGTTCATCTCCATCATAAATGTGAATTCAGTAAATTGTTTATCATACTTTATGTTTAATATTACTTAACTCTATTAAATATGGAGGTAAATGTAGTTTAGAGAAACAATCTGAAAAAGCTTTTCCAAACTCCTTTTTTGTAAAGTAATTTGATAGATTAGTTTTATTAGGTCGAATTATCTTTTCATTAAAATCCATTCTCTTAACATAATTTTTTGACTGTATTAAAATACTTGTGTATTCAAGGTTTGTAACAAACTTTTTGTTTTTTGTATTGTTTATTAACAGCATCATAACCATATACTGGATGTTTAATATCCACTTTTCTGTTACATTTATAGTCACTATATCTTTTACTTGCTTTAAAAATGTTACTTAATTCTTTGTCAAGTTGTTTAATTATATTTTCTATTTCCTTATTAATTATTGCTTCTGAATTAACTGCTTCAACTGATTCTAATTAATTTTTTGTTCTACATTAATTTTTTATTTATTTTATTTCAAAAAATATCCGTTTATTAAATTTAAAATATCATTGAATTGGTAACTTGTACATAATAGGTTTAAAACAATTATACATTAATGTGCACAAATAAATCCATTAAAATTTTATATCCTTTTTGTTATAAATCATTTTTCCTTAAATATGAAACTAGTTGTTTTGGTATATTTCTTCAAAATGAATCACAAACAAATTTCTTATCTTTAATTTTATAAGAACAAATCCAATAAATATCAGGGTGATCAGATGTATCTAAATTTACTATAACACATTCTAACATTTTTATTTATCTAGTAATTCATCACTCAAAAAAACACCACAAAAATATTCAATTTTTAATTGTTTAACTAATTCTTGTATGTCAAAATTAGATAAAGGGTTATTAAATTTTGTAATTACTACTTTGATCTTTTTTACTTTTTCAGAAAGCTTTTCCTCTGTTTTCCATTGCTTGATTTTGTCTTTTTTGTTCTTTCAATTTTTTATCAACTTTTTCCTTGTTTATAACTGCATCCACAATAGATGCAGCTGCTGTAGTAGCATCAAATAAAAATGATAAACCTGACAGTAGTAATGGCAAAAATTCAATTTCATGTTTTGTTCCTCTTTTTTTCATTAAACATTCAATAATTTTTTCACAACAGGTGTACCAGATGTAAAATTTCCACCAGCTTTTTACCTTTTTTCTGTTTTGTGCATCAGTTACAACTGGTTCAATACTATAAAATTGCTCATTGTTACAGTCTGTGCTGCTGCTGTTGACGGTGATGCTGTCGTTGGCATTTCTGCTCCGAATATTGTTTGTAATACTGCTTTTGGTGTTATTGCAGTTGGTTGTGTTTGTTCTTCTGCTGCTATTTTTGTTTGTGTTATCACCTGTGATGAGATGGCTTCTCTGTTATGACTTGATACAAAAATTGGCGCGATGTTGTTATTTGTGCACATCATTTCAGCCATCTCATATCTTTTAAAACCTACGAAATTTTTTTCATGAATATTTAAATGCATATCATGCCTGGTGAAATGTTTCCTTTCCAGGAATTGCACATCTGGGTAGTCTGTGTTCCTGTATACTTTGTGTATTTTACAAAGTTGCCTATTGGCCTTAATAATTTTATGGTTTACACATGGCGTTTCTATTAGGTCATATCTGTGCGGTATTCCTGTCGCTATTACTCTTTTATTTTTCACTGTGTCCAGGGCTTTCCTGAAGTCAGGGATGGCACTTTTTAGTTGATTGCAATAGACGTCGTTTGCACCACCAATTCTAACCGAAACCTGAGTTTCTTGTGTAGCATTATCACACTGTAAGTTCCTTACAACTTCGTTCATTGGCGCCCCAGGTTTTACATAACTGGTTGCTCTAAGACTATGTTCGTTTTGCAAGATTTTCGCGACATCGTGCCTTGACTGTCTGAGTATACAACTAACTTGCATTTCCACAGATACATATTTCTACCATTACTGCCTTTTAGGGCAATGCTATTGCTATATTTTCGCGTATCAGCAGCGACTGTTAGATGCCAATCAGTATCATTAAAGTTTTCCTCTGTTGCTCTTCCACCATCTAGAATGGCAAAATTGTTCTGTAGTTTTTTAAGCATGGGCCTACTGTACACACTAGGTACACAGTTTTTGTTTTCAAGTGGATCCCTCAATACCCACTTAAATTCTCTGGAAATTCTATGTATGTATTTTCTGTGTAAACACACTGATGCTGCAGTCCTCAGGAGCAAATACAAACTTGCTGCTTCTGCTAAGACACGCCTTTTGTGGCCATTTTCTACAGTGACGCCTTACATCAGAGTCTAGGCGGTAAATGGAGTTACCAGTTAATTCTCTGAAGTGAATCTTCTCCCCTTGGGAAAGCTTCCCAGAGCGTCTACTGCTTGCAGAGGTCTAGTATTACTATTTATCTCCAGTAACCTAAATGCTACCACTTTTGCCTGCTCTCTGCATTGTGTCTCTGATTTCCTACCTTTGAGTGCCATTCATGGCTCCCAATAGCCTGAAGTATAACAGGATACAAGTCATTATATCGCCAATATGTGACAACTGGTAAAGTTATGGGAGTGTGCTTGAAAGACTCAACAGAAAAAGAACTTCGAAATAAGATTTTGCATAAAGTCCTAAGTATTCGTAGTCTGGCTAAACACCTTGTACAGAGTGTCCTGCTTACTGACTGAGGAACACAAAATGAACGGAATGAATCTGTATAATTTGGTAGTTTGAGGAAGGAGAGAGTCCATGGCATAAATTTTTTAGGGGACTAGTTTTGGGTTCACAACTTTCAATCAGAAACCAGACGATCTTGCATGGAGTGGAAACACTCTGTTCCACAACAACAAAAATGTACAAGACCATTCCATCAGCACACAGGGTTATGTTCATCATCTGTGGGACATACAAAAAATCATACTGATGAAATCCTCACGTTTTCAACGACCTGGCCTCCAGGATTTTCTGGATGACAGTTCCTGCCCCCCCCCCCCCCACAAGATAAATAATGTAGAAGCTGTTATGAACATTTAGTTGGGAACACTTGGAACATCCTCTCTGACCTAGATTCCAGTGACTTTTATCTGTTTGGTGACACAACATCTCATTTGGGTGGCAGATGTTTTGAAAATCATGGTTCCACAGATAAAGCTGTTACTTGTTGACTGCAACAGCAACCAAAACACTTCTTTGCTACCAACTACAAAAGACTTGTAAAGGTATGACCTGAGTCTCTGAATTTTCAGGGTGAATAAGTAAATGCATGAAATAAATTTCACAAAGTTACAGTGTTTATTATAGAGTTTATCCCATTTTTTGACTCATTCATTGACTTTATCTCGGAGTAATAAAACATAGTAGGCCAGTTGCGCTACTTTAATTTAAAAAAAGTCTTGACACACAAGTGGGCGTCATGGACTTTTTTGAAGTATTTCCTAAATTTCAGCTTAGGATAATTGTTCCATCTTTAATTTTTTTGAATTTCCTAGCATTTTAAATTTGGACAACTGCACTAGTTTTCCCATATTCGATTTTTTAAATTTCCCACCATTTTCACTTCGACAAGTCGGTTGGTTCCAGCATATCAGATTGGGGGGGGGGGGGGGGAATCCTATGGCTATCCCAGAACTGCACTGTGGTGGAGTGTCCATGACCTTGAGCGAAGTCGAGAGGCGAAACCCTTTGTTTGTGCCATCTCCCTCATCACACAACTGCTTAGAGATTCAGCAAACATTACCCTCCTGTATGGAGATGCAGTGTTTTCATCCAGTTACCTGCATACATCCTCATACTCTATTCGCACTGACTATAAGTAATTCTATATGGCTTCCACACATTTGGTACTGTTGTTGAGTACCTACTAACATTTGGACATGGGAATCTAGTCATGCTGACAATGAGCAGGTTATTATATTATGACAACTAAAATTAAATGAACAAAACCAAGTAAAGTATGAATCATCATGAACGAACTTATTTTAAGCCATTATACTAGCAGGACTGAAAAACATGTAATGATCGTACCTCAAGCGACCTGACAAGGGCTCACTAAGTAAAAACAAGCTCTCAGGAAGACATACGACAATACTCACTTTATTTGTAATAGCAAAAAAAAGACATGTCTCATAAAACCAAAAGGGCTGCAGATACATGAGCCCAACAAGACTTCTTGCTTCAGTTGGAACTGACAGACTGTCTGATAGCTTTATAATCAGTTACAAGTCTGAAGTAAATAGTGGAACACTATCACTGTGAGTGTAACGGTATAAATTCTGTGTCCGGATGGACAATAGTTTGGGCGAAAGTCCACAAATCACGATCACAAAGAAGTCTGAGAAACGGTGGATACCAAGTCCTGGTTCCTGAGACCGGGAAGGCTAAGAAAATGAGCATGGCTTGATGTAGATAGCTGGTGACTCGAAGAAGGCTTCAAAGGCGATGGTGTGTCGGCTTAAACTGGTCTTACTGTGGCCATGCAGCATCCTAAATACAGTGTCGATGGATGGATGCGGCTTGGTCTACTTGCGGCGTCATACAATTATGGATGTAAGTAATTCTGCAATTGCCCCACCTGTTATTGGCGATGTGGATGCCACCTGTTCGAGAAACGGTCGCTTCTGGTTGCAGTGGTGGCTGGAAGAGTTGCCCATGACAAAAACTGTTGTTGATGTTGTCCTCCAGAACTGTTTGTGTTCGATTCACGATCCACGACGCCTACAGGTCTGGGTTTTGGCCACCCACTGCAGTGGCCCATTATGCTAGTGGACTGTGTGTCCCAACACAGCAGTACCTGTATTTAGTTCCTAATAACTTACTTCTGAATGACCTTTTCCCGTTTAAAAGCTAACTTATAATGAGGAAATCACTGTTTGAGAAATTCCAAAGGAATTTGCTGATGTAATTTGCAGTTTCCCGTTGTTGCTCGCCATGTTATATCTTACCAATTGCTCACCATACAGAAGATACAATAAATCACATCGCTGGGAGATTTTACCACATTTTTTGTGAATCAAAGTAATCCATAGTACCATCAGCAATAGCTTGACCTAACAGTCTCGTGTGAAGATAAGATGTCTACGAGGGCAGAATCACATTTTTTCGTGCAGAAATAATGAGCTATTTTATGTATGATATTATTCCCAAACTGTATCCTGTCTTCTTTGATCCTATGACTGTTTTAATCGCAGTACATCTGTAAACACATCTACATGTATTGTCATAAAAAGACCTACGCTCATAACGAAAGGCAGATTGTGATCATTATCGGCACGCAGGTAGATAGTACCACACATACAAAATGATTACATTTTCAGCTTTGAAGGTCCAACATTTGTTACACTACACGGCCACAAAACGTACATATTAGTATGGTATTGGATCCCCATGGTTGTGAACACAAGCGTCCAGAAGTTGCAACATGGAGTTGCACAGGTCTCAGATGTAGTCCTGTGATACTCCATCCCATGATGCTTGCATTTGAGAGCAAAGTTCCTGCAGATTGATGGGTGGAGGCGGAGTCCTGATTGTGCACTCCATGTCATGCCACATATTCTTGGTCAGAAAGAGATACTGCAATGTGTTTGGCCATAGTAGAATATCCACAGTTGCAGGTCATGCCCAGGAGGTGGCTGCCGTATGAGTACAGGCATAGTCTGCTGAAACGGGGCATGAACATAGCTGTTAATGAGTGGCAGAGTTACTGGTTGCAGGACGTCCTTCACATACCGTGTGCCTGCCATGGACCTTGGTATGAGCAGTAACAATGTATAGGCACTATTGGATATCGCTCAGCACACCATCACAGCAGGCTGGGTTGAGATGTGATAAGTGACCACAAATCGCTCTTCATGAAGTTCCCCACTGCAACTCCAGAC
Organism: Schistocerca cancellata; assembly: GCF_023864275.1. Lineage (NCBI taxonomy): Eukaryota > Metazoa > Arthropoda > Insecta > Orthoptera > Acrididae > Schistocerca > Schistocerca cancellata. The sequence goes on along the minus strand of NC_064627.1, from coordinate 383,415,009 downwards.
ACTGAGCAGTGGTCGTCATCACGATGGCAGAAATGGGACTCGCCAGTAATGATGACCTGGTGCCAGTCTGCAGGGCCCCGAGTCCATTATCAATGACACAGGCGAGTTGGTCGCGACACTATGGGGATTGAGTGACAGGCATTGTAACGGTCAGTGTGCGGCGAACTCTGTGACATACAACCAACTGCCAATTGTACTAGTCTTACAGGACGTTGCATAGAAGGCAAGACAGCCCTCAGGATGTCCCCTATCCTTGCTGTTGGATCTGTACATATATGGCTGACATTCCATTGATCCTCCCTCCTTGTGGTGAATGTCGGATGTCCAGATCCTCCATATTATGCATGCATGGCTTCCTGTAGCCACTGTTGCCAACAACATGTATTGGTAATGTCCATTGGGCTGGTGTGCCACCTGATACCCAGCCTCCTATAGCTTCCTGACATGACACCTCTTGAACTCTTGTAGCTGTGCAGCCTGTCGTCGAATGTGTCACCTGGGCATAGGGCACGTTCAGGTGATGCTCTATTGGCGACACCGGTTGTCATCCTACCTGTCACTGCCTGCTGGAGCCCTTTCACGATGTCACGTCTCCACCCACGCTCCTCCAATGTGCGGTCAACTGGGAAAAAGTATGCATTGGCGTAACTGATAGTGTGCAACATATTAAGCAAGTTTGCAGTGCATCGTTCGGGTCCTTCTGGTTGCGGCTCTTCTTATGACAGTCACTGTATGTCCTGGAAAGAACTATAATGTCTGTGCTGGAGTTTTATGGTGTGATGTATTGAGCGAAGTGCAACAGTGGTTAAGGCCCTGGACTTGGATATTGGAGGAGCAAGGTTAAGATCTCCATTTAGCTACTTTCCCTAAATCGATCATGTTGAGCAGCCGAATGGTTTCTTTCAAAATGACGAGGACTCTTATCGCTAAAAGACCTTGTCATCTACAGTATGGTAAATCCTTAGCTTTTTCTCTTTGTCCATCATATAGTTACGTTTTATTACCATTCCATTTACAAATAGAGTGTACGAAAAATAGCTGCTTGTCTGCATTTAGGAGCTGGTTAACAGTTTCAGCAGTGTGTCTGTCTCTGCATAAAATTTGCAGTTTTATCCTGATATCCAGTTGTTGGGATTTTCAGTATACATTCCTGGAAGAGATTATGTAAACAGCTCTATCCTTGGCATTATTTTCTGTGTGATATCCCACTCAGGTTTTATGTTAGTACTCATGAGCTGAGATAGTCTCTTCGACAAAAAAAAAAAGTAGAATGAGTTCTACTAAGGTCACCGACTATCTGGCCAAGTAATGGCTTGGTGCTAGCATCGGACATCTTAAGCCAACTACTACATCTAAGTCTCCCATCTATTAGTGACCATACTGTCAGATAGCTCAGCACAACTAAGCGAGATTGTCGAGGTACAACAATCCAAATGATCCGTGAAACAATGTTTCAACACAAATGGAAGTTATGTTGCCAGTTTGTAGATACACAGAATTCGCAGCACAGTATCTAATACGATAGCTAAATAGCCCCTTTACTAATCACCAAGATAAACATAATTATTTTTCCATATATTTTATTTGAATATCAAAAACAAATATCGAAATGCAATAAAACGAAAGAAAAAAATCTATGGTCAGAAAATTGTTTCTGACTCCAGAACATGATCGTGAAGGGGCAGAATATTAAAAACGCTAAACCCTGTCCCTCATATGAAGTTGAGTATGAAAAGAGTCGTCGCTGATGTGAGTGGGAAATGCACTAGACTTTACTACACATGGCAGCTAGAGCACTGTTACTTGGCCAGGCTTATTGCAATGCCAGTCGAATAACATTAAACATACAGCATTTTCCCCTCTCAAAACAGTGGTTAACGACACGAATTCCAAGCCCATGTCTAAACAAGTCTTTATGAAAAGAAATTAAGTTTCCTTTGACTGTGCACCTAACGCCTTGGTTCCTCCTGCTACGAAAAGTTTGTTTTTCGAAACACCAGCATTCTGCTCCATTTTGTGGGAAAGTTTCTGCTATGATCCGTTTTATTTCACTGTACTAACATTTTATTATTTAAAAAAATTTCAAAAAAGTCCTCAGAAGGTAAATTTTCGCATTTCCTGGAATTGCACAATTTGTTTCACAATTCTTGTTATAGGGTTCTACAAGATCTAGAGGCGACGTAGCATAGGGAGCGATCATAACGTTTCCGTTTGAGGGCGTTGCTGCAGGATATCTGCAACGTAGCGCGCCTCCAATGCGGATATATAAGCACCGACATGTAGGCAAGGGATTAGTGTTGCATTTCTGTCTTACCAACATGCATGCAGTAAATACGGAAACGTGAATTATGGCGATATTATTACCAAATATGTCCAAAGAGAACCAACATGCTGTTATTATTTACTTGGATCTCAAACGATAAACAATGGGAGACATCCATTGGAGAATGAAGAATTTGTATGGGGCAGCATTTCTGTCTAAAACCACTGTTGTGGAATGGTGCGCCAAGTTCCATGATAGTCGCGATTCGACACAACGCGCACGCCCCATATCGCAAATAAATGTCGTCATGCAGAAGATACATCAACTCAGGAGAACTCACCCTACAGTCCTGAGCTATCCCCATGCGATTATACGCCTACAGTCCCTTAATACAGGGCTTGAAGGGTCGACGACTTCTGTCGGAAGAGGATGTGCAGCAGGCAGCTATGAACTTCTTCAAACAGTAGGACACAGTATTTTACCAAATGTATAGCTTCAGACTAACTCATCGGTGGAATGATTGTCTCAAAATTCCATCGATTTTACATGATTGGCAAACTGATTGTGAACTGTAAAGCATTCGAATGGGAACTTCTTGATCATCCCTTATAGATAAATTTTTGATAAGGAAATGTGCCGCTTGAATATAAAATAAGTTTGATGATCGGATCACTTTCAAATCTCGCACTTCACGGTGCGCGCACAAAATGAGAAGAGGGTGCCGTCCCTGTTGTAATTAGGGACAAGCTAGGGTCACACTCAGCTTAACCAGACTTAAACATGTCATGTTATTCGATGTGACCACAAATCTCTATAGCAATTGACTGACGGAGAACTCTGGAGAAGCCATATTCGATTTAGTGCTTTCCTATTACAACTAGCAGTAATTATGTAGTTATCAAATCAGATACCATTTTTGTAAGTTAATGACACATCAGTAGTGAAAACCTTCAGGAAATCCTAGCAATAACGACACTGTTGTTGAAACCCTGTTGTTGAAAACTGAATGTGTTCACCAGAAACATTGAGTTGTGAAGATGGTAGATGTAGGTTCGGGTCCTGCTTCATTCCAACATTTTTTATGCATCTTTGCGTTTCTGGAACTTTCTTACTAATGGAACAGAAGTATGTTGTGCAATATTTGGTGTTATTTACATATAATCCGCAGGGGGCTCCCTTCTTGGGAGTATGTCGGTGGCAACCACACGGGCCCTTAGCTAAGCCTGGCATTGTTTCCACTTACTTGTGTCAGACTTCTGCTTTCTTCTTTCCTGTCATCCTTTCTTGGTCAACTCTTGCTGCTTTGACCCCAACGGTATTAGGTTTCGAGGCCCAGGGGTGTCTTTCATTTTCATTTTCTCTTTCTTTTCTAACACATGGCTGGTAACCAAATGGCTACCGGTATAAGGAGACCTACCTTATCAAGTGCCAACGGCCAGTAAGGGGCAGATGAGCGGGTAAGGAAAGGGCACCCCCTTATCCCAGGGATGAGAAATTGTCCCTAAACATGGTCAATGGCAGGAGGATGCAAAAGGCAACGGGAAACCACTGCATTAACGATCCTATACAGGATTCCCAAATAGAAATATGGCTATGTCCAATTCAAAATTTTCCGGCGTTTCAGTTCCCCGATTCGGATCTCCAGGGGGGAATGTCTTTGGCAAGGCTGTAAAGAGTAAAGGAATAAAAGAACAGATGAGAAATGGAACATGAAATGTCACAACCCTATTAAAAGATGGTAAACTAGAAGAGGTTAAGATGCTGATGGAAAAGTCACAGCTGGACATATTAGGAATCTGTGAAACTAGATGGGGCAGTAAGAGTGATCTTATGTCAGGGGATTTCAGGATCATTCATAGTGATAGTGCTCGAACAGGAAGAAGTGGCATCGCTATAATTTTGAAAGGAAAATGGAAGAACAAGGTGTTGAAGACATACCACTGCAGTGATAGGATAATGATGATTAAAATTAAAGCACAACCCACGGATTTGTGTGTAAGTGCAGTTTACTTACCAAGATGAGGATGTAGAAGTAGTATATGAGCAAATTGATGACTTACTGAAACTGGTTAAAGAAAAGGACAATCTTATCATAATTGGTGATTTCAATGCATCGATTGGTGAAGATAACAAAGGATTATGGAATGGCAAGTTCGGGCTAGGAAAAATGAATGCTAGAGGAGAAAGGTTGCTGGATTTCTGTGAACAGTATGAAATGATAGTAACCAACATGTGTTTTGAAATGCCCAATAGAAGAAGATATACATGGAAAAGTCCAGCAGATGGCAAAAGGTATCAGATAGATTATATCCTAGTCAAGAAGAAATTTATGAATCAAATAAAGTCCAGCCACTAATACCCTGGATATGATATAGACAGTGACCATGTTCTAGTGATAGCAGTCTATAGTAGCAGATTTAAGAAATATAAAAGAACTAACCAACACAGATGGTTTGTAGAAAAACTTAAGGAAAAGCAAGTAACTGCGGACATGAAAGAATTGACTGATAACCTGATAGGTAACAGGTAAGGATGGGAAGGATTCAAAGAGACCATAGAAGTAGCTGCTAAAGAACTAGTAGGATTAAAGAAACTAGAACTGAGGAAACCATGGATGACCAAGGAAATACTAGACCTTACTGAAGAAAGAAACAGGCTGAGGAAAAATGATTTCGATAAGTACAAAAGAGTAAAAAATGCAATTACACAGAAATGTAGATTTGAAAAAGAAAAGTGGATGCATGACAATCATAAGGAAATTCAACAAGATCTAAGTGGAGGTCAAATTGATAGAGCTACTCTAATATTAAATCAATGCAGATAAAGCCAAGAACAAAAACAAACATGGTCAAGAATAAAAATAGTGATCTACTTTTCGAATTAGAGGATGTAAGCGAAAGATGGAAAGAGTATATTCAGGAACTATACGAAGGAGAAGATATTGCTAATGAAGGGGAAATTCTGGAAGAAGAGAGCAGTATGGATATTGACATGATAGAGTCACCTATATCTAGAGAGGAGTTCAACAGTGCCTTGAATGATCTAAGTAATGGCAAATCGACAGGCAGTAATACTGAAGGAAATTGGAGAATCAACAAAAGAATACTTATATAAACTTATTAAAGAGTGCTATGAAGATGGGAAAGAACCACCTACAGATTTGCTTAACAGTAATAATCCCAAAAAAGGAAATTCTCTGGACTGTGAGAACTATAGAACTATCTCCTTAATATCCCACACTTCCAAACTAATGCTAAACATAATAAAAAATCGAATAAAAAAGAAAATTGAGGTTAAACCTAGAAGAGCAATTTGGTTTCACATCCAGAAAAGGAACTAGAAAGGCAATACTAGCTCTGAGGATGCTATTAGAAAGACGAATTGGAGTTCATAGGAAAACCTACTTGACCTTTGTAGATTTACAAAAAGCATTTGACATGGTTAATTGGAAATTGTTATTCTGAACAATGAAGGAAATAAATCTTGATTGGAGGGACAGAAGATTAATCAGGAACCTGTATAAAAGGCAGGAAGCAGAGATAGAAGTGAATGGTGTGAAGAAGAAAGCAAAAATAAGGAGGGGAGTAAGCCAAGGATGCCCCTTATCACCATATTTGTTCAACTCGTAACCAAAGGAATTAAAATTAATGAGGATCGAACAGACTGTATCCATTTTGCAGATGATATAGTAGTACTTGCTGACTCAGTAAAGGAAATGGAGTTTAAGTTGCCAAAATTTGATCAAAATCCTAAGAGAATTTACTCTAAAAATAAAGAAGAAGAAAACAAAAACTATAGTAGTAGGGAAGATAAAAGAAAACTGTTAAGTTAATATTTAAGTATAAGATGATGTTCTAGAGCAGGTCGAGAACTTCTGTTATTTGGGGAGCACAATCACTGACGACAATAAATGTATCACAGATATAAAGAGAAGAATAGCCTTGGCAAAGCAAGCCTTCCAAAATAAAAGGAATTTACTAACAGACAATCATATAAGCCTAGAAAGTAGGAAAAAGATTGCCAAAACTTTTGTCTGGAGTGTCTTACCATACAGAAGTGAAGCATGGACTCTGGGAAAGGCAAAGAAAATCAATGGAAATGTGGATATGGAGAAGAATGAGGAAAACAAGCTGGGTAGATAGAAAAAGTAATAAACAGGTCTTAAGACAAGTGAATGAGAAGAGAACACTGCTAAATTATATAGGAAGAAGAAAATAAAAAATGACAGGGCACATAATGAGAGACAACCAGTTCCTAAAGAATGTATTTGAAGGAAAAGATTTAGGGAAAAAACCAAGAGTCAGGCCAAGAGCAACGTATTAGGCAGGAACCTAAGAATACGTATGAAACTATTACAAGTAAGACGAACAACAGTGACATTTATATTCATGGTTGTCACAAACATTTAGCCAGTTTTTTTTACCTATATGTCCTGATTCCCAAGCGTCCACCCACTCATGCACAGGAGAATCTAGTGGCACATATGGCAGGGTAGTGTAATATATTTAAAAAATAAATGAATTGATAATTGATTCAATATTAGTAACTGAATATGATTTGAATCTGTTTGAAAATGTCTGCTTGTGTATCAGGCTTCCTTATAATTTTGGTGAAGATGCAGGCAGCTAAAGGACTCCATGGGCACTGGCGCTTGTCGTTGTTACACAAAAATTTACTTCACATACTTCCATAAACAAAAATGCTTTATATTGGTCTTATGTATTGTATTATTCATGCACATTTAAATACACTTAGACTGCAACACTTCTGCTCTGCAAATGCACATCCTTCTCTTACGATGAAAAAACCTCGACTGTGTTCTGCTACTAAAAACAAAAAAATGTATATCAAAAGATGAATGTGAAAAAAGTTAATTCGTTGTTTTGCGCTTTCCTAATTAATGTCTCTGCCGACTTTTTACTTTCAATCGGTATTTTATGCTTGCTTGTTCTTAAAATACTAACTTAGGGGCATCCTGGGGGGGGAGGGTCTTACATTATGTTCCTGTATAGTAGACTGCTATAAAATTTTGTGGTTGCATCGAGTAGACGTCATTTTGACTTCACTTTCAAGTAAGACGAGCATGGAACGAGAGTCTCTATTGTAGTTAACACATCACTTATCATTTTCGACTGACTACAAAAACGACAGTGAGAAATTAGGAGGGTGAATTGTAGGGTTCTACAGATGCATTGCACTCTTGACTTTGAACGTCCTTCGTCTAGAAGAGAACCCGACAGCGAATACTCAAAACATATCTCGTGTCATACCCTTCTTAGAGAAATGGCAGCAAAGTTAGTATCCAGTCACTCGCGAATGAGAAGGGAACTGAAACTGAGAGAATCAAAGCTGAAATGCATAACTCGGTTTTCAAATGTTCCTTTACAAAGGAAACCATGGGAGAAGTGCTCCAGTTTAATCCTCGTATCACTGAAAGATGAGTGGAATAAATGTTAGCGTCAGTGGTATTGAGAAACAGCTGAAATCATTAGTACTGAACAATGCTCCAGGGCCCGATTAAACCCCTGTCACATTCTATACTGAATTTTGGGTGAGTCAGCCCCTCTTCTAAATATAATCTACCGTAGATTCCTTGAACAAAATATCTTACCCTGGTCTTGGAAGAAAGGAAAGGTCACACCCAACTAAACGAAATTATCCACAAAACTACCATCCAATATCCTTGACATCGATTTATTGTAGAATCTTAGAACATATTCTGAGCTCTAACATAATGAGATCCTTCGAACAAAACTACCTGCTCCATGCCAACCAGCACGGATTCCAAAAACATCGATCATGGGAAAGCCAACTCATACTTTTCTGAGGTGACATACTGAAACCTTTGGATCAAGGCAGTCAGGTAGATGCAGTATCTCTTGATTTCGGAAAACCCTTTGACTCAGTACCACATCTACGCTTACTTTCAAAAGTACGATCAATCATATGGGGTATCACGCGAAATTTGTGACTGGATTGAGGACTTTTTGGTAGGGAGGACGCAACTTCTTATGCAAAGATTGGCAAATTGCTTTAAACGTTCAGATATGCAAAACTGTGCACTTCGCAAAACGAAAAACTGTAGTATCCTATGACTGTAATATCAGTGACTTACAGTTGGAATTGGCTAACTGACGCAAATATCTGGGTGTAAAACTTTGTAGGCATATGAAATGGAAATATCACATAGACTTTGTCGTGGGTAAAGTAGGTGATGGACTTCTATTTATTTGTAGAATACTGGGGAAAAGTGATCCGCCTACAAACGAGGTTACTTACAAAACACTCGTGTGATCCATTCGAGAATATTGTTCAAGTGTGTGAGACCCATGCCAAATGGGACTAACAGCATATATACAGAGAAGTGTAGCACGAATGGTCGCAGGTTAGTCTGACCTGTAGGAGAGTGTCACAAGATGCTGAACTAAATGAACTGGCAGACTCTTCAAGATAGATGTAAACTATCCTGAGGAAACCTACTTACGAAGTTTCAAGAACTGGCTTTAGGTGATTGATCTAGTGATCATGAGGACAAAATTAGATTAATTACAGCACATGCAAAGGCATTTAAACAATCATTCTTCCTACACTCCATATGTGAGTGGAACGGATAGAACCCCTAATAACTAGTACAGTAGGATGTATCTTCTACTGTGCACATCACAGTGGTTTGCAGAATACAGCTGTAGATGTAGATGTAGAACATAGGTCAGGACTTTTCTTTGCTGTGTAAGTACCATGAAGTGCACGATTTCAAAGTGATTTGACATTCAAACTTATTTTTCATCCATACGGTACATATCTGGACCTTAGTTCCTTATGAAAAAGGTTACCTACTACATTCCCTCTACAACCACTAGCGGCCTGTAATAGGAGTTATAACACTCTCTATAAAGAGTAACTTTGCTTACAGAAAAAAATAAAATGAGGTATCTAAAGACCACTGCTTGAGAGACAAGAATTGCCAGTAATTGTGAGCTATATGCATGAAATAGCTCCAGAGTGTGCTGGGCAAAATTTAGAAATGTTCGAAATAACTACATTAACAGTCATTTGCAGACAATATTTATAAGCAAACTTTGCTATACCAGACAGTATTTTCCTCTTCAAATGTTATTTCTTTCGTAAGTGTATTTGTTGCCCTCATTTTATCTCCTAATCCAGCATTTGGATTTTCCCTTCCTCGTTTTTAACTCTTTCCTTAGGCATAATGCCATAATACGCACTGCAGTATTAAAAGTCATGGGAATCACCTCAGTTGCCACCTATAGACTAACAAAGGAAGATTATAGGATTCATATGTCAACTACAGTTTGTAATACCATCCTCAGTTTAACAAAAACTGCGATCTTATCTCTTTCTGAGGCGATATGGATTCTAATTGCAGTTATTATGTACATGATTCATTTCTACAGGACTAATACATTACAATAAAGTATTTACCAAAATTCTATACTTTTATACATTATTTAAAACATATTGAAAATTATTTGAGTTATTCAACATAAAAGGTTTTGGTAATAAAAATTAGGTATCATAGAGATCTCACTTTATCTGAGCTATAACAAATGCTACTTGAACCGAATATTTTTTAAGTGCAGTTTTGGTGATATTTCATGGAATTCTATTGTTCATTAAACAGAAAAACCATTGTTATGTTCCAAAAATACACTTAACTTTGTCATAAATAATTCAGTATTTTGTAAAAGCTAAATATACACTTTCTTTTGCACATGCAGTATTTTAAGATCGCAAAATTTCTATTTTACAACTCTATAAAATAATTTTTACTGTTATTTTATTCATTTGATCTTTTCAAGAGCGAAGAGAGAAAAGTTTACATAAAACTGTTAATAACACAAAAACCAGATATTATGCCAATCTCCATTTGATCCACTGAAGCTCCTGGAAGCAATAGTGTTTTATATATACAACGCTATAGGCTCCAAAGTGCTCACTTAAGTCCATACACTTATTGTTAGTTCTCAATGTGAGGCAGTCAAACTTCTATATGTAAGAAATCATATACTGCACTTACAGACTGTGTTTTGTCACTATGACAAATTGCATGTGTAAATGTTTCTCTTTTGTGCTAAAACGCCTAAAACTGTGTGTGTGAAACACTCCTCTTGGTAATAACCTTTTGATGATAAAATGTTAAAACAAAGAATGTTAAAGTTAGAAGTTAACTACGTGTTTTGGTCCTGCAGAACCAACAAACCCAGATAAAATTTATTATAATAAAGATTTTCGTTGGAGACACCCCCCTAGATGCTGATGCAATAATCAAGATAAGTACTCATATAACCTCTTCTCTTGAAAAATTAACATGACAGTGCAACACTAGTAATGCACAGTAGACGTTTAAAGCATTAGTAGCCTATCCAAGGGGGTCTGATATACACCATATTGAGAAACTGAGGCACAATGTAGAATTTTTGACGTACTGTGTCAGCAGTAAAGTGGGGTTTCATGTGCACGTTTCCCATTTAGGCGTCAGCTGAGAGTTTCTGGACAGATATTAGCGTTGTCATTCGCGTTACTGCATTAGAATTGAACCAATAATCCCGTAAGAAGAAGGGAAAGCATAAACATTGGATTTGGAAGTGGGGTTTCGCAGAAATAACACAGTAGCATCAAATACACTAATAAATGAAGTAGCACTCATCAACAAAAATCCAATCAAGAACCACTTTCGAGTAACATAAGTAGATTTCGAGCACTTTTTGAACTGTGTATTGAGAGCTATTTAACAATCTGATTCTCACTTTAAGGCCCCCATATACAGTCAGACTTATTTGTCAAGTTCGCTATTTTCTATCCACAGATTTGTCAAAAAAGCCTGTACACGTACCACTATTGAAGCAGGCACAGTTCATGTCACAAAGTATTTTGATATTAATGGGAATGGCTAACATTGCAGACAAAGAAATTCTTGTATTGACTTTAGCACTGTGTATAAAGAAGAATAAGAAAAAGTAAGACACTGGTCTAGGGTATGGTTGAAACTGAGAGAGAAATAAACCCATGAAAATCTCATAAAAGAATTGTTATACTAAGAACCTGACGGTTAGACTAACTTCGTCTGAATGGACTGTCAGGCTGATTAAGCGAGCTATTTTGCCATCACGTTGAAAAGGAAGATAAGAGCTTGAGAAATTTTTTTTCTTCTACTTGTCTTCTGTTGTCAGTTTATTAAAATGCCTCGACGTGGGGACACACATATCGTCGTTGTTAACAGCTAGAGTGCTTAGATTTTTTTTATTTTGTGGCACTCCCACTTGTATATTGTACATAGAATATTGATTTTCTGATTAATTTATTGCTGTCTTATACGTATATGACTATGAAAATCGCAACAAATATACCATTTTGGTAACTGCCACTACAATTTGTTTTTATCCGTGTTCGCTGTGGCGACATGGGCAGTTTACATAGTGTTGCATCGCGCATGTCATCTCCATGTGTTTACAAACAATTGCGCCGTCAAACATTCCGCCCCAGCCATTAGAGGCGTTATGTTTTATAAATGTGTATTTTGTTTTTGTTATTCTGTGATTATGATTTTTTAGTGTTTTGTATCTTCCATGCTGGTAGGTAGTTCGTACATAGTTACGGGATAACGCTGATGTTTTTGTTCTCTGTGTGTTATTTTCAATTGCAAACTAGGAACGATCGAAGGAGCCGTGTATTCTTTTCCATCTCATGTGGCTGTGGTCAGTTAAGCCAACGTTAATATTATTCGAAGGAGTTTTGTGTTAGTGTGGTTCCATCGACTAAGTACACACTTGTTCTAATGGTCGAACGACAATCTACCCAGCTTGTACCGACAATCGCATTCTCCATAGTTGTGGAAACGCGCAACATAGTGAGACAAGTTGTAATAACACTGTTTTTCGCTAAACATGTGGAGTGAAACACCAATCCAAGCAACGTCCGTCATCTTGTCAAATCTGCTGTCGCGCAAATTTTCTTTCGAACACATCAAACACGCTCTACGTTTAACAGAAACGTGAAGCAGCGCTATACAAGATAAAATATTTTATAAATCCAGCCAAATTTGGCAGATTGCTTATCGTATATTGGAGCCTTTAGAGATACAGTATTTGCTCGATGAACTAAAAGTGACACGTTGATTTTTGACATTGTTGATTACCTGTTATCTTGTTGTGACATATCGGCGACACAGATCGACAATTCGAGGAATCGATGCGAGTGTATGGAGTTGAGAGATGATCTGTTAACCTTTGGGATTTTAGATGTTCTTAGTTTTCTAATGACTTATATTTGTTACTGATCACTTGTATAAATGTTTAGAATAAAGTACAGTATCTTACATCGTTACCGTTTACCAGCGCTGCTTACATATAGCTAAAGTGAGTAACTACAGTGGTGACTCCACATTTCGGAAATTAGGCCTAATTCATACGCCCCGTGTAACATATTACGCCACCTCGAAATGATAAGTGTCTGCTCACTTCACGCAGGAGGATCAGCAGCAATACGATTACAGTTGCCCGGTTTTATCGTCGACTTCTTCTCAAATGATCGTTTCACCTATAACAAAATCGATACCAATACGAACGTTCTGGACAACTCTTCCTACAGAATGGTTCATTCGAGTAGAATGCACCTTTCAGCAATACAGTGTGCGTAACGAGAGAGTGAACCTTATCTTCGCCAACATGGATAAGGAGCTGGTCACTGTGGTGCAGGAGTTGATATCTCAGCGAATCATCGAAAAATCACATGGAAGCTTCAAAGACAAAGTTGTAAATTGTGTGGCGGTGCCGAAGGAACAACGCGTGCAACACATCCTACACGTGCCTCGGGAAAGTACGGGGTGGGCTGCAATCTCAAAGGGTGCATGGCAAATACAGGACGTGCTTGGATCAAGGAACAGTCGGAATTGTAGTTGTAAATTGTTGTAGTTGTGCTGGGAAGGTCCCTGAGCTTCAAGCGCTAATAGAAAGCACAGAAGCTGAAATCGTTATAGGTACAGAAAGCTGGCTAAAGCGTGAAATAAGTTCTCCAGAAATTTTTACGAAGTCTCAGACGGTGTTCAGGAAAGATAGATTAGGCAGAATTGGTGGAGGAGTGTTTGTGTCTGTCAGTAGTGGTTTATCTTGTAGGGAAGTCGAAGTAGTTACTCCGTGTGAATTGGTATGGGTGGAGGTTATACTTAACAGCCGAACTAAGTTAATAATTGGCTCCTTCTACCGACCCCCAGGCACCGAATTGATATAGTTGCTGAACAGTTCAGAGAAAATTTGAGTCTCGTAACAAATAAATACCCCACTCATATGGTTATAGTTGGTGGGGACTTCAACCTTCCCTCGATGTGTTGGCAAAAATACTTGTTCAAAACCGGTGGTAGGCGGAAAACATCTTCCGAGATTGTCCTAAATGCTTTCTCCGAAAATTATTTCGAGCAGTTAGTCCACGAACCCACGCGAATTGTAAATGGTTGCGAAAACACACTTGACCTCTTAGCCACAAACAATCCAGAGCTAATAGAGAGCATCATGACTGATACAGGGATTAGTGATCACAAGGTCGTTGTAGCTTGGCTCAGTACCGTTTCTTCCAAATACACCAGAAACAAACGCAAAAATAATTTTATTTAAAAAGGCGGATAAAGTGTCACTAGAAGCCTTCCTTAGAGACAATCTCCATTCCTTCCGAACTGACTATGCAAATGTAGACGAGATGTGGCTCAAATTCAATGATATAGTACCAACAGCAATTGAGAGATTCATACCTCATAAACTGGTAAGAGATGGAACTGATCCCCCATGGTACACAAAACAGGTCCGAAAGCTGTTGCAGAGGCAACGGAAAAAGCATGCAAAGTTCAGAAGAACACGAAATCCCGAAGATTGGATACAATTTATAGACGTGCGAAATTTGGCACGGACTTCAATGCGAGATGCCTTTAATAGGTTCCACAACGAAACATTGTCTCGAAATTTGGTAGAAAATCCGAAGAAATGATGGTCGTATGTAAAGTACACAAGCGGCAAGACGCAGTCAATACCTTCGCTGCGCAGTGCCGATGGTACTGTTACCGATGACTGTGCCGCTAAAGCGGAGTTATTGAACGCAGTTTTCCGAAATTCCTTCACCAGGGAAGACGAATGGAATATTCCAGAATTTGAAACACGAATAGCTGCTAGCTTGAGCTTCTTAGAAGTAGATACCTTAGGGGTTGCGAAGCAACTCAAATCGCTTGATACGGGCAAGTCTTCAGGTCCAGATTGTATACCGATTAGGTTCCTTTCAGATTACGCTGATACAATAGCTCCCTACTTAGCAATCATATACAACCGCTCGCTCACCAATAGATCTGTACCTACAGATTGGAAAATTGTGCAGTTCGCACTAGTGTTTAAGAAGGGTAGTAGGAGTAATGCATCGAACTACAGACCTATATCATTGATGTCGGTTTGCAGTAGGGTTTTGGAGCATATACTGTATTCAAACATTATGAATCACCTCGAAGGGAATGATCTATTGATACGTAATCAGCTTGGTTTCAGAAAACATCGTTCTTGTGCAACGCAGCTAGCTCTTTATTCGCACGAAGTAATGGCTGCTATCGACAGGGGATCTCAAGTTGATTCCGTATTTCTAGATTTCCGGAAAGCTTTTGACACCGTTCCTCACAAGCGACTTCTAATCAAGCTGCGGGCTTACGGGGTATCGTCTCAGTTGTGCGACTGGATTCGTGATTTCCTGTCAGGAAGGTCGCAGTTCGTAGTAACAGACGGCAAATCATCGAGTAAAACTGAAGTGATATCAGGTGTTCCCCAGGGAAGCGTCCTGGGACCTCTGCTGTTCCTGATCTATATAAATGACCTGGGTGACAATCTCAGCAGTTCTCTTAGGTTGTTCGCAGATGATGCTGTAATTTACCGTCTAGTAAGGTCATCCGAAGACCAGTATCAGTTGCAAAGCGATTTAGAAAAGATTTCTGTATGGTGTGGCAGGTGGCAGTTGACGATAAATAACGAAAAGTGTGAGGTGATCCACATGAGTTCCAAAAGAAATCCGTTGGAATTCGATTACGCGATAAATAGTACAATTCTCAGGGCTGTCAATTCAACTAAGTACTTGGGTGTTAAAATTACGAACAACTTCAGTTGGAAAGACCACATAGACAATATTGTGGGGAAGACGAGCCAAAGGTTGCGTTTCATTGGCAGGACACTTAGAAGATGCAACAAGTCCACTAAAGAGACAGCTTACACTACACTCGTTCGTCCTCTGTTAGAATATTGCTGCGCGGTGTGGGATCCTTACCAGGTGAGATTGACGGAGGACATCGAAAGGGTGCAAAAAAGGGCAGCTTGTTTTGTATTATCACGTAATAGGGGAGAGAGTGTGGCAGATATGATACGCGAGTTGGGATGGAAGTCATTAAAGCAAAGACGTTTTTCGTCGCGGCGAGATCTATTTACGAAATTTCAGTCACCAACTTTCTCTTCCGAATGCGAAAATATTTTGTTGAGCCCAACCTACATAGGAAGGAATGATCATCGAAATAAAATAAGAGAAATCAGAGCTCGAACAGAAAGGTTTAGGTGTTCATTTTTCCCGCGTGCTGTTCGGGAGTGGAATGGTAGAGAGATAGTATGATTGTGGTTCGATGAACCCTCTGCCAAGCACTTAAATGTGAATTGCAGAGTAATCATGTAGATGTAGATGTAGACGATGACGCCTTTGGAAGTCGAAGCTCTTCAGAACTATTACGGCACTTGGGGAATTTGGCGGGTCGAAAAGTTTCTTTTTTTCAGAAGACGCATTATGCACGATATAGCTCAACTGACTTTATATACCATGTCTCCAAAAACATAGCTTCAAAATTCTTCTGTGATGTGTTGCATGGTATCCACTATACTTTGAAAAATCATTTGAAAGCTAATATTTTCACTCCAGAGCCCCACATTAGTTAAATAAGACGAAATTTTAAAGCTAGTCTGTATCGAATTCTGGAATTATGCTTTCTGCAAGTGGAGTAAATGACACTGTATTATAGTTGGTGGTCTCCTTTATTGAAAGGTACAGTGAAGCTGAGATTATACTGCCACCAGGAACCTCATTCTTTCCTCTCTCAAATTCACTGAACAGATGTGTAAATGCATTTATGTTGCCAGTAGTAGAAACTTCCTGTACAGCCAATATTGCACTAATTTTCATCACTTGTAGAGTTAAGTAAGCTGCTATGAAATTAAAAATTACCTAAACCACTGGATCGATTTCAACCAAACATGGTACTCTTCTCACTTATTGCGTGGAAAACGCCACTGTGGGGGCAAGAACCACCTACCTCTCTAAGCGGTGGAGGTGGGGTTGAAACAGAAGCGTAGCTCAGGATGCACCGTTACCAGACTATTTTCATCCAGTATTTGGGAATGAGAGTAGTTAGTGACTTCCAACAAACTTTAGACATAATTTCAAGCCCTTGCGAGACTTTATCTCGCTCACACTCCATACAAAATGACGGAAAGAAAAAAGTTTATTGCAGGCTCATCCAAGAATTGTGCCCAGCGGGCGGGGCCGCGCCCCGCGGGCGCAAGGTAGTGTAGTTCAGCGCCCCGTACACGACCGTGTGTCGCTAGTGTCGGCGTAGGAGCGAGAGAGGCAGCTGTGGAGCGAGTGAGACGGCACAGCACTGCTCTGAGTTGGACTGTCCCGCGGCCAGAGCCAACGAAAACAAAACAACAGAGGAAGCGTAGCTCTGTAAAAGTGGTCGATGAGAGTTAAAACGAGTAAACCATTTACTGTTTAGGTAACAATTGGTGTTCGTGTGGCAGAATTACTACGCAAAGCTTTAGAAGACAATAACGAAAACAACATTCGAAGAACAACTTAATAGCTTTCTGACCCACAGGTGGATTCTATTAGTATTGCACGTGCTCACTCCTCATATGGACATTAGGCGTCTTCTGTAAGATATATCAATTTATTAAATGAACTAGTATCATAAATACTCTATTTTAGAAACAATTTTACGTAAGGGATATAGAGTCTCATTCTTATTTTTAGTAGTTACAAGTAAATATTTTTTGTTCTACTTCGTGCTACACCTTTTTGTATCCCTTTTCAGAGTTTAGACATCGGATCCTTAGTTTGTTGTTTTGTACACATTGATTTTATTTGACGAAGTTTGAAAACTTACGAAAAAAATAGAATTAAGGTTATAAATACCTTTACTCCTTGCAGTCAACATTGTAAAAGAAGACAGCATTTCTTTTTCGATGAAATAATTTTTCTAAAAAATGGCTCTGAGCACTATGGGACTTTACTTCTGAGGTCATCAGTCCCCTAGAACTTAGAACTACTTAAATCTAACTAACCCAAGAACATCACACACATCCATGCCCGAGGCAGGATCCGAACCAGCGACCGTAGCGGTCGCGCGGTTCCAGACTGTAGCGCCTAGAACCGCTCGGCCACTCCGGCCGGCTAATTTTTCTAGATTTCGTACAATATTCCAGGAGACTGCTAACCTCAAAGAATTAGTCAAATTTTTATCGCTAAGTAGTGAACGATTCTTAGTTTTAGCAAGCTTTAAAAAGGAGAAGAAGTGCTCATAAATATACGTGGAACCAAACAGTGAGAGAACTTTGGCCACGTGCTTGTGCAGAAGAGGATACTTCTCTCGTGAAAAGAGCTGTAAAAGTTTTGCACATAAGAAAGCGGTCCTTCAGGCGTATATCGCACTGCAGGTCAATCAGCACTACTTGAAACACTTGTGAGACGCCCTCTGCCAGGGGGAAACGGGCGAACAAATATATCTAAGGCCGGTTGAAGCTCACTTATCTCCAAAAATCTGTTTTCAAACTCTTCTTGTAATTCGAAAATGATTTGAATATAATCTGAAAAATCCACATCTTCTTTAACGCTGTCTAATGCAGGGAATTGTCTACAATTCTCATTGTGCAACTGTTTTTCCAACAAAATAAGTTTTTTTTTAAATACTTGAATTGTGTGCACTAAATTAACAACACAGTCATGGCGTATCAGACAATGGACTGCTGCGAATAAGGAACAGCCGACTTCAGCCATTTTTGACCTGACTTAACCCAGGAATCCAGTGCGTTTCCCTCGTAGCTCAGGGGCTCCATCCGGTGTTACACTGGTCAGGCTTTCCATTTTAAACCCAATGACTCGAACACGTTTTCCACTGCTAGAAAAATACCCAAACCCGTGGTTGTGTCTTTTAATGACATTAGGGCGAGAAATTCTTCGGTGACTCCCCGAATAAATATGATGAGCTAAGATATGTGCGCAATGTACGTGGATTCATCAGGAGCAATAGAAAATGAAACGAAGTTTGCCGCTCTCTGCATTAATTACTGCTCCATACCTGATGCCTTACCTTCGAATCGGCCAGCAACAGTTTGAAGCGAAAGAGCTATTTTTTCAAATTTTTCCATGACGTATGTCAAATTTTTCCATGAGGTCTGCTGGACGCATAGACTCTACCGTGTCGACCAGGCAATCCTTGATGAGATTCCCAGCCGCAAAGGGTTACCCTGCTTTCGCAGTTCTCAGCGAGCATTTGTAACTTGCTCGCCAACTTTGCCCACTTGTTTCCTGCTCCTACCACGGCAAAAAACCTTACAATTAATTTTGTACAATCCTGTTTTTAAAACGCTTTTAACGTTTTAACAATTAATTGTTTCATTTATTAAAACCCAAATAAAAACCTAGCAAAAAGATTGGCTTTAGGCAAGTTATCCCCCCAGTTCCTCTGAAAAGCGGTCATAGACGCTAGCAAGGACAGCGAAATGTGGTCGCAAAAAACATTTTTATCTATTGGAATATCTGTGTTTTAATTAATTGAAAACGTTGAGCAAATACAACATACATTTTCCCATCCATCAAAACAGAAATAAACAAAAACAAATGATGACTCTTAGCCGGGCGTTGTGGCCGCGCGGTCTTAGGCACCTTGCACGGTCCAAGGTACCTTGTCACAGTCCGCGCGGCTCCTGCCGTCGGAGGTTCGAGTCCTCCCTCGGGCATGGGTATGTGTGTGTTGTCCATAGCATAAGTTGGTTTAAGTTAGATGAAGTAGGGACCGATGACCTAGTCCCACAAGACATTACCACAAATTAAAAAAAAAAAAGACTCTTAATCACGCTTTGCTGTCCGAGAGAGCGTTTCTAACGGCTTTTAAGAAAGTGGGAAAAATAAAGTACCTGAAACTCTTTCTTATGTCTGTGCGACGCGATTTAATGCAAAACAAATATAAAAATGAACCGAAAAGAAATGTTCCTTGCTGCAACAATCTGATATTTGATAACTTGTTCATTGCTAAGTGATGTATCAGATTAGAAAATATAGTTTCATTTATCACCTTTATAAATAATAAACAGACATACGATAGGAAACATTTACTTCACTGTAATGCTGCTTGAAATTTTCTTTCAGTTCTTCAAGCTTTGACTGTCGTTCGTCTTGCGACAAATTTCAAAATGGTTCAAATGGCTCTAAGTGTGGTGTCACTGCCAGATACCACACTTGCTAGGTGGTAGCCTTTAAATCGGCCGCGGTCCGGTAGTATACGTCGGCCCCGCGTGTCGCCACTATCAGTGATGGCAGACCGATGGCCGCCACACGGCAGGTCTAGAGAGACTTCCTAGCACTCGCCCCAATTGTACAACCGACTTTGCTAGCGATGGTTCACTGACAAAATACGCTCTCATTTGCTGAGCCGATAGTTTAGCATAGCCTTCAGCTACGTCATTTGCTACGACCTAGCAAGGCGCCATATTCAGTTACTATTGATACTGTGAATCATGTACCGTCAAGAGCGACGTTCATCATTAATGGATTAAAGTTAAGTATTCCATCAGCTACGTCCGTTTTTCGAAATTCTAATTTCCTTGTCATGTTCCAGACCTCACGCCAGCCTGCGTGAGCTAAAACGTGTGCATTTTGGCCTCCATTAGTGAAACGGGGTTGGCTCTCTTGACAACCACAACATTGGCGACGAGGCAAAACCGCGTTCTTCTCTAAACTGCCCTGATTTACTTGTGTAATGGCTTCACCACAATCTCCAGATGTACTTTCCGAATTTTATCGCTTACAGAATCAGCAGACCCAGGCATTACTGGATGCCCTTGGACAGCTCGTCCAGGGTCAACGTCCAATGCAAAACGATGTGGTAGCCGCCGCTCCACAACTAATGCAGCCACAACACGCTGTTGCACCAACTTTTCGACCTTTTGATGCTGCACTGGAAAGCTGGACAGAGTGGTCACGCCAATTTGGATTCCATCTCGCCGCCTATAGAATTCAAGGTAATGAGCGGCAGCCTTTTTTGTTATCATCAGTCGGGGTGAACGCTTACTGTGTGATGGTCAAATTGTTTCCCCGACGCGACATAGCAACTCTGTCCTACGAAGAAATTTTGTCTGCATTAGATGCATATTTCAAAGAATCAGTCAATGTAGTTGCAAAAAGGTATACCTTCTTTCGTACAAAACGTACGGCAGGTCAGACTAATCGGGAGTGGGTTGCAACCTTGCAAGGCCTTACTAGGGATTGTGCTTTTGAGTGTCAATGTGGACTCCCTTATTCAGATACTATGGTACGTGATGCAATTGACAGAACGTTTCTGATGTTTGTATAAGGGAACAGATTTTGAAACTAGTAAATCCCTCCCTTCAACAAGTGATGGACATATTGGATCGGCAGGACACACTTGACTGTGCTCAGGAATCATTTGAAACTTCGCCACCCGTGTGTTAGGTTAACCGGCCCACCGGGCGAGCTGCATGGAGCAGTAAACAGCCCTCGTGCCCGGCCGCGCCACTGCTGCCAGGCTCTCAGCCACGTGTGCCACACCGGCAAGCAAATGCAGTGCTCAAATCCTGCCCACGGTGCGCTACTAGACATTCGCGTGAGAATTGCCCATCACACCAAGCTATTTGCTTTTATTGTAATAAAAAAGGACATGTTCAGAGTGTTTACCAGAAAAAGCTCAGATCGGAAGCTCAAAACCATTCCAGGCCCTTTGCTTCATGCCGGAATCGGAATCGAACCAAGGATACTCAGGTTCGTGAAACTTCACCCATGGGAATCATGTAGTTCATTCCACTCCACCCAGTGCCACTCTCTCTAACAGTGACTGTGTTCGTCCCACAAATAGTGTGCGTCGACATCACCGGAACTCCCGTCAAGTCGCAAGTGATTTTGTACCAGTGTCAGTTCACGTTGCACGAGACAGTC